>NW_022631080.1:57110-458016 GCF_010015895.1 Lontra canadensis
AACCCAAAAGACTCCACTCCAAAACTGCTAGAACTTGTACAGGAATTCAGTAAAGTGTCAGGATATAAAATCAATGCACAGAAATCAGTCGCATTTCTCTACACGAACAACAAGACAGAAGAAAGAGAAATTAAGGAGTCCATCCCATTTACAATTGCACCCAAAACTATAAGATACCTAGGAATAAACCTAACCAAAGAGACTAAGAATCTATACACAGAAAACTATAAAGAACTCATGAAAGAAATTGAGGAAGACACAAAGAAATGGAAAAATGTTCCATGCTCCTGGATTGGAAGAATAAATATTGTGAAAATGTCTACACTACCTAAAGCAATCTACACATTTAATGCAATTCCTATCAAAGTACCATCCATTTTTTTCAAAGAAATGGAACAAATAATCCTAAAATTTATATGGAACCAGAAAAGACCTTGAATAGCCAAAGGAATATTGAAAAAGAAAGCCAAAGTTGGTGGCATCACAATTCCGGACTTCAAGCTCTATTACAAAGCTGTCATCATCAAGACAGCATGGTACGGGCACAAAAACAGACACATAGATCAATGGAACAGAATAGAGAGTCCAGAAATAGACCCTCAACTCTATGGTCAACTCATCTTCGACAAAGCAGGAAAGAATGTCCAATGGAAAAAAGACAGCCTCTTCAATAAATGGTGTTGGGAAAATTGGATAGCCACATGCAGAAAAATGAAATTGGATCATTTCCTTACACCACACACGAAAATAGACTCAAAATGGATGAAGGACCTCAATGTGAGAAAGGAATCCATCCAAATCCTTGAGGAGAACACAGGCAGCAACCTCTTCGACCTCAGCCACAGCAACATCTTCCTAGGAACATCGCCAAAGGCAAGGGAAGCAAGGGCAAAAATGAACTATTGGGATTTTATCAAGATCAAAAGCTTTTGCACAGCAAAGGAAACAGTTCACAAAACCAAAAGACAACTGACAGAATGGGAGAAGATATTTGCAAACGACATATCAGATAAAGGGCTAGTGTCCAATATCTATAAAGAACTTAGCAAACTCAACACCCAAAGAACAAATAATCCAATCAAGAAATGGGCAGAAGACATGAACAGACATTTCTGCAAAGAAGACATCCAGATGGCCAACAGACACATGAAAAAGTGTTCCATATCACTCGGCATTAGGGAAATACAAATCAAAACCACAATGAGATACCACCTCACACCAGTCAGAATGGCTAAAATTAACAAGTCCGGAAATGACAGATGCTGGCGAGGATGCGGAGAAAGGGGAACCCTCCTACACTGTTGGTGGGAATGCAAGCTGGTGCAACCACTCTGGAGAACAGCATGGAGGTTCCTCAAAATGTTGAAAATAGAACTACCCTATGACCCAGCAATTGCACTACTGGGTATTTACCCTAAAGATACAAACGTAGTGATCCGAAGGGGCACGTGCACCCGAATGTTTATAGCAGCAATGTCTACAATAGCCAAACTATGGAAAGAACCTAGATGTCCATCAAGAGATGAATGGATAAAGAAGATGTGGTATATATACACAATGGAATACTATGCAGCCATCAAAAGAAATGAAATCTTGCCATTTGCGACAATGTGGATGGAACTAGAGGGTATCATGCTTAGCGAAATAAGTCAATCAGAGAAAGACAACTATCATATGATCTCCCTGATATGAGGGAGAGGAGATGCAACATGGGGGGTTAATGGGGTAGGAGAAGAGTAAATGAAACAAGTTGGGATTGGGAGGGAGACAAACCATAAGTGATTCTTAATCTCACAAAACAAACTGAGGGTTGCTGAGGGGAGGGGGGTTGGGAGAGGGGGGGTGGGGTTATGGACATTGGGGAGGGTATGTGCTATGGTGAGTGCTGTGAAGTGTGTAAACCTGGAGATTCACAGACCTATACCCCTGGGGAAAAAATAAATATATGTTTATTAAAAAAAAAAAAAAGCTTTTGCACAGTGAAGGAAACCAATAACAAAACAAAAAAGGCAACCTACTGAATGGGAGAAGATATTTGCAAATGATAGCTCTGATAAGTGATTAATGTCTGTAATATATAGAGAACTTATAGAATTCAACACCAAAAAACCCAATAATCTGATTAAAAATATGCAGAGGACCTCAAGAGACATTTTTCCAAAGAAGATCCACAGATAGTCAATAGGCACATGAAAGAATGCTCAACATTACTAACCATCAGGGAAATGTAAATCAGAACCACACTGAAATAGCAGCTCACACTTGTCAGAATGACTAAAATCAAAAAGACAAGACAAAATTGGCAATGATGTGGACAAAAACGAATCCTCAAGCACTGTCAGTGGGATTTTAAATTGATACAGTTGCTGTGGACAAGACTACAGATGTTGCTCAAAAAATTAAAATAGAACATATGATGCAGTAATTCCACTACCAGGTATTTATCCAAAGAAAATAAATACACGAAGTTGAAAAGAAATATACAGTTCTCTGTTCATTATAACATTATTTACAATAGCCAAGATTTGGAGGCAACCCATGCGTCTACCCACAGACAAATGAAGAAGTGGTATATATATACAGTGGACTACTACTCAGCCATAACAAAGAATGAGATCTTGCTATTTGTGACAACAAATGAACCTAGGGGGTATTATGCTAAGTGAAATGAGTTCTATAGAGAAAGACAAATTCTGTATGATTTTACTCATATGTGGAATGTAAGAAACAAAACAAAGAGGGGCGCCTGGGTAGCCCAGTTGGTTAGGCAACCGACTCTTGGTTTCAGCTCAGGGTACGATCTCATGGTCATAAGAATGAGTCCTGCACTGGGGTCTGTGCTCAATGTGGAGTCAGCTTGAGAGTCTCTCTCTCACTCTTCCCCTACTCTCACTTACACCCACTCTACTCTCTAAAATAAATAAATCTTTCTTTAAAAAAGGAAAACAAGGGGTGCCTGGGTGGCTCAGTGGGTTAAAGCCTCTGCCTTCAACTCAGGTCATGATCCCAGGGTCCTGGGATCAAGCCCCGCTCTCTGCTCAGCGAGGAGCCTGCTTCCTCCTCTCTCTCTGCCTGCCTCTCTGCTTACTTGTGATCTCTGTCTGTCAAATAAATAAATAAAATCTATAAAAAAAGAAAACATCCCTCACGTGATATTCCTGCCCCAACTGCAAAACTCCATCAAATCCTAAGTATCAGAGCAACCCAATATTGTAGGATATTCTATAAAATAATTGTCACAAAGCATCAGTATCATGAAAAACAAAGAAGGCAGAACTGTTCTATACTAACGAGACATGATGAGTCATTGTAATATGTAAGATCGTGAATTTGCTCCTAGACCAAGAAAATTTGTTATAAAAACATTGTGATGAAAATTAACAACACTTGAATAAGGACCATGGCTTGTGTAGTAGTACATCAAAATAATTTCCCTGATTTTGAAAATCACACTGTCTTTTGTAAGAAAATGTCTGATTTTGTCTAAGATTATTTATTTATTTATTTATTTATTTATTTATTTGAGAGAGAGAATGAGATGCACAAAGATCACAGCAGGAGAGGGAGAAGCGGACTTGCCGCTAAGCAGGGAGCCTGATGTGGGACTTTATTCCAGGACCCTGGGATCATGACCTGAGTTGAAGGCATATGGTTAATCAACTGAGTCACACAGGTGTCCCCAAAGGGTCCAATTCATAGGAAGTACATACATGAACTATTTAGGGGTAAAAAGTATAGTATCATTAACAGACTTCCAAATTTTTCACAACAAAATTGATGGACGTGTGTGTATAGCTATGTGATCTATATGTATACATGCACACACATAGGAGAATGATATGCAAATGAAGAAAGTAATTTTAGAAGTTTGAAATTACATCCATATAAGAAGTGATCCTCCCCAAATATTCCAGAATTGGAGTTTTTAAAAAGGTATTATTTGTTTATTTGACAGAGAGAGACATAGCAGGAGACGGAACACAAGTAGGGGGGTGGGAGAGGGAGAAGAAGGCTGCCTGCTGAGCAGGTAGCCTAATGCAGGGGTCAATTCCAGGATGCTGGGATCATGACCTGAGCCAAAGGCAGACGCTTAATGATTGAACCACCCAGGCACCACCAGAATTGGAGATCTGAGTTGTGGAATGAGTATACTTCTCCTGAGCAAGGACCCCAAGGAGCCCAATGCTGAGTTTAGTATCATGGCCCTGAGATCATGACCTGAGCCAAAACCGAGAGTCAAATGCTTAACCAACTATGCCACACAGTGCCCTCTAATATGTATTTTTAAAATATATATACTGTTTTTTCAGTGATGATAAGAACAATACAAAAAAATACACAAACAACTTGGGTGTAATTACTCTAGAAGGACCACTGTGTGAAATTAGAGGAAGAAGAATTTCAGATTCATGTTTTTTTTAATGTGTAGGAAGAAATACTACATGGCCTATTATGTATATATATTATAGTTTTGATTGTTATAAAACTAAGATATGTTCCTGAAATTTACTGTTCCAAGAATAAATTTTATTTTCTTCAAAAAGTTAATATTCACATTATGACATGTAACTTACTTTTGACTATCAGATTGTCCAAGTTAGATTTTTAAACTTTATCAATACCTATTGTTATATTATACTCAAATATTGCTTTAATATTTCTAAGTAGACTTGCAGATAGACACATCATAAGAGACTACTTATAATTGTTAATGATTAAGAATACACAGAGAATTAAATTCTAACAGAGGCTCAGAAAGAACTTACTAGAACATGCTTCATTTACTTTCATTCTGTAAGAAACAACTTAAGCAAAAATTCCTGCCAGTGATGAGCTACCCAGTTCAACCACCTTAAACATAAACTTTGGATAAAAGTCAGAAGTAAACACCTGTATTTATTAGTAGATCTATCTTAGCCCAAGTAAAAAAGAAAGAGAGAGAGAGAGAGAGAGAGAGAGAGAGAAAGAAAGAGAGGAAGGAAAGAAGGGGAAAAAAAGAAAAAGAAGCATGTATTTTATTCAACATATAAAGTTATAATTGCACAATTTTTTATTTTTGGAGCCAACAGTATGTGGTTGTGCTGATAGGAGGTTAAGATTAGCAGTTTAAATTAGTGAGAGAGAAAGTATTTTGTTGAATAAGTTGACCTTAAGTTCTTTAAGTGTCATGGCATGGCTTTTTAAAATTTTATCCAAAAATAATGTTCTCATTTTGTCTTATCCAACTGCCTTTCACTTCTCTCCCACCTGCTCTCCCTTCCTTGCCCACATTCAGGTGAAAAGGGGGACCAGAGTATTAAAGTCATTTAAAATCCAATGACTTGTTTTTATGCTGGAAAGGGAATGCATTAAGATAAAAGCTTATCAGGGAATTCTTAAGCTTCAGAATTCAGAAATATTTGCATGATGTTGTTAATATTTTTAGAGCCTTGGATTTTCAAACATTTGAAAAAAGATGTAGACTTTCCCCAGAGAAAAAAATTACAGGTGCACGCACATAATCCCATCAAACACACTCTCACCCATATCCATATACTCACACACAGACACTATTAGACACATTTGCATATATTTGCACTTACACACATTAACAAAAACTCTTGTAAATTCATATGTTTTTATAAAGAACTATATATTTCTGATTTCTGTTCAGACAATCAGAATAAAAATTTCATTTTACCAGAGGTCAGCAAAATATGACCTGTGGGAAAAATCCAGCCCAGTGGCTGATTTTATCAATGAAATTTTATTGGAATACAGCCTAACTCAGTTATCTTGTGTATTATTTATGGCTGCTTTCATGCTGTAATTACAGAGTAGATACAGGACTGTATGACCCACAAAGCCTAAAGTACTTGCAATCTAGCTATTTAAAGAAAAAGTTAGCCAAATCTAGTATATGTGCTGGTGAAGCAAGCACAAAAGTTAGCCAAATCTAGAAAACAAAATCTTTATGTGTGGGGAAACAGAAAGTTCAATTTGTAACCTATTCTTAAGAATGCTCTGACAGCACGGTGAACTGAATAAAACCATTTTCTGCCAAAAGATCCTACAATGATGGATAATGTGCAAGAAAATTATAAAATAAGGTTTTACATCTGCATATACCATAGAGTGCAAGTGAGATTTCTACACAGATTCTCCTGAGGCTGCCCCAAGTGACAGGAGACAGAGCTCCACCCACTGATCAAGAAGCCATGAGGGAGGCTAATATGCACTCAGGGTCAAGGTTCTCTAGGAGGGGAAAGAGAATAAAAAACAAATAAATTGGAATAAAAGACGACTTAAAGTTAAAAAAAAAATAAATTGCCACGTATGAAAAAAGGTTCAAACTTCTATCCTATGCTACCAAAAAGTCAGAGTCTGAACTTATACTGCCAAGCCAAAATATTAACATGATCAAATCCACTTGCTATACAGAGAGGTATTTCCACAATGAAGCCTTCATAGAACTCCCATAAATTAACCAATCTACGTTCAAGATTAGTTTACAACCCAAAATTAAAAAAAAAAAAGAGAGAGAATTCGCAATTAGATAGCATCACATACAGTCCATAAAGGAGGAACAGCACCCAGAAACTTAATAGAAAAATGTAGGGGTGCCTGGGTGGCTCAGTTGGCTAAGCCACTGCCTTCCGCTCAGGTCATGATCCCAGAGTCCTGGGATCGAGTCCCGCATCGGGCTCCTTGCTCAGGGGGGAGCCTGCTTCTCTCTCTGCCTCTGCCTGCCACTTTGCCTGCTTGTGCTCTCTCTCTCTCTGACAAATAAATAAATAAAATATTAAAAAAAAAAAAAAGAAAAATGTACACCAAAAACAGTAACATATCTAGGAAGAAACTTAACCAAAGAGGTAAAAGAACTGTACTCTGAAACTTACACAACACAGATGAAAGAAATTGAAGATAACATAAAGAAATGGAAAAATACTCCATGTTCTTCAGTTGGGAGAATAAATATTTTTATTTTTATTTTCTTAAAGATTTTTAAATTTATGTGACAGAGAGAGAGAGAGCGCACAAGCAGGGGGTGGTGGCAGAGGGAGAGGGAGAGGGAGAAGCAGGTTCCCCACTGAGCACGGAGCCCAATACGGGGCTGGATCCCAGGACCCCAGGATCATGACCTGAGCCAAAGGCAGATGCTCCACAGACTGAGCCACCCAGGTGTTCCAGAAGAACAAATATGGTTAAAATGTCTATGCCCCCCAAAGCAATCTACAGATTTAATGTAATCCCTGTCAAAATATCAACAGCATTTCTCACAGAACTAGAACCCAGAATCCTAAAATTTATATGGAACCAAAAAAGACCCCAAATAGCCAAAGTGATCTTGACAAAGATAAAAACTGGAGGTCTCACAGTTTCAGACTTTACATTATATTACAAAGCTATAATAATCAAGAGTATAATAGTAGCCAGAAAGCAGGCACATAGATCAACAGAACAGAACAGAAAGCCCAGAAATAAACCCACAATTATATGGTCAATTAATCTTCTAAAGGAGGAATGAATATCTGACCAGTAGCAAAAGAGTCTCTTCAACGAATGTGTTGGGAAAACTGGCCAGCAACATGCACAAGAATGAAACTAGACCACCTTCTTTCAGTGTACACAAAAATAAACTCAAAATGAATTAAGAACTTAGGTCTGAGATGTGAGACTATAAAAATCCTTGAAAAGAGTACAGGCAGTGATCTCTGACATTGGCTATAGCAACATTTTTCTAGATATGGCTCCTGAGGCAAGGGAAATAAAAGCAAAAATAAACTATTGGGACTACACCAGATAAAAAGCTTATGAACAGCAAAAGAAACAGTCCACAAAACTGAATAATAACCTACTGAATGAGAGGAGATACTTGCAAATGATGTATCTGATAAATGGTTAGTATACAACATAGATACATTTAAAGAATAGATATATTTAAAGATATATTCTAAAACTCAACACCCCAAGCCAAATAATCCAGTTAAAAAATGGGCAGAAGATAATGTTTCTAAAGAAGACATCTAGATGGCCAACAGACACATGAAAATATGCTCAACATCACTCATAACCAGGAAAATGCATATCAAAACCACAATGAGATACCACCTCATCCCTCTTAGAAGGACTAAAAACAAAAATCAAGGAACAACACGTGTTGCTGACAATATGGAGGAAAAGGATACTTGGTGGCTGGTGGTAGGAATATGAAGTGATGCGGCCACTGTGGAAAACAGTATGAAATTTCCTTACAAAGTTAAAAACAGAATTATCTTATGATCCGGTAATCACACCATTGGGTATTTACCCCACCCCCAAATGCAAAAACACTAATTTAAAAGGATACATGCACTCCTATGTTTATTGTAGCATTATTTACAATAGCCAAATTATGGAAGCAGCCAGTGTCCATAGATAGATGAATGGATAAAGAGGTGTGTATGTGTGTATGTACACGTGTGTGTGTGTGTGTGTGCATATATACAAACAATGGATTATTATTCAACCATAAAAAGAATGAAATCTTGCCATTTGCAATAACATGGATGGAGATAGAGAATATAATGCTAAGTGAAAGAAGCCGGAGAAAGATAAATACCATATAACTACCAATGGGTAGAATTTATTATTTTTAAAAGATTTTATTTATTTATTTGTCAGAGAGAGAGAGAGAGAGAGAGAACATGCACAAGAAGGGGGAGCAGCAGGCAGAGGGAGAAGCAGGCTCCCTGCTGAGCAAGGAGACCAATGCAGGACTCGATCCCAGGACCCAGGCAACACAACCCGAGCGAAGGCAGATGCTTAACTGACTGAGCCACCCAGATGTCCCATAGGTAGAATTTAAGAAACAAAATGAATGGGGAAAAAAGAGAGAGAGACAAACCAAGAAACAAACTCTTAACTATACAGAGCCAACTGATAGTTACCAGAGTGGAGGTGGGTGGGGGAGATGGGAGGAAATAGGTGATGGGATCAAAAAGTATGCTTATCACTATGAGCACTGAGTGATGTACAGAATTGTTAAACAGCTCACTATACTGTATACCTGAAACTAATTTAACACTATGTGCTAAACATGCTGGAATTAAAAACTTTCAAAAAAGTAAGTGGTTCATAATCAATGAATCTTGGGACACTGAAAAAAAAAGTAACCAAATCTGAAGACTCTACAATGACTTAGCTTACAAACCTAAAACAGATAAAATATATTAGAAAGTTAGACACCAGGCAAACTGGCAAGGAGATGGGTAATGTAACCATTAGAATGTCTGAAAGTTAAAATACAGCTTTTCTAAGTTAAAAATTCAGCAGAATACTTAGAAAAAAAGGCAAAACTGCAGAATATCTTTATAACCTATAGAAAGTAAATAAGTAGCACTGGATCAGCTGGCCTCAACGACAGCCCATGAGGTTCCCCCCAGATTCATTTAGAGTTATTCAACATACAACATTGCATAAGTTTAAGGTGTGTATATATTGATTTTATCCACTTATATATTTCAACGCAGTTACCACAGTATTATTAGCTGGTGGTTCCATCAAATCTAATAACTACCATTTCTAAAAGAATATAAAAAATAGGAAAAAAAAGAGATAAGAGACACCAAAATAGAATGGAAAATTACAGTACAAATTCAAAAAATGAAATAAGAAATTTTCAAGAGGCACTATTGAAAGAAATAATTTTCTAGAACTTTTGAAAAATATTAATCCTCACATTAAGGAAGCTTAAGCTATTCTCTACATAAATATACAGATAAGGAGATACATGTATCTCTCTCTCTCTCTCCATACACATGCACTCACATGTGCACGCGTGCACACACATACACCCTCACACACACACACACAGGTGAACTCCCTACATGTACATTGTGGTAAAAAAGGGAGAAGATCAAAGCAAAGAATATTAAAGCAGAGTGAAAGGGTAGTAATTCTAAACATGACATGACAGAAATTTAGGTCGATGTCAGGATTCATGTTCACAGTGCAAACCAATTTCTAGAGAACACTTTCCATGTGCTCAGTAATAATACAATTTAGGTGTTCATATGCCATTAACGTATCATTCCAGACTAAGGGGGAAAAAAAAGCATTTCCAGACAAAAGAATGCACAAGAAAGTTTACTACTGGTAAACTATGGTAGAAAGTATTACACATGGTTTATGTTAAGACAAAACTAAGCCTAGAATGAAAACAAGAGATTTAAGAAGAAATGGTCATAGAACAAGTAATACATTTTTTAAAAAATCATTTAATTGAAAATTACTGTGCTATTTCTAAATAGGCAGTAGCTTCAAAATAATAAAGTTCATCAACAAATAGAAAATGAAAATTCCAAAGAGGAATGGATAAAATAGGAACAAAGATAATTATTGAAGAGGGGTCAGAGCACATATATTGACCTGTATCCATCTTTAGATCCATTTAAAAATGAGGGTCATGGAATATACTTGTCACAGCCAAGAAATCTAGGGATGTATGAGTGAGCTGGGGATGCGGAGCACAGTGGGTAACAGAATTAAATCTATTTATGGGAGAATAAGATATGGTGGACACTTCCTTACTGATGAAGCCAAGGAGAATGTCGCCAGATAGGTAATCTGGAAAGGCTCCTGGATCCAGCTTGGAAAAAAGCAAAACAGGCAGAAAGCTTGGGAGGGGGTAGTGAGGATTGAGAGTGGTTTATAGGAAGTCCAAATACGGAGCAATTGGAGTAAGTGACACCCTTCCACTCACACTCTTGGTCCTGTATCCTGTATTTGGCCATGTTAGATTACACAGAGGACAGAGATTAAGTGGTGCAGACTGTACCCAGGTCAGTGGAGAACTACAGGCCTCAACAGAAATTTACCACATTTCCTGAAAGAATTAGAGATCCTTTGGTAGATGCTGGTTCCAGAATTTAAATTATTTTCTTATTGCTACACACATGATGCAAATCAGCAGCAGAGTAAGGAATGATCAAGAAGAACTAATAACACAAAAGGAGTGAAAACAATTAGAATTGCAGGCTTCAAGAGAAAATTTAAACATTTCAAATTCATATTTTCAGAATGACTCAAGAATGTATTATTTACATAAAGCCAGAATATTACACAAAATGAACTACAAAGAAAAAAAAAGGATGGGGTGGGGAAGAGAGTTTTAAAATTGTATATTCATTATGTAAATTAAAAATTTTTAAACATTAGAAAATGCAAAAAAGAAGGAAATTTTATTCAGAGTTTAAAAAAACTAAGAGCGATTAATTTTGAGAGAAAAGCAGCCTCATGCAGCCTTCCAATAGTGCCCATATATGAATGGCATGAATTTGAGCTGTGGAGAAGGAGAAATACCTACAGCAGGAAGAGAAGTCATTTATAAAAGCTGAGAGGGAAAAAAAACCCCACAAATTTCACAATAAAAGGGACTATTCCGTGCCCTTGAGAATAGGTGGAAAATGTAACTAAATAAATCTTCCTCTTGATACATAACTTTGAAATGCAGAACATTAAGTTTCTAGAGAGAAAGCATAGAACTGCATCAGATTTTCACCAGAGTGGAATGTACAAATAAAATTGTGCCATATCTTTAACATTTTGATTGTAAAATACTATTTGGAATCTAAAATTCTCTCTACCAAGACAACCAGACAGAAATATTACCTACTATGTTTTCTCTCCTCCTGTGTCTTCCACGCTTTTCCTCCCTGCCTGCCTGCCTGCCACTCTCCCTATCTTCATTTCTTTTTGAGGATGTTGTTTGAACATATTAATAAGAGAAATATAAGTTAAAAGTAAAATAAAAGAAGGCTATACCCACAATAGTGAAGTTCACCTAGAATTCCAGCAAAACAAAAATGGTAACTTGGTATGAGCACTAAGGAGACCTTGAAATACAACATTAAAATAAGAACTTGAGTGACATCTAAAGAAATAATAGTCTTGAGGAAAAGGAACTGATTAGATACCAAAAAATATGTATGGAATAAACAGCCCATGCTAAAGAAAGCTCACATTACTTCAGTCAGTAAGGACAGCATAAAGGTGAAATAGAAACTCTGGAAAAAGATAATACAAACCTGATTTGGATATAAAATAACTAAAAAATCACACTTTTGAGACCTTGATGATGAGTAAGAAGACAGAGTCCGTTTCAACAAGATGTGAGTTTCATTCTTGAGCAGCTCAGAACTAGGATACTGACACACAGAGAAACAAGTTTGTCATCATTATACTACTTCCTATACAAGTAGCATGGTTATAAGTCATAGGATTTTAACATTTATTAGTTTTCCTTTTGGCTGAAAACTTCAATATTCAGCAGTGTAAATTTTAACCAATCTAGACAACGTGAAAGCAAAGATTATAACTGCCAGGAAAGGGTTGATGGGAAGGAGAAAGAACTGCAGATGGAGGAATTTTCTTCATCTGAGAGGCAAATCAAGAGGCAGCATGTAAACCAGTTAGTACAAAAAATAGAAGTTTCAATGTATCATTTAAATATCCCAGAAGTAAGAAATTTTAAATGATATGAGTAGTGACAGGATGGTGAATTTGTTCTATGCTCTTAGCCATCCTAGCAGTAAGTCATGAGATAATTTCTAAAGATAAATAAAGAACACAGATTATGTTATTCAGTGATACAGAGGTAACAATCAGATTTGTGAGAAGTAGTTCTGGGCTAGGCTAGGACTCCAGCTTTCAATTATGATCCCTTATTTTTTGTTGCCATGCATATACCATTGCTGTATATTAAATATGAAAAAAAAAACAAATGCAATGCACTGTATACATGTCTGTTTTTAAAATTTTAATTATGAAATTAATAACATTACAGATATATATCAAATATAGGCAGAATTTATTTTTATGGGTCACAAAGTGATAGATTTATTTTAAATTAATGTAGGAAAACTAACAGTGTAAGAGGGTTCCCCTTTCTCCACATCCTCTCCAACACTTGTTGTTTCTTGTCTTGTTAATTTTGGCCACTCAATCTGATGTAAGGTGGTATCTTAATGTGGTTTTTAATTTTTTTTAATTTTTTAAATTTATTTTCAGCGTAACAGTATTCATTGTTTTGGCACCACACCCAGTGCTCCATGCAATCTGTGCCCTCTCCAATACCCACCACCTGGTTCCCCCAACCTCCCACCCCCCACCCCTTCAAAACCCTCAGATTGTTTTTCAGAGTTCATAGTCTCTCATGATTCACCTCCCCTTCCAATTTCCCTCAGCTCCCTTCTCTTCTCCATCCCCCCATGTCCTCCATGTTATTTGTTATGATCCACAAATAAGTGAAACCATATGATAATTGACTCTCTCTTCTTGACTTATTTCACTCAGCATAATCTCTTCCAGTCCCGTCCATGTTGCTACAAAAGTTGGGTATTCACGCTTTCTGATGGAGGCATAATACTCCATAGTGTATATGGACCACATCTTCCTTATGCATTCGTCTTGATGTGGTTTTGATTTGAATTTCCCTGATGGCTAAGGATGATGGACATTTTTCTCATGTGTCTATTAGCCATTTGTGTGTCTTCTTTGGAGAAGTGTCTGTTCATGTCTTCTGCCCATTTTTTTGACGTGATTATCTGGTTTTTGGGTGTTGAGTTTGAGGAGTTCTTTATAGATCTTGGATATCAGCCCCCTCTTACACTGTTGGTGGGAATGCAAGTTTGTGCAGCCACTTTGGAAAATAGTGTGGAGATTTCTTAAGAAATTAAAAGAGCTACCCTATGACCCTGCAATTGTACTACTGGGTATTTACCCCAAAGTGAAAAGGAGGGTCATATGTACCCCAATGTTAATACTATCGAAAATTATGAACAGGTTTAGTGTTTTTAATCAATATTCATCTACTTTCTAATAAGTACTGGTGTGGTTTTAAAATGGAAAAAGGCAAAGAATTGACAAGCTACTTTAGAATCAGAAGCAACTATGTAGAAAATACCAAAGTAGAGGTGGTTTCATGGGTGTGCAATAGGCATCACATAGAGTCCCAAGCTGGGGAGAATCTCACACTTGGTTTCATGCTCTGCTGTGGTTGTCTTGTAAATATTAGTCATTTAACATAAGGCCCCACATTTTCATTTTCTACTGGGTCCTGCAAATTATGTAGATGGGCTTTCAACAAATGATGCGCTTAGAGAAAGAACACAAGTACGCCTATCTAGAAGAAAATCTGAATTACTCTACTTTTATTCTCCTAACATCTTGACCTTAATTTTTTTTCCTACAGTTTTACTTCTTGGGTCCCTAGAGACCAAAAGTAAAATTAATATGAATAATGAGTAAGTTTAATACTTAAAATACATAGTTTAGAAAAGGAAGGGTCATAGAGGGATGAATTTTTTTCTAGAGTTTTAAATATTTTTTCTCTTTTATTTTACTAGGTTATTATTTAACATTCTCTTTAGCCCAGATTTAGGTATGAAGTCTATAAGATATTCACATACAAATAATTTCCTCTGATGTTAAAAATGGAGATTTTTTTGGTGACTGTTCCACGTTTTAGCTCTATTAAAAAGACTTTTGAAAACCAATTTAAAATTTAAACATAGATTTATTATGTCATACCTCTGGCCATGTAGGCTTAAAAATAATGTATTAAAATTAGTTTGATATATTATTCCTTTGTTCTTAGGAAAGAAGAATCTTAGCTCATCTAGACTATAATTATTTTTCTAAACTAATTTAGTCCTAGTGTTCCAAGATCAAAGGCCAGAGTGTATACCTGAGGTAATTTCTGTCTCCTCCAATGGACAGGAAAGAGAAAATTATCCATCTGTGGCCTCAGTCTTTCAGGAATACTAGTTTAAAAAAAGAAGCAGGTTAGTTAATCAAAAGTAGTTGATTAGTTGATGATGGTATCCACTGAAAAATGACCAACACCAAAGCTCACATTTTAATTATATTCAGTAATTAGGATTTGAGGACTTAAAGGTTATCTCATCTAAGTATCTCTGAAGATCAGAACTCTGATTACTCTTGAAACACATACAGGGAACATAAGTTCCAAATATGGTGGCCTGTGCTATATATGGGCTATCTTATTTTATCTAAATGTAAGAATTTTTTCCCTTGCTTTTGGAAAAAATTTGCTTCTCTGTCATGTATGACTACTTAGCAGATTTGTACTTAAAAATGCACAGGGTGTTTCTCAAGATATTCTACCTGAATATGGTAAACCTGTCCCCTAAAGTTACCTAACGAGTAGTTTCCCTAACATAACAGAGCTTAAACTACTAAAATCATTTATGATAGGAAACATGTGCTTGGAAAACATAAAGCAATAAGGAATAGTAGGTGTAGGAGACCAAAAGAATTTCTCATTTAGAAAGTCCTCCAAGACCCTATTCACTCTTTAAGTCACACACCACTTTTAGCCAAATCTGAGACTGTTCATTTTACAAATAAAATGGACAATAATGTAAACTGTATTTTAATATAAATTGTGCTAGTGACATGAACCAACAAATTACCATCTGTATATTAGAAAGTCAGATCTGAAGGGCAGATAATTCAGCTTTATGAAAGATTAGTATCTAGATGAAGAGTTATCTAAGCATAAATGAAGATCATCAGACTGACCAGGTGATCTTGGAGTCCGTTCCATTTATAACTTGATGTGTTACTGCTTGACTTCACACCTGAATAATCAAGTTCCATAACAAAGCTTTTAAGTGACTAAGTTTTTGATGTTCTTTTATCATTTTACCTACATCTTTGACAATTAACACTAAAATAGTATGTTGCCTGTTTATGTGACATATGATTTCATATTTTCATATCTATATAATACTAAATATTTTAATACTATCAAGAACAAATATACAATAAATATTTATAATAGAAAGGCATAAATTTAAGGGCTATCATAGATTTCTGAAAATGACACTGCGGTATTACTTGTGATTTTTGTAGGAATCTATTTTCTTATTCCTTCTGTTGGAGATAGGCAGTATTAATCCTGTGCCTACTTGGTGCCAATAAATGGGAGGTGTGGGCGAGGCTCCTCACAAAAAATTGACACTCAGGGAGTGTCAATAAGGGAATTGACAGTGGTTGGAATTAAGAAAATGCAAAACCTCACTATCTAAATCATGCTTTTAAAATACCAGTCCCTTGGGGCACCTGGGTGGCTCAGTTGGTTAAGCTGCTGCCTTCGGCTCAGGTCATGATCTCAGGGTCCTGGGATCGAGCCCCGCATGGGGCTCTCTGCTCAGCGGGGAGCCTCCTTCCTCCTCTCTCTCTGCCTGCCTCTCTGCCTGGTTGTGATCTCTGTCAAATAAATAAATAAAATCTTAAAAAATAAAATAAAAATAAAATAAAATACCAGTCCCTTATCTCTTTACCTCAGGGTTTATATGAATACAAAGGCAGACAGTCTGAATCTAGTAAGTGGGTGATGACATCACTTTCTAATAACAAAGAGAAAATGGACTTAACAAGGTTAGTTGTCTGCATAATCTTTCTGATTATTTGTAATGCTAATACTAAATTCATCACTTGAGAAACTTCATTTTAAACTAAGCAATCTGGGGGTCCTAAGATCCATTTACAGGCCCTGAGCACTCTTTACTCTCCATATAGCTATGATCACAGTATTTCTTTCTCATTTCTAATTTTTATTGCTGGTATTTTAAGTTCCTTAAGGGCCTATCTTGATGAGTAGTATACGTCCATTGTCCAAAAAATGCCAGGCACTCAAATGTTTGGTGAGTGAAATCAGGAACACAATTGTTTTAGTTCACTAAAGTTTAGTCAAACAGTTGTTTGCTGAACACTTGAGAAATGTTGAGATAACAGAGATTAATAAAGCATGGTACTGCCATAAGAAGCAGACACATTGAGAGTCTATGCTACTCTGTACCTAATGGCCCATTAGGCTCTAAGTCTGTATAAGATGCTATGGGAAGCAAATAACACATTATAGATTAATTTAAAAAAAAAGATGCTACGGGAGCACAGTCAGAACTAAGCCAGCAAGTTCCAAGACTTTCTGTCTAAACTGAATCTTAAAATGAAATCAAGGGTTTTCCAGTGAAATCAGGATGATAAAAGCATTTTAGGCCAGAGGAACAGAATACAAAATTTCAAAAGCATGAGAAAACATGACATATGGGGGAAAAAATTAAGTCACTATTTTTTTTAATAAAGTAATGGTTCAAAGTCACTTTTGTTAAATGTTTCTAATTAGAAGGGTTATAAGACTACAGTATCCAATTTTACATGTAAGTTAATTTTTACCAAGAAAATTTATCAGGACATGAAAAAGAAGTTGTACCATTTGTGGATATTTGGGCTCAGTGCAACACAGCAGAATGCAAACAATGGCTCTAAGCATAAAACAGGCAACTCTCAGAGGAGCTCTCAAGAAGAAAATACATATTATACTTCATATATAAAATGTACGTTTTTGTATTTTTTCTAACTATGATCAAAGAGGAATAAGCTGTTTTTCTACATAGCTCATCTATATCCTTTAAATAAATACTCCTTAAATACATTCTTCTTATATGGAATTTTTCCCCTAGTAGATTATGTATTACTGTTTACAAATCATATTGGGCACTGAACAACTCATCAATACAGAAATACTTGGAACATTACAATGAGGGGAATTTTTAGAGTTGCTTCTACCCTAGCCTGTTTATAAACTTTAGAAATAAGGAAAGAATAGTTGTTATTCTAAAATCTACTTAATGTTCTGCTTTAGGTGTCTTAAAAGTCTTCATTTTTAAATAAGGGCACTGAATTGTCATGTTACATTCTGTCAAATTATGACAGACAAAGTATGTAGCCAGTCTTGCTTACTTCTCATTCACTTAATACAGAGAATTATTTGTCATTTCGTTATTAGGAAGATTCAATGGCTTTCACAATAAAAAAGATCTCTCCCAACTCTGTTTCCATTTGTAGGTATAGATAGATTTCCATTAACCACCAGGGTAAAACAAGAAATTATCATGACAATTCAAAGTTATCAATAGATTCTCTGATATTATAATTAAAATCCTGACTCAGAAGGTGTTAGAGTTTAATATGTCTTGGTCTGAAAATGAGAGAAGTATTTTTTTTTTCTTTTCTGAAACCTCAGTCAACACAACTGGCTCTCATGTGAAAGAGTTGCAAATTTTAATCCCAACTATATTTCTAGAGAAAGTTCCACATTTAGGTAGAAAGATAGAAGCTGTATTAGCTAACTCTTCTTGCAGAAACTAAAACAAGTGTCTTTTTTAAAAGATGTTTAAATCTATCAAAAAAAAAGGCAGCTGGGATTTAAGGAGCGTCACGATCACAGAAATAGAATTAAATGAGCGGCAAAGTCCTCACATAATCTCATCTTGAAATAAATACTACTTGCATTGGAGGGGATGTTGAGAATGTTAAAGTGGACACCAAAGAGGCTGTAGCACTAATCAGGGTTTTCAGAATATACACAGTGAAGACAAAAATTGGTTTCACACCTGACAAAATTGAGGGATTAAGTTTAAAATTCAGGCTTTCATGAGGGACTTTGAAAGAGGTAAATTCCAGAAGGAAAAAAAAAAAAAAACAGACAGACCAATCTGAACTGGAGTAAGATGATCTGACTATACTCCATTTGGCTATAGGAAGAAAATTAAATGTAGTGTCGAGAAACCAAAAAACATCTTGAGCCTTTGCTATTGTTCATGTGTGCTGCATTCAATAACAACTGTCCTAGGAAGAAATAAGACCAAGTTACAAAAATCAAGATGAACAGAGATAACCCAATAAAGCCACAAGTGATCCAAACATGGAGATTTGAAAAATGTACTTCAATTACTATTTTTATTAAAATAGATTTTTAAAAAGATGGATAATTTCACCAAGGAATTAGCATTTGCTTAAAAAAAAAGCAAATACTCTTAAACATTAAAACTATAGTATCTACAAGTAGATGTTGAAGATATAATGGAAGAAAGGATTAGGGAATTCAAAGACCGATAATCAGAAGACAGCCAGAAAAAAAAAAGGAAAAAAAGAAAAAAAAAAAAAAAGAAGACAACAGCCAGGTAGAAAACAGAGATGAAAATTATAGTAAAGTCTGAAAGAAACATATCAACATGGTAGAAAGATTCAAAAAGTATGTAATTACAGTTCCAGAATAGAGAAGATGAGAGAATGGAGGTCTTAAGAAATGCAAGCTGAAAATTTTCCAAAATTTATGAAACTTATCAATCCACAATTTCAAAAATGAGTATGAATGCACAGTAGTATACATATAAAGACAAAGTACAGGCAGGCATATATTATTAAAACTCTGAAACCTAAACGAAAGAAATACTTTAAGCAATAGAGAAAATAGCACCAATTTCCTTCAAACAAGTAACTATAAGCTTAAAAATGTACTTTCAATATAAATTTCTGTTATATAAATTTATTAATTTTTCTTCCCATGCCCGCATTACACTTTTGTTCTAATGGGTCTCAAAAATCTGTCACAGATTTTTGGTCAGGTTGTTTCCATTAAAAAGTACTGATTTAAAAAAAACTAGTAACTTAAAACTGCTACACACACACACACACACACACACACACACACGTACGCAACACACACAATAAGCAAATGATCCACAAAACTTCCTTTCTTTTTTTGTTAGAGATTTTATTTATTTATTTGACAGACAGAGATAACAAGTAGGCAGAGAGGCAGGCGGGGGGAGGGCGGGAAGGAGGCTCCCTGCTGAGCAGAGAGCCCGATGCGGGGCTCGAATCCAGGACCCTGGGATCATGACCTGATCCGAAGGCAGAGGCCTCACTGAGCCACCCAGGCACCCCCATTAACCAGTCTTTTACTATTAATGGGCCAGCTGACATAAACGGTCCTGACACTGTTCTTCCACCACCGAGTAAGACTAGGGTGGCAGGTATTGGGGATAACACTCGTCCAGCCTTCTGAACTTGTGGACAGACCTGTGACCTTGCCAGCTCCAGCTGCCTTCTTGTCCACTGGTTTGATGACACCCACAAGCAACTGTTTCAATGTCACCACCAACAAAATGGCCCAGAGTAGGATAGTCAGAGAAACTCTCAACACACATAGGCTTGCCAGGAATCTTATCAACAATGGCAGCATCACCAGATTTCAAGAACATGGGGCCATCTTTAGCTTTTTTTCTAGAATGATGAACAATCTCCAGCTCAGCAAACTTGCCAGCAATGTGAGCTGTGTGACAATCCAGCACAGGTGCTTATCTGGCACTGATTTGGCCGGGATAGATTGGGATAATCAAATGAGCCATGAATTCCACTTCTTCCTTTGGTGGGTCATTTTTGCTGTCACCAGCTGAATCACCACAAGGAACACCTTTGGCAGATGTTCTTGCCATGGAAGCCCACATTGCCCCCAAATAGATCCTCCCTCAAAGCTTCATGGTGCATTTCAACAGACTTTACTTCAGTTGTAACATTGACTGGAGCAAAGGTGACCACGTTTAAGAACACCAGTCTCCCCTCAGCCCACAAGGATAGTACTAATACCAACAATTTTGTAAATGTCCTAAAGGAGTAGATCTAAGTGCTCACCAGCTGGACAAGTTGGTAGTACAGTACAATGCAGAGTTTCTGACAGTATGGCTCCACTGGCATTGCCATCCTTCCGGGTGACTCCATCCTCTGAACCAAGGCATGCTGGCACTGGGTGCCAGCATGTCATCACCATTCCAACCAGAAACTGCACAAATGCTACTGCATCAAGAATGTAGCCAATTTTCTTAATGTAGATGCTGACTTACTTAATGATTTTATCATACCTCTTCTGGCTCTTGGGTGGCTCAGTGAAATCCATTTTGGTAACACCAACAATTAGTTGTTTCACACACAGTGTGTAAGCCAGAAGGGCATGCTCACAGGTCTGCATATTCTTGGAGATACCAGCTTCAAATTCACCAACACCAGCAACAACAATCAAGACAGCACAATCACCCTGAGATGTGCCTGTAATCACATTTTTTTATAACGTCTCTGTGTCCTGGGGCACCAATGAGGACCCATAATACTTGCTGGTCTCAAGTTTCCACAGGGAAATATCAGTGGCGATACCACATTCACATTCAGCTTTCAGTTTATCCAAGATCCAGGAATACTTTAAGGAGCCCTTTCCCATCTTAGCAGCCTCCTTCTCAATTTTTTCAATAGTTGTTTTGTGGATCCCACCACATTTGTAGATCAGAGGACCAGTAGTGTGGTAGACTTACCAGAATTTCCATGTCCAATGACAATAGTATTGGTATGAGACTTTTCCTATCCCATTTTTTTAAGGTTTAGCATTGGTTTTTGTAACACCTGTGTTCTGGCAGCAAACCCACTGAGAAAAAGCAATTTATTGATTTTTCAAGATTTTCTTACCTAATAGTTGTTTTAAGCTGTGCTTATACAACAGAGGCTTAAAAAACTCACAAATAATGAATGTATCATGTTTGATGAAGACCGAAAAAAAACCCCATATTTTAGATGGGGATAGATATCAAGGAGTAGAATTATGCAAGAAAGAGGCTATGAACTGAAAAGAGGGTTGCTGTTGAAACATTTTGAGAAAACATTTCACAAGGAAGCCATGTAGACATCTGGGGGAACATTTTCCAGGTCAAGGAACAGACCGAGCAAAGGACATGAGTGGGCACATGCTTGGTGTGTGAGCAAGAGTAGGTTTCAGGGCTGAATGAGAGAGTAGAATGAAGCGTCAGAGGGGACCAGTTCATGAAGAACTAACTGTGCTGTAGTCAGAATTTGGGCTTTTTAAATAGAATGAGAGGCAAAGCCATTGGATAATTTTAAGGCAAGGAGAGACAGGATCTGACTTAATGTTTTGATCAAAGGACTCGGGTTGCTGTGCTGCTGATAGCCTATACAAAGTCAAGGGCAGAAGCTGGAAGACCTGTTTGAGGATGTATTTTCTACCACTTTCTGACTTCCAGAATAACTTCTATGAGGTCTATTGTCATGACTATCATTTCTTTGAGATAATAGGTCTCTCTTTATGGGCTTCTCAAAAAATCAGAATGGTTAACATGGGAAGGAAGAAAATTACAGGGTTTGGAGAAAATACGGATCAAGTGGAACTCACGCACTGCTGATGGGAAAGTAAAGAGGGATAACCACTTTAAAAATTGTTTGGTGGTATCTATCAAAGCTTAACAGATGCTTTCCCTAGAACTTAGTCCCTCTTCCAAATATATACCCAACATAGATGTATACACTAGTCTATTAACAGACATGTACAAAAAAATTCATAGCAGTGCAGCTCTAAATTGATCTGGACTGGAAACTGCCTAGATGCCCATCCAGGAGGGGATACATAAAAACATTTTGGTATATTAATACAATGAGAATGAAGCAGCCAGAAGAATGAATGAAGTTTAACTTTATGTACCAACCACCTATCTCACCAATGTAATGTTTTGTCTGTTTGCAATGCCTCCTCTATCTGTTGAGCACTTCCTACTTTTTTACACCCCAAGATGTTACAAACTCATCCTGCTTTCGCCTTGCCATGCAATCAACCATTTCTTTAAGGAACCTTGATTCTTTTAACTGAGAATAGATTTAAAAACCAACATCAAGAAGGTCACTGGTTCTAGGATCTCTCCGAAGATGGACCTAGGAAGTAATGTGTTCTTACTGATACTACCCATTCAAACAACAAACCTGGGGTTTATTCTATCTTTCGCCTTCCTTTACATCTAACTACATTCTCTGACAATGGAGCCTTGACTTTCATCATAATATATTAATTTGCTCAATCTTCAAATATATGTGGTACCTGAACTGTTAAATTATAATCCTGTGAAAAATATCTAGATTACAATAACTGTATAGGATTTTTTTTTCTTTAATCTATCCCAGTTACTGTGATTTATCAACATCTCTGTCAAATGAAGTTTTAGCTTGTGGACTTAAATTATACTTGGTCTGATAAATAGCATTGCCATCCCACTTTCTTATGGTTTCTAGTTGCCTAATATAACTTTAGACATTCCTTAAAAAATGTGTCTTTGTAAATCAGTTTATCTTTATCTGCCTCTTGAAAATAACATAATCACATCTTGTTTTGTGAGGAAATTCAGTCTATATTTTTAAGAGGTAAACTACATTTGTTCCCATTTATTTTTCTGCCAAATATTTTTGGCTTTATTTCTGTAACAATATTTTATAAATTAGAAGTTTTAGGTTTTAATTTCATGTTTCTTTATATGCTACAATCTCATTTTAATGAAAATGTGTATTTTGGAAGGTTTGTATTTTTATTCTAGTTACTACCTTTGTACTTCTAACTCATGAATGCACTCAGTTCCCAGTTTCCATACTCAAACTTTTAATACCTGGTTTGTCAGTTTTTAATGGGATCTTTTATTTCCTATCTTTGACCTATACATGTGTCAAGGATTAGTATAATGTTATACATTGATTTAAAAAGAATCAATGATCTCATCCAAATTCCTTCTATTTCCTTTTTCCTCCCATTAAAAAAAGCTGTACTATGTCACCATCTATGGATTTTGTACATTAGCAGTCCATCCTCATCTCCATTTTTCAGCATTAAATTTGAATTGCATACATTAAAATGTTCAGTATCTGTCTGTTTGTTGAAGTTTCCCCAGGCATCTCTTGCTGTAATGGAACTCATTCTAATTTCCCCAAGAAGGTCTAACAAGACTTTCTTGTTAGTAAGTAAAGAATTCCCTAAATCCATCTATGTTTAAAGTTTTTCTATAACCTTTTTATTTAAGGAATGTTTAATTAGATATAAAATCCTTGGCTCACACTTTCTTTTAATGATATTTTGTGAATCCTGCTCCATTATGATCTTGCTCTGAATGTTGTTTTTCAAACAACATTTCTAATTTCAAAAATTAGAATGTCAGTCTAATTCCTTTTTTTAAGATTTAATTTTTTTATTTGACAGAGAGAAAAAGAGAAATCACAAGTAGGCAGAGAGGCAGGCAGAGGGAGAAGGGGAAGCAGGACCCCTGCTGAGCAGAGAGCCCAATGCAGATCTTGCTCCCAGGACCCTGAGATTGTGACCTGAGCCAAAGGCAGAGGCTTAACCCACTGAGCCACCCAGGCTTCCCCAGTCTAATTCCTTTTTGCCCTGTAAGTTATTTGATCTTTTTTGCTAAAGGTCTCGATTATTTTTTTCAACTCTCTCTTCAAGGTTTAATAGTTTTACTAGGATACTTCTGAGACCTAATCATTCTGAGATAATTTTCTCCTGTTTGCCCGCAATTTGTAGATTCAGGTCTTCCTTTATTTTCAAAAAGATACTTGAGATTCTAGTTTAAAATCTTGGTTATATTCCGTTATCCCCCCCCCAAGAGGTACCTTTCTTTTTCCTTTTTTCTCTCAGATTCTCTGTGTCTCAAAGACAAGCCACTTCATATTGTAAGAACCTAAGTTTCTTCTGTGACAGTCATGCTGTGATAATTCTGAATGCTTTATTTTAAAAAGTATTTTCACTATGATATTATCATACTTCTCCTGGCAGTTGTTTTAGATGAACTTTAGTTCTGTCACTAGCTCCTCTGTTCTCTCTTCATAGCTCTTCCTCCTCCCCCCTTTCTCCCTCTCATCCTTCCCTTTTCTCCTCCTCCTCTCTCTCTCTGCTCTTTTCAACACAAAGACTTGCAGCAGGACAGGATTAATATACAGTGTACACCAGAATCTAGCAACTTCTCTATTTTCCCTACTTTTAATTTACAGTTTGGGCATTCTCTGTTTTTAACTTGTGAAAGCCGAAGGTATGATTTTTAGGACATTCTCTTTTCTTTTTCTTTTTTGTTTTAGGAGAAAATATTGGGAGATACAGACTTGGGTAGCTACCATTGTGTTATCCACCTGGAAACCTTTCAAATATATTCTGTGATACAAGAGCAAATCTATATATATTTTTATTTTTCCTCCTTCATACCAAAATGCAACCACGCTATGTATACTATGATGTATTCTCTTTAAAAATCTACATGTATATTGAAAATCTTTCCATAGCAGTTTAGACCTATTTCTCATATATAATGTATATGTTACTAAAAATTTTTACATGGTGCTAAACGGAACAGTTGGGAGAAAAAAAAACAGAGTTAGGGACAGTGTACTCAGTATGAGTGGAACTTACAGCTGGAATACCAACAACAGTTCCTAAGGAAAAATACTAGTATAGGTAAGCATGGGATATTATCAAATACTGGAGCACTGTAATAAATAGATCTTACCTAAAAAATTTGTGAAGATAGCTCAACAGAGGGGATGTAAGGAAGAGCTGAAGATACTGAACCATGGGCAGATTAGAGAAGACCACCCAATAGCACTTGTAAGTCAAAGCCTGTGACCAAAAAAATGTGGAGTAGATTTGCGTCGTATATGTATAACATACTGTTGTTTCAGTTGACACTTTCTCTTGCATTCAACTATTGGTACTTGTTAGCACGAAGTATTAAAATGCCGAGAAAATTCTTTTATCAACATACAGTCCATCTGAAAGTGATACTCATTCCTCTATTTACTAATCACATATGAAGTTATTTTTATTTCATCAATGGATTTAGTTGCATTCCACTCCTCCTTATGCACAATTGAAATCTTAAATAGAATTTTAAAAAAAATCCTGTGTCAGCTATTTTCAGCTTCATTTATAGGTGGTGGATGTCATGAATTTCTAAGGTTCTTGTGTATATTATTGTGTATATATGAGTGGAACTTACAGCTGGAATACCAACAACAATTCCTAAGGAATTGTGTATATTATCTTGTGTATATTCAAACAAATGAATAATTTGGATTTTTTTTACTTCTGACCCTGGATTCAGTTTTCTTGTTCCACTAACGACATGCTTTCCATCTTCTTAAACTGCATGGTCATCATCTCCCCCATTTTCTATAAATTTTTACTTTTTGTTTGAAGCCAGTGATATTTTTATTGATATAAGCCACCTATTGATTATGAAAGTCTCCTTAAATATTCCATGTCCAATTATTCTTGGAACTTACATAACTATCAATAAAAAGGAAAACACTCTTCCTTTTAAGGCTACTAGCTTATACATTCTGATGAAAAGAAATGATTTTATTTTTTTTAAGATTTTATTTATTTGCCAGAGAAAGAGAGAGAGAGAGAGAGAGAGCACAGGCAGGCAGAATGGCAGCAGAGGCAGAGGGAGAAGCAGGCTCCCTGCCGAGCAAGGAGCCTGATGTGGGACTGGATCCCAGAATGCTGGGATCATGACCTGAGCCGAAGGCAGCCGCTTAAACAACTGAGCCACCCAGGCATCCCGAAAAGAAACAATTTTACACCACCAAGATAGAACTCTCAATGTAACATTTTGGTTAACAATGTGAGAGTGGAACAATGTAGATTTGAGTTTTGGTTTTGGCCTTTACTAGGTGTGCAACTTTCATCAGGTAGCTTAACATTTTTTTTTATTTTTTATAAACATATATTTTTATCCCTAGGGGTACAGGTCTGTGAATCGCCGGGTAGCTTAACATTTTTGATCTTCAAATTTTACATGTATAGATTAGGCACATTAAATGTGAGTAGAGGGTTTGATAAGACTTTACAAATGCTACATTTATAAATGCACTGCAGAGGATACATTCAATAACTTAGTTTTTTTCCTCTTTTCAAACTTTATAGGATGTGTATTAGCATGACTCAACAGTTAGGTAGAAAATAACCCTAATGAGATAAAGGTGATAGGTTTGATGCTAGCATGGGTCATTGCTCGAAAATGTACTCATTTTTAACATTTCCTGTGTAGAGTTTAAACTTTGAAGAAAAAGGGAGCTACGTTCAAGTACATCTACCATCTTGCAAACAGTTACAGCTGTCTTGGATGGTGATGAATGCCTTCGATTACCTAGTAAAAAGGCTGAGTATGAATGTAACTTATGAATGTGATACCACAATTTTATGGAAGAATTTTATAAACCTTTTCCCATGTGCTTCTGAATATACTATACATATCACCTAGAATTCCACTGTTAATAATGTTAGCCAACCACAAACCTAAAACCATATTTAGAAAATTGGAGACAGCTGTGAATGTCAAGGATTTCTAGAGTCAGCAACACTATCACCTCATTGGATTGTTCTCTTGAGACTGCTATAGAACTTAGTGATTTTGTTTAGTCAGCCTTGTGGTTCAAGGTTTCTTCTTTATCAGCACCCTTTCATATGATCCTTGAACACAGGAATAAGGATTACAGAGCACTACCTAAATTTACTTTTTAAAAAAATATTTCAGTGAGATGCTGACCTTAGTCTTTTGGGCAAAGGCTGAAATTTCCTACAACTTTATTATCAGCAGTAATGGACAAACTTCAAAAACCTTAAATAGGTCTTAAACTGCTTTCACATCATTATCCATCTGTCCAAAGGATCTTTATTTTTGAATATGGATTTTGTAAGTGAACTATTTCTCAGTGCCTTCTATGAAAAGTTTCTATACACCCTAATGATAAAAGACCCTTACTTCAAAATGTTAAGCCTAAAGTTGCGAGTCTGATTTTATTTATTTTATTTTATTTATGACTAACACCAAGGAAATAGAAACAACCATCAGAAATTATTACCACAGTTATATGCCAATAAGTTAAGCAACATAGACAAAACAGATGCATTCCTGGAAACCTATAAACATCCAAAACTGAATCAGGAAGAAATTGACAACCTGAATAGACCAATATCTACTAACAAGATTGAAGCTGTGATCAAAAATCTCCCAAAACACAAGAGCCCAGGGCCAGACGGATTCCCTAGGGAATTCTATCAAACTTTTAAAGAAGAAATAATACCTATTCTCCTGAAGCTGTTTCAAAAAACTGAAGCAGAAGGAAAACTTCCAGACCCTTTTTATGAAGTCAGCATTACCCTGATCCCAAAACCAGGCAAAGATCCCACCAAAAAGGAGAATTTCAGATCAATATCCCTGATGAATATGGATGCCAAGATTCTCAACAAGATCCTAGCTAACAGGATCCAAGAGTACATTAAAAAGATTATCCACCATGACCAGGTGGGATTCATCCCTAGGTTGCAAGGATGGTTCAACATTCACAAATCAATCAAGGTGATAGAATAAATCTGTAAGAGAAGAGAGAAGAACCACACGGTCCTCTCAATTGATGCAGAAAAAGCATTTGAAAAGATACAGCATCTGTTCCTGATTAAAATGCTTCAAAGTATAGGGATAAAGGGAACATTCCTCAACTTCATAAAATCTATGAAAAACCCACAGCAAATATCATCCTCAATGGGGAAAACCTGACAGCTTTTCCTTTGAGATAAGGAATACAACAAGGATGCCCACTCTCACCACTCTTGTTCAACATAGTGCTAGAAGTCATAGCAATAGCAATCAGACAACAAAGAGAAATAAAATGTATCCAAATTGGCAGTGAAGAAGTCAAACTCTCTCTCACCACAATGACATGATACTTTATATGGAAAACCCAAAAGACTCCACCCCCAAACTACTAGAACTCATAGCAATACAGTGACATGGCAGGATTCAAAATCAATGTTAGTTCTTATACACTAGTTCTTATACACTAACAATGGAAATACAGAAAGGGAAAATAGAGAATCAATTTCATTTACTACAGCACCAAGAACCATAAGATAACTGGGAATAAACCTAACCAAAGAGGTAAAGGATCTGTACTCGAGGAACTACAGAACACTCATGAAAGAAATTGAAGAAGACACAAAAAGATTGAAGACCATTCCATGCTCATGGATTGGAAGAATAAACATTGTTAAAATGTCTATACTGCCTAGAGCAATCTATACTTTCAATGCCATTCTGATCAAAATTCCACCAGCATTTTTCAAAGAGCTGGAATAAACAATCCCTAAATTTGTATGGAATCAGAAGAGACCCTGAATGGTTAAAGAAATGTTGAAAAAGAAAAACAAAACTGGAGGGCATCACAGTGCCTGATTTCAAGTTTTACTACAAAGCTGTGATCACCAAGACAGCATGGTACTGGCACAAACAGACACAGAGGCCAGTGGAACAGAGTAGAGAGCCCAGATATGGACCCTCAACTTTATGGTCAACTAATCTTTGACAAAGGAGGAAAAAATATACAGTGGAAAAAAAGACAGTCTCTTCAATAAATGGTGCTGGGAAAATTGGACAGCTAGGTGTAGAAGAATGATTTTATTTATAATAAACTTCTCAAAATGACTGGATTACCAATTTGTATAGGTTTTTCTTCATAAAATCTCAACATACATATTCAATAATGTAACTGTTCTAATGTTAATAAAACACTTGTAATTTTAGTATTACAGCTAGGATTTTAGATTGATATAAAATATGTACCTTTTAATATAGTTTAGTCAAATTTTATCCTTTCCCAATATAATATACACATATTATACTGGCTTTCCAGCAAATACAGGTCTTTGGATTAGTCACATGTTTAATTCTATTAAGTCATACATTTCATATCTCATAAGTAGGTCAGGATACGTTTGAGATATGGATTGCTAATATAGGTAAGTCATTTGAATTAATCTTTCATTCACTCAACATATGTTTTCTATGTGCTTCCTATATACCAGGCATGTTTTTAGGGTCTGTGGATACAGCAAAAGAAAATAAATGAAGAAATTTCCAATAGATGTGGAGCTTGCATTTTAAGAGTGGTGGGAGAAAAACAGTAAGTTACCACACACGCACATATAAACGTGCGTGTGCTTAAAAACTCAGACACACACACACACACACACACACACACACACACACACACAGAGTAAGAAAACTGGAAGAGTTTAGCAATGTAGAAGACAGGAGACTAACACACAGTTGCTGGGCCTGGGAAATTAAGTGCAGGGTTTTAGGGCAGCCCGCTCCTAGCACACCAAGTTGCTGACTCCCAACTCCATTCCCTCCGCAGGCATTTCTTCCACAAGGAGCACCTCAGCTCCGCCTGTCCCTCACCTGCCCATCATATGGAAACATAAGGATTGCAGCAGAGGTGAAGTGTCTCCCCTGGGGCTGGCCCTTAGCAAGGCCCTGCGGTATGGACAGGAGGCCTTGGGCAGCTGTTGGGAACAGCAATGCTGTAAAGAAAGGAGGGGAGAGGGCCCAGGTAAGCAGGGGTCCAAACAAGGCAGCTGGACTGGCCACAGAGTACTGCAGGAGAAAGGAGGACCACCAGCTAGCACACCTCAGGCGGAGCCTGCAACTGCCATCTACTTCCCGGATTTAAAACCAGTCTCTGGAAACCAGGATAGCATCCCTGTGACAACCAATGTAGGGGGTCTTTGAATCCCCTGTCTTAGAGCTAGGGAAACAGCTCTGATTCTGATGCACTAGTGCTTCTCCCTCACTGCTAGGGAGAAATCTAGGTGCTGTTTTCTGCAAAAATGTGGAACGTGCACCTGGGGGCCAAATTGAACAAAATGAGATGCTCCAGACCAGTGACTATTGCCTGGTGTTCTCCCTGCAGTTCCTGCTACTGTCCTAGGATCTGTTAATTCCTTTGCAGAACTACTCCAAATGGCTCCTATCATCCTGGTGTTTCTCATTATCCAGGATACCGCAATTCTCTTCAACATCAGCATCATTTTCCTCCTGTTCTCCAACACCTATGTCTTCCAGGCTGGCCTGGGCTGTCGTCTTCTGACGGACACAGGAGAAGAATGAGGCACAAACAAGTCAGCTGTAAGACAATGGAGCAGGGGGGGGCGACAGTCCTTTCTACTGTCATCCCCCCAGCTCCCTTGCTCTTGCAACCAAAGTCGTTGTGCCTCATTCTTCTCCCATGCGCCATCAGGAGGCGGCACTGGGCAACTCTGTATTCCGTAAGTTCAAAGGGACCACCCTCCTCAAAGCTATGTTCTTCGCCCCCAGCATCTTCCTTCATGTCTGGGTCATGACTTTACACTGGAAAAATTCCCAACTGCTTTGTCAGGAGAAAGAGACTTTCTGTATTCTGGAGACTAGCATGGCAGTGTTAGAGGTTACTTCTGCAAATGGACAGCTGTGAGACTGGGTGATCCTCACTTCTACCAGGACTCTTTATGCCTGCACAAGTTCACCAACGCCAAAGGTAACCAATTCTTGCTACATTGGTGGGTGATCCTCACTTCTACCAGGACTCTTTATGCCTGCACAAGTTCACCAACGCCAAAGGTAACCAATTCTTGCTACATTGGTGGATGCTTTTCCTTCCTCATAGAGGCTACATTTGTGCCTCTGTGGGATAGGATTGGCCCTATGCACAGCAAACAGTTTAACTTACCTAGAACAGGCCTCAGGCCACTTGTGTTGAGCAGTTAAGAAGACAGATTAAAGTGTTTTAGCACATTAAAGTGTTTCCCAGCATAGATCTCAGTACATAAGGGTCCCAGCCTCCCCCCGAGTTCCTCCCCCATTCCTTTCTGCTCTCCACCCCTTTCCTCATGCAAGGCTGAGGCTTCATCCTGGGGAAGCTGTCATTTTGCCTGGTACAGGAGGGTCTCCTGGTACCTGCTTTCTTTGCACCAAACACTAATTAATGATGAAGGTTGCAAAGAGTGACATTTTAAGCTCCTGACAGATCACACTGAAGACATTTAGATTTTATGCCCAAGGCCCTTTTTAAAATGTTTACACTTTTTAAAAATAGGAAATAAATTGAATTCTTTTTCCATAAAAAATTTGCTTATTGAAAAATCAGTATTAAAACTCTGAAGCCTAAGGGTTCATGGATAAACTAAAGTTAGAGTCATCTGTATATAAGTCTCATCTTCTTAAAGTGGTTTTATTTTTATGTTAACATTTAGTGACCATAAAATTCTTAGAGTTCAGATGTTAATAGACTAGATGTATATATTGATAAATACAAAAGTATATCCCCTGTTGAATTTAACTGACCTACATTTTATACATTTGTATAGAATTTTAGATGATTTTAAGAAATATCAAAAGTATGTGTACACACACATAAGCACATGTTTGAACATATGCATGCACATGTGTGTGTTGTATGGACAGAAGGTATACCCTAGTGTATTTGTGCTGTTTCTCAAAACAAAGCTTGGGCATAAACCTCAGTTCCTGATAGACCTTCTTTGCAATCCTTTTTTGCAATCCTTTTTTTCTTATCAGTATAATATTTGTTCTGTGACTATGACCTTGGCACATTAATCAGATACTGTTTCTTTTTTTTTTTTTTTCCCAAAGATTTTATTTGACAGAGAGAGATCACAAGTAGGCAGAGAAGCAGGCGGGGTGGGGGAGCAGGCTCCCTGCCAAGCAGAGAGCCTGATGTGGGGCTTGATCCCAGGAACCTGACATCATGACCTGAGCCGAAGGCAGAGGCTTAACCTACTGAGCCACCCAGGTGCCCTCAGATACTGTTTCTTACACAGTATACCATTCACCCATCAAGCGCTTGCTAAATAAAACTAATATAAATTAATCCATGGTAATTTTCATTATTTATTAATATATTATTATGGCGGGGGAGCCTGAGTAACAGAGTAAATTGGTTTTGGTCAAAGTTTTGGAAAATGCACTTTAACCCAAGTGAAAAATATTTTACTGCTCAAATTTCAGATATGTGGCCTGTCCATCAACAAGTATTTTATATATAGGAGTCTTCTCATTTTTTATCCCCCAGTAAAGTTAACCATGATATTTAGGTGTCATGCATGTCATGTACATATACTTTTACATACATATTATGTAACAGCAGGTATTTTTGTATAATTTTAATTTGCATCTCACACACACACACTCCACACACATGAAATAACAGCACTAAAAAATGTAAGAACTAGCTTTCATGTTTTCCTAACCTGAGATTTACATCCTTGCATTTTTAGGGATCATGAGACAGCTTCACAGAAGGTATTGGCTTGTGTTTTTTTGTCTTTTTTAAAAATTAAAAAAAAAAAGATTTATTTATGTATTTGAGAGTCAGAGGGCAAGCAAGCAAGCACACAGAGGGAGAAGGAGAAGCAGACTCCTCACTGAGCAAGGAGCCCGATGCAGGGCTGGATCCCAGGACCTCGAGATCATGACTTGAGTGGAAGACAGTTGCTTAACCAACTGATCTTGAGTTCACCCAGATTTGTGTTTAAAAGTAAAAGTCTAAACATTGCAACATGCAGATAAAAAATTACAATTGTTAGGTTTATTTGAAATTATTGAGTGTCACTATCTTTGGGTCAAATAGACTGAAATGCAGTTTTCTAGGAATATTTCTACCAAAAATATAACGCTACATAGATGGGTAGAAAATATTTAATAGAATTGCTCTGAGTAATACTTTCTGGAAAAAAACAAGTGAAGGTCACTTCTCTAGTACACACATTATTTCATTAATTTAGATAAAATACTGTGTGCCCCGCTACACTTTAAAAAAAAAAAAAAACAGAATTTTAGATGATGCATATACTCAGGAAATGGCCCAAATCATTCTTTGCTGACAGAGAAAAGTTTTAAGTTACTACCTACTATTGAACTAAGATTTGATATTAGTGAAACAACAGATTTCATTTTCAAGCATGCCCAAGATCAGAGGAAGGTAAGTCAGCCCATTCAATGATTTTTGTTTAGCTCCTCAAATACTTTGACTCTACTACATTTTGGAGCTAAACATCCCCTCTTTCAACCCAGCTTGGGCTTTGAGAATCTCGAAATATTGTGCTAAGAAGGATTGAGAAATATATTCAAATCATATTAAATATGCATTTTAGGGTAGATATACTATCATTCTAAATATACATAAACATTCATGATAAAAGTCTAGGAAGATATAGATCAAAAATTCACACTGAGTATAGCCGTACTGTGATTATAGAAGTGTTTTCCTTTTTTGGTTGTTAAAAATGTTCTAAAATACAGAAAGATTATTACTACACAAAAAAAAAAATCAAAAACTGTCTTAAAACCTTATATTCAATCTCAAAATTATGATTTTATTTTTTAAGTAACCTCTACACAGTATACCATTTGTCTGTTCCAGTTGTTCTATCATCTATCATTGAAAAAAACTCTTATTCTGGAAATATTACCATCTTGACATCCATGTTTTTCTTCCTCATTATTTTTAATGGTTATTGTCTTTTTGACTTTTTAAAGCTCAATTTCTGCCCCATTTATAATAACTACATTAATAGATCATTTTATTACTAAATAATTTACATTTTTTTTATTCACTCACTTCTTTTTATTTAAACTTTATTTTTTCAGTGTTCCAAGATTCATTGTTTAGTACCACACCCGGTGCTCCACACAATACATGCCCTCTTTAATACCCACCACCAGCTCACCCAACCCTCCACCACCCCCCCAACCCTCAGTTTGTTTCTCAGAGTCAACAGTCTCTCGTGGTTTGTCTCCCCCTCCGATTTCCCCCAACTCCCTTCTGTTCTCCTTCTCCCAATGTCCTCAATGTTATTCCTTATGCTCCACAAGTAAGCAAAATCATATAATAATTGACTCTCTCTGCTTGACTTATTTCACTCGCATAATCTCTTCCAGTCCTGTCCATGTTGATACAAAAGTTGAGTATTCAACTTTTCTGATGGAGGCATAATACTCCATAGTATATATGGACCACATCTTCTTTATCCATTCATCCGTTGAAGGGCATCTTGGCTCTTTTCACAGTTTGGCGACCATGTCCATTGCTGCTATGAACATTGGGGTACAGATGGCCCTTCTTTTCATTATATCTGTATCTTTGGGGTAAATACCCAGTAGTGCAATTGCAGGGTCATAGGGAAGCTCTATTTTTAATTTCTTAAGGAATCTCCACACTGTTTTCCAAAGTGGCTGCACCAACTTGCATTCCCACAAACAGTGTAAGAGGGCTCCCCTTTCTCCACATCCTCTCCAACACACGTTGCTTACTTTCTTGTTAATTTTGGCCATTCTAACTGGTGTAAGGTGGTATCTCAAGGTGGCTTTGATTTGAATCTCCATGGTGGCTAATGATGATGAACATTTTTTCATATGTCTAGTAGCCACTTCTCCAAAGAAGACATACAAATGGCTAACAGACACAGTCACTTCCTTTTTATCTTACATTCTTTTCCTCTCATCTCTGTTCTTTCCTTATGAATTTTTGCTTGAATTTAATGAATTTGTGTTCTATTATGAACTTAAATAACATAAAAATGAATTTAAGTTTTTGTTTAAATTCTAGCTAGTTAACATATAGTGTAATATTACTTGCAGGTGTACAATATAGCGATTCAACACTTCTGTAAGATACCCTGTGCTCATCATGACAAGTGCCCTCCTTAATCCTCATCACCTATCTCACCCATCTCCACTCATAATCATCCATTTTTCTCTGTCATTAAGAGTCTGTCTCTTGGTCTTTCTCTCGCTCTCTCTCTCTCTCCTTTTCTTTTATCACTTGATTTTTTAAAAGATTTTATTTATTTGACAGAGATCATAAGTAGGCAGAGAGGCAGGCATAGAGACCCCATCCATTTTTTTCAAAGAAATGGAACAAATAATCCTAAAATTTATATGGAACCAGAAAAGACCACGAATAGCCAAAGGAATATTGAAAAAGAAAGCCAAAGTAGGTGGCATCACAATTCCGGACTTCAAGCTTTATTAAAAAGCTGTCATCATCAAGACAGCATGGTACTGGCACAAAAACAGACACATAGATCAATGGAACAGAATAGAGAGTCCAGAAATAGACCCTCAACTCTATGGTCAACTCATCTTCGACAAAGCAGGAAAGAATGTCCAATGGAAAAAAGACAGCCTCTTCAATAAATGGTGTTGGGAAAATTGGATAGCCACATGCAGAAAAATGAAATTGGATCATCTCCTTACACCACACACGAAAATAGACTCAAAATGGATGAAGGACCTCATTGTGAGAAAGGAATCCATCAAAATCCTTGAGGAGAACACAGGCAGCAACCTCTTTGACCTCAGCCACAGCAACATCTTCCTAGGAACATCGCCAAAGGCAAGGGAAGCAAGGGCAAAAATGAACTATTGGGATTTTATCAAGATCAAAAGCTTTTGCACAGCAAAGGAAACAGTTAACAAAACCAAAAGACAACTGACAGAATGGGAGAAGATATTTGCAAACGACATATCAGATAAAGGGCTAGTGTCCAGAATCTATAAAGAACTTAGCAAACTCAACACCCAAAGAACAAATAATCCAATCAAGAAATGGGCAGAAGACATGAACAGACATTTCTGCAAAGAAGACATCCAGATGGCCAACAGACACATGAAAAAGTGCTCCATATCACTCGGCATCAGGGAAATACAAATCAAAACCACAATGAGATACCACCTCACACCAGTCAGAATGGCTAAAATGAACAAGTCAGGAAATGACAGATGCTGGCGAGGATGCGGAGAAAGGGGAACCCTCCTACACTGTTGGTGGGAATGCAAGCTGGTGCAACCACTCTGGAAAACAGCATGGAGGTTCCTCAAAATGTTGAAAATAGAACTACCCTATGACCCAGCAATTGCACTGCTGGGTATTTACCCTAAAGATACAAACGTAGTGATCCGAAGGGGCACGTGCACCCGAATGTTTATAGCAGCAATGTCTACAATAGCCAAACTATGGAAAGAACCTAGATGTCCATCAAGAGATGAATGGATAAAGAAGATGTGGTATATATACACAATGGAATACTATGCAGCCATCAAAAGAAATGAAATCTTGCCATTTGCGACGACATGGATGGAACTAGAGGGTATCATGCTTAGCGAAATAAGTCAATCGGAGAAAGACAACTATCATATGATCTCCCTGATATGAGGGAGAGGAGATGCAACATGGGGGGTTAAGGGGGTAGGAAAAGAGCAAATGAAGCAAGATGGGATTGAGAGGGAGATAAACTATAGGTGACTCTTAATCTCACAAAACAAACTGAGGGTTGCTGGGGGGAGGGGGGTTGGGAGAGGGGGTGGAGTTATGGACATTGGGTAGGGTATGTGCTATGGTGAGTGCTGTGAAGTGTGTAAACCTGGCAATTTACAGACCTGTACCCCTGGGGAAAAAATATATGTTTATAAAATAAATAAAATTAATTAATTAAAAAAAAAAGAAAAACCTGTATTTCTCAGTATACATGTTACATGGTCCTTTCCTTTTTCTTCTTCCATTTCCAACAGTTTGCTCAAGGAAACTGTAATTTGGGGGACAGAGTTAGGGGTGACTAAAATACCCACGGTGGGTATTTTAGCACAAGTACTAATACACTGATTTTCACAGTAGTTTCAAGTACAACAAATTAAGACCAGATTTCCAAGTGCCATTTAAAAATAGTACCAGGCTAGTAAAGAATCACTAAAGAGTGCCACTTAAGACTCAGTAATTATTTCAAGACAGATAATACTCAAGATCATAGTTATTTTATGCTATTAGAAGATAGAGCTGTGAACACAAAAAAGTAACAAGTCCCCTGCTAGATGAGATCCATGGTGGATTTAACCTTTAACAGAGATGTGAGAGAAGGAAGAAACCTCCTTAAATGCTGTTAAGAGGAAAACAGCTGAAATTTAAACATGGAAAATGACTGTCTGTCCCTGGATTTGAAGCAGGAGAAGTAAGGGTCACTTGTCAAGGGACAGCAAGGGGGCTGGTAGAGTAAGGATGTATGTAGAGGAACAGGAGAAAGTTAACAGGTGGCTGAAACTTACACTATACATCAGGCACTCTATCCTTCAGTCCCAGATGAGTAACTCGGCAGACGAAACAGTTTCATTTTTATGGGAAACAATTTTTATCAGTTTTTTATAAAGTATCTCACATTTAATGAAGTATTAAGAAATGTGAAAACATTACTATCATAATAATGCTATCAGTCCCAGAAATGTCCAGATGTTGGAATTATCAGAAATGGATTAAGGTAATTATGATTAACATGTTAAATAAGAAGCAAGCAACATGAGGGAATAAATAATGCTTTTCAATAAAGAGACAGAAATTTTCAAAAGCACTGAATGGAAATGCTATGATAAAAAAAAACTCATATTAGGCATTAAATTTATTTTGGGGAGCTTTCAAGAGAACTGTAAATAGAAGATAAAGATCAATGAATGCATACATTTTAGACAAATGTGGAAGAATTTATCTCCAGCAGACCTGCTAAATAAAGTCTGTTAAAAGAATTTTAGACTGAAGAGAAACGATGCCATATAGAAAACTAATTCTGGGGGCACCTGGGTGGCTCAGTGGGTTAAGTCTCTGCCTTCGGCTCAGGTCATGATCTCAGGGTCCTGGGATCTGGCCCCACATCAGGCTCTCTGCTCAACAGGGAGCCTGCTTCTTCCCACTCTCTCTGCCTGCCTCTCTGCCTACTTGGGATCTCTGTTAAATAAATAAATAAAATATTAAAAAAAAACTAATTCTGAATAGATAGCAATGCCTGGAACAATAAATATATGGTAAATACAACAATATAAAAAAAATAAAAACTAAAAACCTCTTCATAAATTAGTAGCTGGCCTCATTAATAGACTTCCTCCAGTCTTTAATTAGGCAAAGAAAGTCAGTAAAGATACAGCAAATTGGAAGAGCTGTACCATTTTGACTTAATTGATATTTTAAAACATTACACCAAATATTGGTAAATACACATTTCTCTCAAATGTACTGGAAACACTCAGTGATAAAAGCCATATGCTGAGCCATAAAACAGGTCACATTTTGTTAGAATTTGTACAGAATTTGTTCTGTACCACAGCAGTATTCAATTCTAAATCACTAAGTAGTATAAATCTAGAAAATTTCCACATGCTTGAAGATTATACAATCTATTTCTAATAGATCATGGGTCTAAAAATAAACTCAAAAATAATTGATTAAAACACAACTTATTAAAAGTTGTCTCATAAGCTAATCAGTGTTTAGATTTATAACATTAAATGCAATAAAGAAAAAGGAAAAAGGAGTCCACTCTAGGACATAAACTTACACATTAGTTGAGGAACGCCTAGCCGGTTCAGTGGGTGGAGCATGAGACACTTGTGAGTTCAAACCCCATAATGGCTGTTGAGATTACTTAAAAAAAAAATCTTAAAGAAGCTAGTTGAACAAAATAATCCCAAAGTCAAAGTTGTCAACATTAAAAAACCTCTTCTACATATTTAATTTATTCCATTAAATTTAAAGGAGAAATATTATATGCTAAATGCAAATGGCAAATGCACTTGAGAAAATGCAATATACATTCATGATAAAATTGCTCAGTAAATTAAGAATACTAGTAAATTTTCTCAACCTCAAAAATTAAATCTCAAAAACAAAATTGAAACCAAAAGCTATGGCTGATACCACAATTAATGCTGAAATACAGACCACCTTATGCATGATCAGGAACAAGTCAACATGTTTCAGTCTTACCATGGAAATTAAACAGTGTATCCAAGATCATATAGCTAGTTCAGTAAGTCAATAGTCCTCAAGTCAAATTATACCAGAAAATAATATTTGAATAGCTAAGAAAATAAGAACCAGAGTGGTATTTTGAAAATAAGATATTACAAAAACCAAACAACCACCACAATAAGCCACATAAGGAATAATCATTTAAGGCTCTCATTCTCATGTTTTCCATATATATAGATAAATACACACACACACACACACACACACACACGTATCTCCAACTCTTGTCAAAATCAATATTATCTGAGGTTTTCAAAATTAAATGCAGCAGCTGATCTCTATTTTCAGTGTGATGTCTCTACTATCAGGAAACTATGGTACATATGTGGGGTTTCTAATTCATCTGTAATGCTTTCTCAGAACTTTCAGAGTCACGGAAGAGAGGGGATTTCACAGTCTTGGCTTCAAAGAGGACCATAAAAATAGTTGTTGATCCATTTATTAAAGTATGTTGTACTCTTAGAAATTGCTTAAGAAATTAAATGATATATTTCAAACTGCAATATTTGGAGAAAATAAGGAAACAATGTAACTCATAACGAAATTAAGTTTGGGGATATTATACAGATTTATAGATTATGGCTTTATATAAGACAATCAGATGGTTATTGGTAGCGCATAAACATGAAAACTTTCTTATGTTGAGTAGTAGCACTGTCATCTTTTAGTCACATAAAACAAATATTTTCCAAACTCTGTTACATCTCTAACTTATAATAATTATTTGTTTCCATGACTCGTTTCATATTCTTTTGTCCACTCCCAAGGAAAACTCATAGGGGACTGTTCTTCTACTTGGCCTCAGAGCTGAACACAGTTTCTAACTCAATATAGGAGTTTTGAATTTAATTAAATTGGATTTTAAGGATAAAGCAGACATCCCTAAATTCTAGAGAGAGCAGAACAGGACTCTTAGGATCAAAGGTAAGAACATGGACCAACTAGAAAAGCCAATGCATGGGAAGGATTTGGACATGATAGTGTTTAAAGAAAAAAAACTCTGAAAAACACTGTAGTACCCAATTACAGAAAACAAAAACAAAACAAAAACAATTTGTTCAGCACAATGGAATATTTTAGTAGTGAAAACATAATGTTAACCTTTCGCACGACAACTATTTATATACACATAAATCCGTTATTCATGAAGAAAAATTTGGAAAAAAATTGACTTGAATATCTATATAGAGGTCTCCTTCTGCTGTTGAAAACATGACTATTTTGAGATTGCATTGAGTAAATCCTCAGGGGTTACTCAACAATCTTCAAGTGAACTATTACATTTTGGATTATAGGGAATAGGGACAAATTACCTTCTCTTAGAATGGAGCAATGGTATAGTAACTTGTAAATGGATTTAAGTAGCAATGGTGTAGCACTGAAGATTTATATAAAAGTTTCAAGTATGGATCAATATTTTTTGAAACTAAAAGGTAATATGTTGCCTCTTAAATTCTACCAAGTCTTACTTTTGTTAGTCTTAACCAGAAATATCAGTATTCAAAGCATAGACTGTACATTTCCAAATTTTGACATTAATTAGGCTGAAGACATTTTTTTCACTGACAGGTTTGAACTTTTTGGATAAGCATGGAATTAAATTTCATTAATATAAAACAGAGTGAAATTATTTCCCTCTTGGAGAACGAATGAATTTTATAAATTTCCTTTAAAAGTTTTTATTAATAATACCAACCATCCACATACCCACCTTTTTACTAAAATCATTCTATAATGTAAGAACTCTGAGGTTAGAACTGTGTTTTTATTTTTGTCTGATAGATACATACATATTATAGTAATAGGTAATCTCCAAAAAAGTCAATATAGAACACAAGAAGGGCTATTCATTTAGTATTCCTTAATTGGAAGAAAAATCCTCATGCATAGAAATCAATACAATTTAAGTTTAGCCCCTGCATATACTAGTACCATATTAACAAAATTAAACACAAATTTTGGTAAGAAAAGTTAAAGTTATATTTATTTGGTCACTTAATCAAAAATTTTACACATCTACCATTTGTTCTTAAAGTCATGGTGAATGGGTGTGGTGCATAAACAATGAATCTTGAAACACTGAAAAAAAAAACTAAAAAAAAAAAAAAAAGGTTTTTGTCCTCTAAAAGATTTTAATCTATATAAGGATATCAGAGGATATGTAAATCTTGGAGGTGAAAACAAATGAAAATAAAATCAATCGTCAGAATGTGTGATGCAGAGCAGAAGGAAACATTAGTATTTCCTTTGTATCTTAAATGTCACGATACAAATCAGGAAGCCAGATGCAGTGATATTTTCTAAAATTCAAGGTGATCCACATGCTTTTTATGATCACACATAGTCTGGTTTCTGGATTTATTGTCTTCTCAAACTAATGAAGAAGTTAATAACAGTATTTCTTTGAAGAATGTTTTAATTTCTTGTATTGCTATTTAAGTGACTAATAGAAGTATAAACCAGGTAAAATTACATAGTTAATGCATAATAAATTTCAAAATAAGTCAGTGTAATAAAAAATACTAGCTGTATTATCCAAAGTCCTAGGTTTTTCTTCATCTTTCCTCGGAGCTAGAAAATTACTATAATTCTGAGTCTAGAAATTTGGTCTAACTTACATTATGAAGATCAGATGTGCCCAGTGTGATAGCACTTTTTAATGACAAAAAATGCACAGTATACATAAAATATTGGGAAGGTTATATTTTCTGTAGAGAAGTAACAGTTTTAATGGTTCTTTGTCCCTCATCCTGTATTACACAACTTCTTTTCTGCTGCAGAAATCAAGCAAATTCTCCATGAATTACAAAAATAACATTTATTTTTAACTCATGTGAACTCTGCTGGATGGTTGTAGCTCAGAAAGTTGGTTCAATTTTTCTAGGCTCTGTTAATTTGACCAATTTATAGGAAATTTGAAATGGGATGCCCATATGAAAATATTCCCTAAGAACTAAATTAATGCATGTATATTATGAGTGAATTTTATAAACATGCTTTCTTTTGTGTTCTCTTTGCCCAAGAGAGCACTGTAAGTAGCAAAATGTTATTCACTGTCCTTCTCAAACTAATCTCTTATGATTTTATAAACAGTCACAAATTTCCATGCTGATTGTTTTAGAAAATGTTTTCTTTCAGTGAGTCCCTGATTGCCAACAGTTAGACTCCTTTTTGAATTCAACTTCTTATAGTCATTAATAAGATGAAATTAGTAATATATCCCCTGCAGTATTAACATTCTGTCTCAAACTTGTTCTCCCAAAGCAGCTTCACAAGGTGTATTTTCTACCTCCTGCTTTAACCAGGTTAACAATTTTCACTTCGCCAAAACAAACTGTGGACCACTATTTTTTCAGTTTTCTTTAACAATAAAATTTATAAGCCTCTAGTCAGGTTACCAAATTTTAAAAAATTACAAGAGAAGACACAAATTACAAATATCAGAAGTTGGAAGTGACCATCACTACTGATCCCATGAACATTGCAACGTTAGTAAATGAATATTATTAACAACTCCATGCCCACAAATTTGATAACTTGATGAAATAGAACATTCCCTCAAAGTCAAAATATAAAGAAACTCACACAAGAACATGTAGAATCTGAATAGATCTCTATTAAAACAAATTCAGTGATTAACAACCTTCCTAAATGAAATTACCTGTATCAGGTGGCTTCACTAGTGAATTCTGACAAACATTTCAATAATACTGATACCAATTCTCTACAATCTACCCAAAAAATAGCTATCAAACCCTTCCTAAGTCATCCTGTGAGGTCAGTATTACTCCAATAACAACACTGGATGGCAACATGAAAAAAAAAAAACTACAAACCAAGATGTTTCGTGAAAACAGATATAAAAGCCTACAACAAAACATTAGTAAATAAAATCCAACCCTGTCTGAAAACAATTATACACCATGAACGAGTGGGAGGGATTCCAGGTATATAAAGCTGCATCAACATTTTAAAATTATTATCATCCATCACAACATGTTAGACATGAAAAATTGTATCGATACGGAAGCATTATTTGAAAAATGCAAAACAATTAAAAAAACAAAAAACTTCCAACTAGAAATAGAGGGGAAAGTAATCAAGTTGATTTAAATTAAAACTAATATCCTATTTAGTGGTGAGAAATCAGATAATTTCTTCCTAAGTTCATCAACAAGGCAAGGTGATCTCCTTTTGTTACCCTTACTAAGCATTGTACTGGAAGTCCTTGCTAACATAGTAAGAAAAAAAAGTACATAAAAGGTGCTCAGTTGAGAAGAAAAATAAAGGGCAAATGAAAGCACATGAGAAGCTGTTCAACATCTTAGGGCATTAGGGAATTGCAAATTAAAACAACAAGATACCATTGTGCATCTAGAATGATTAAAACCCAAGACACTGAGAAAACCAAAATACCAATGAGAATGTGGAGCCACAGAAACTCTCATTCATTGCTTGCATGAGAGAAAATGGTCTAACAGCTTACATGTAGAATACAGTTTGGAAGTTTTTGTTTTTTTTTTTTTTTTTTACAAAGTTCATCACAATCTTATCACAATATCCATTAGTTACTATTCTAAATATTTACTCAAATGAGTTGAAAACTTATGTTCACACAAAAAGCTGCACATAAAGGTTCTATCACTTCATGCATAATTATAAAATATGGGAAACAACCAAAATGTCAAACATTAGGTGAACAGATAAATTGGTACATCCTAACAATAGAAAATTATTCAGCAATAAAAAGAAACAAACCATCAAGTTTTAAAAAAACAAGGAGAAACATTAAATGTTTATTATGGAGAAGCCTGTCCAAAAAGACTATATACAATATCATTCCAACTAAATGACATTCTTAAAAGACAAATATATGGAGATAGTAAAAAGATAAGTGGTTGCTGGGGATTAGGGCTAAGAGTGAAAGATAAGTAGATAAAGCACAGGAAATTATAGGGTAGAAAATGTTCTATAGCACATTGTAATGAAATATATAGATTATCCTATACATTTATCAAAACTTCCATAGTATACAACATAAAGAGTGAACTCTAACATAAACTATGTACCTTAAGAAATGATAGCATATCAGTAAAGATTCAATTTTAACAAAGGGATCACACTAATGCAGGAAATTGCTAACATAGGAAACTATATGTGGAGGAAGAGGATATACACCAAATTTGTAGTTTCTGCTTCATTTTTCTAGAACCCAGAACTAGTCAAAATATAATCTATTAATTAAAAAAAAAAACCCTCATTTCCAGTCCCAGCTCCACATATAAAAAACTTGGAAATTCCCGCTAAGTTAAACAAAAACACTAAACAAACTGAAAAATCAGTAACTCTTCACGGCTCTCTAAGAGAAGAGGACACAGGCAAGCAAATCAACTGCCCCCAACACTGGAGAGACAAACACAGGAAGACACAGGAGTTACGACTTACCGCAGTAGAGACTCCAGCAGAAACCACCACAAGGAGAACTAGGGTAGGAAAACCCAAAGTGCAGTTGCTGAGTTCCTAGAGGCTCGACACAAGCAACTCAAGAGTTAAATACTCCTGGGAAGAAGAGTCATAAAATGGCCGCCACCAGATTTACCTTCAGGAGCTTGACCAGGTTTCCTCAATAAATAATGGAGAAAACTTACCCCACATGTGTTTCTGTCAGGGGCCGGGAAATATTTGAAGTTGGTCAGTGTACATAATTATTGAGGATGAAATGCTCATGGTTTTTGGAAGTTATTATACTATTCCTTCTACTTTAGTGAATGTTTGAAATTTTTCACAGTAATAAAAACTGATAGAAAGCTAACAAATTTTTCAATAAGAAAAAGAACTAACCAGAGCAAACTGATTTCCCCTTAAAGCCTGCCCTCAAGGAAAACTAACCTGCTGGGGTGTTAGAAGATCCAGCTCACCTGCTGAAAGAAAAATAACCAAGTCCAGCCAGTCTAATTTTCCATGGGAAAGAAGGGAAATAGCCAAGCATAGACCATTCTAGTCATCCTGTACCACCTAAAGGAAAGGGAAAAAAGCAAACAAAACAAAACTGAGAAATGCTTATGAAGTTCATAGTGCAGAAGAGACATACATTAACTAAAAGACTCACTAAAATACCAAGAGGCTTAATCATAGGACTATAGAATAATTCCCCTCTCCTCATACCTCATACTGCAACACCAAAGGTCTATTTATTTTTTTAAAAGATTTTATTTATTTATTTGACACACAAAGAGAGAATACAAGCAGGCAGAGCAGCAAGCAGAGAGAGAAGGAGAAGCAGGCTCTCCACAGAACAGGGAGCCCCATGTGGGGCTCAATCCCAGGACCCTGGCATCATGACCTGAGCTGAAGGAAACCCCTTGACCCACTGAGCCACCCAGGCCCTGCAAAAGTCTATTTATAGCTGGTCGATTTGCCCAGTACATCATGTCTGGCTACCAGGAAAAAACAAAGCATAACAAAAGGGCAAAGAACACAATTTGAAGAGACAGAGCAAGCACCAGAAACAGACATGGTAAGGCTACTGGAATTATCAGACCAGAAATTTAAAACAACTGTAATTAATATTCTAAGGGTTATAATGGATGGAGCAGATAGCATGCAAGGATACATGGGCCATGTGAGCAGAGAAATGGAAATCCTAAGAACCCCAAAGAAATGTTAGAGATAGAAAACACTGTGATAGAAGTGAAGAACACCATTGATGGGCTTGTTAGTAGACTGGACACAGCTGAGGAAAAAATCTCTGCCCTTGAGAATATCTCAATAGGAGCCTCCAAACCTGAGGGGGGAAAAAAACCCTCAAAACAGACACAGTATAATCAGTACCAATAGCATCATGTAGTTCAGGATTGCCTACTAATAAATTCTGTAATTTCCAAAAATTTGATGGAAAAGTTGTCCTCAACATACACACTGAAAAGGAAAGCTATTCAATTTGTTAATTTATAAGATGTTTTACTTGTTTTATTAAAACTGAATACTGAAATGCAACAGATGCAAACATAAAACAATCTTTGTTGTCTTAAAGATAGTGGTAAAGTACAAAAAAGAAAACAAAAGAAAGAAAACAGGAACTATTGGCCAATGGTGCATATTTACTACATAATAACTTCATATTTTCAGTGGAACTAAAATTCTAGACAACCATAAAAAGAATATGTGTGTGTGTGTGGTTTTTTTTTTTTTTTAGATTTTATTTATTGGACAGAGAGAGACAGAGACAGTCAGAGAAGGAACACAAGCAGGGGGAGTGGGAAAGGGAGAAGTAGTCTCTCCGCTGAGCAGGGAGTCCAATGCAGGGTTTCATCCCAGGACCCTGGGATCATGACCTGAGCAGAAGACAGACGCTTAATCAACTGAACCACCCAGGCACCTCTGTGTGTGGTTTTCTGTTAGTAGGTAAAACATGTTAATTTACTGTTCAAAGGATGGGAAAATAACTTAAGAATTTGGAATTGGGAAGAGATATTTATAGTTTAAATTAAAAAAATCACTATGAAAGAAATTTTCATAGAAAAATATAAAATATAAGCATATTAAAATCATCTATTTAAAAGAAGAGACTATTAGAATGTAATGAAAGAGGAAACCTCTCATATACAGAATATAATAAATATATTTAAGGCAAAATATTTTCAAAATTTTAAAATCAAAAGAATGTAAAAATATTTATTAACCAAATGAAAGGTGAATGGGGGAGACATTTGATTATATAATACAAAATAGAATTAAGACATAAATCTTGACTTTCAGTACTGCTTAATATTAACTGCAAAGAGAGGTTTGAGCAAGTTATATAGTAAGCAAATTATATCTCAATAAAACTGTTTAATAAGAAAGTTTCTTTTTGACATGACCATTAGAGGTAGCAAAGAAGAGCATTTCTTGACATCCAGCCACAGGCTGGCAATTGAAAGCCTACATAAACGTATCACACTGTTTCCATTTTTCTCCCTATTCTTTTTTTTTTAAGATTTTATATATTTATTTTAGAAAGTGAGAGAGAGAACACAAGTAGGGAGAGTAGCAGGGGGAAAGGGGGAGAGAGAATCTCAAACAGACTCCAAGCCGAGTACGGAGACTGACTCAGGCTCCCCTCCCAAGATTCTGAGGTCATGACCAGAGCCAAAATCAAGAGTCACATGCTTAACCCATTGAGCCATCAGGGTGCCCCCACTCCATTCTTCTTTAGCATCATGGGACTTCTTTTTCTCCAACTCAGGTTAAATGGGGAAGGATTTATGGTGCCTTTGAAGAGAGGCAGCCACCTGAGCTGGGATTCATTACCATTGTCATCTGGAGATTCTGTATCAACAGTATTTAAGAACAACAGTGCCAATTTCATTCTGATTTCCATCCTGTTCTTTATCCACCACCTGAACAGCTGACTCACCTAAACCATTTTTTTCCCATTTCTCTCATTATCATTTTTATGTTTCTGTTAGCCTTCTTTGTTCTTTGGAATGGCTTCTCATTACTAAAGCAATGCATGGCAGATATGGTAGCAAGAGGTTGTTTCCTATGTGGTTTATCTCTCCCTGAACATGAGGTTGAAATAAGGTGGCACAGGCAGAAGGAACTGCCTGTATCACAAGGTATATGGTTGAATGAACCAGAGGCACATTATTGTGGCTGGGTGATTGCTTGTAGTCATAAAATCAATCTGACCTTGCTTGTACATGTAACATTTTAAGGGCTTCAGGGGATATTTCATTATTTAAAGAAGGCAAGACAGTCAAGTGGTAAAATTTTCAGCATAAACTTGCTCAATTCATGACTTCATTCGTTCCAAATTGGTCAACTCAATTACATCTAAATTCTGGAGAATTTTATGTATGTTGAATTCTGCTGGGACTCAGCCAGAATAGTCCATTCTGTTCAATTATGTCTACCATGAAATTGTAAGTCTCTCGATCATTTAACTAACAAATCTGAAAGAAAGAAGATTTATCAGGGACTTGTTAATATTTTCAAACAAAGTGTCACACTCCTTTGAACTATATTGACAGGCTTCCGTGGTGGCCTCTCTCCTGTGTCATGTACCTGGGAGTATGGCTAGTGACTAATGACCATATCTGAATAAAATCATAACTGATTACAGTATATCTCAAATTCCCAACAGAACTTTCCTTGCACAATAACCACTTTTTCAATTGTCTGTTTTACCTACTATGAATGACTCTTTTCTTAAGTTTTCAGCAATTCCACTTACACTAAAAATCAATTAAGTACTAACCTAGTTATAGTCTTTCTCGGTCTCCTCTCAATTGCCCTTTCCTTATGAATTTATTTTGCCATCTCAACAGGAGTCAAAACTTTTCACTCATAAATAATAAGCAAGCAAACAAACAAATCTCTACCACAGAAGTTTTGCTGCTTCATACAAAGAGTGGGTCAGCAACTGTCCTGGCATTGAAACCTGATCTCTTTCTTCCCTTGACCTTGCCTGACCATGAAGTACCCTTGCCATACTGAGTTGTAGGTCTGAAAGTCAATCCTTCCTTTTCAAGATGCCAGCCTGTAAGATCTACAGTGATTAAATTGCAGCAGTGGCCTTGGGCTCTGATTGATAATCAAACTCATAAAGCACAATAGCCTCCACAAAGCACCAAGTTCATTAGCTTTCACGAAGGTTAAAGATCAGGGAACAACATGCACAGTGGCTGAAGAGCAATTGTCTCTTGACTCTCAGAACCAGCTTCTGAATATTCCCTAAATTCCATAATAAGATTATGGCTGAGATTTGATATTGGATTTTTTTTTAGATTTGTATTTATTTATTTATTCCATGTGCACGCGTGAGAGAGAGAGAGAGAGTGAGCTCACAAGCCAGGGAAGAGGGAGAGGAAAACGGAGAAGCAGACTCCCTGCTTAGCAGGGAGCCTAACTCAGGGCTCCATCCAAGGACCCTGGGATCATCACCTGAGTGAAAGGCAGACGCTTAACCAACTGAGCTACCCAGGAGCCCCTGATATTGGATTAAGTAACATGGAGGCTGACTGGTTACACTGACAAAAAAGTTATAGTGTTATCATGCGGCAAAAATCTGATTAAAGAGGGCTAATGAGAAAGAGAGGAGGCATTATAGGCAGAAACTATAGATAACACCGTCAATGAGATGAACAACAGAGGAATGGGCAGAGACTTGAAGCAAAGGTCAAGTCAGAAATGGCTTTCAAATGGAAGCATTTGCTGATGGTAATAAACTAGTAGAGTAGGAAAAATAAAATATGCAGAAGGAAGAGAGAAGCATCGCTAGAATGATGTACTTGTGTAGGCAAGAAGTGAGTACTGCACATTGTTGGAGTACTCGGAACATTTCCAGATTGTTCTCATGTATCATTATGCTACTTACTGTCATTGCAGGCTTCAGAAGAGATAAATATATGCTAGCAACTCTTTGCTTCATTGTTACTATTGTTGGTTCCTTTTTGGACATTTAGTGTTATAATTTCTTATTGAAATGCTTTAGGGTGTATTTTAATTCCGAGAAATGGGGAAATCAACTAATTGTGTCCCCATTCCATTGTCCTATGAAGAAATGTTTCCCAAGACTTTAATTGCTCAGAGGAAACTAACAAAATAAAAATCAGTGTAAAGGATCCACACATAGCTAAGATTTTCTAGGCATTTAGGCAGGAAAAAAAATTGTAGCTCACACAGCAATGGCATTGTAATCAATGATTTCTGCTGAACTCTTTGCAGAGTGTTCACTGGGATTCCAGGTGTGGTTAATATGCAGGAGATGGAGCCAATCAGACAAAGAAGGAGAAGGCTTTGCAAATAGGAGGAATGCTCTTCTCTGTTCCAGTTTGCAGTCCCCACTGTACTGATTGTGTTGATAGAGTGTTATTTCTCCCATTTGTTCTTGCCTTTATTGTTGATGACTTTAATATATTTTTAGGAGCCAAGCATCCAAGGATAACCAGAGAGATGTAGCTCATCTCATGCATTACTAGGATGACAGCAGAGATATTATTAGCTGAAAATCTGCTCTCTCAGTACAAGACCAATGGTATTGGGTATTAAGGAGTGCACATATTGCATGGAGTACTGGGTGTGGTGCATAAACAATGAATCTTGGAACACTGAAAAAAATAAAATAAAGATGTTACAAAAATAAATAAATAAAATTAAAAAGATTAAAAAATAAAAATAAAAATAAAGCAATGCAAAACAAAACAAAACAAAAAATATGGAAGCCATTATTTTCCTTAAAATTCTATTATTTGCTTACCAGCAGTCTTGTTCTTGCCTCTAATCAGATTCCCTTAAGGCCAAAGCTATATAATAAATAAATTTAAATAAATATTTAAATCAAATTTTCTTTATTTAAATTTATTTATTTAAATAAATTTATTTAAATAAATAGATATTTATTTAAATAAAAAAGAAGCAGCCATATTTCTTTTTTTATAATTTTCTTTTATTTTTTATTAACATATAATGTATTATTTGCCCCAGGGGTACAGATCTGTGAATCGTCAGGCTTACACACTTCACAGCACTCACCATAGCACATATCCTCCCCAGTGGCCATAACTCAACCACCCTGTCCGTACCCCCTCCCCCCACCAACCCTCAGTTTGTTTTGTGAGATTAAGAATCTCTTAAGGTTTTTCTCCCTCCCGAACCCATCTTGTTTCATTTTTTCCTTCCCCTCCCCCATACCCCCCACATTGACTCTCAAATTGCTCATCTCAGGGAGATCATATGACAATTGTCTTTCTCTGATTGACTTATTTCACCTAGCATAATACTCTCTAGTTCCATACACATCATTGCAAATGGCAAGATTTCTTTTCTTTTGATGGCTGCATAGTATTCCATTGTGTGTGTGTATATATATATATATATATATATATATATATATATATATCACTTCTTCTTTATCCATTTATCTGTCGATGGACATCTAGGTTCTTTCCATAGTTCGGCTATTGTGGACATTGCTGCTATAAACATTTGGGTGCACGTGCCCGTTCAGATCATTACATTTTTATCTTTAGGGCAAATACCCAGTAGTGTGATTGCTGAGTCATAGGTTAGCTCTATTTTCAACTTTTTGAGGATCCTCCATGCTGTTTTCCAGAGTGGCTGCACCAGCTTGCATTCCCACCAGAAGTGTAGGAGGGTTCCCCTTTCTCTGCATCCTCACCAGCATCTGTCTTTTCCTGACTTATAATTTTTAGCCATTCTGACTGGTGTGAGGTGTATCTCATTGTAGTTTTGATTTGTATTTCCCTGATGCCTAGTGATATACAGCACTTTTTCATGTATCTGTTGGCCAACTGCATGTCTTCTTTGCAGAAATGTCTGTTCATGTCCTCTGCCCATTTCTTGACTGGATTATTTGTTCTTTGGGTGTTGAGTTTGGTAAGTTCTTTGTAGATTTTGAGTACTAGCCCTTTATCTGTTATGTCATTTGCAAATATCTTCTCCCATTCTGTCAGTTGTCTTTTGGTTTTGTTAACTGTTTCCTTTGCTGTGCAAAAGCTTTTGATCTTGATGAACTCCCAGTAGATCATTTTTGCCCTTGCTTTCCTTGCCTTTGGTGATGTTTCTAGGAAGAAGTTGCTGCAGCAGAGGTCTAAGAGATTGCTGCCTGTGTTCTCCTCAAGGATTTGGATGGATTCCTTTCTCACATTGAGGTCTTTCATCCATTTTGAGTCTATTTTCGTGTGTGGTGTAAGGAAATGGTCCAGTTTCATTTTTCTGCATGTGGCTATCCAATTTTCCCAACACCATTTGTTGAAGACACTATCTTTTTTCCACTGGACATTCTTTCCTGCCTTGTCAAAGATTAGTTGACCATAGATTTGAGGGTCCATTTCTGGATTCTCTATTCTGTTCCATTGATCTGTGTGTCTGTTTTTTGCCAGTACCATACTGTCTTGATGATGACAGCTTTGCAATAGAGCTTGAAGTCTGGAATTGTGATGCCACCAATTTTGGCATTCTTTTTCAACATTCTTCTGGCTATTCAAGGTCTTTTCTGGTTCCATATAAATTTTCGGATTATTTGCTCCATTTCTTTGAAATAAAAATGGATGGGCTTTTGATAGGGATTGCATTAAAAATGTAGATTGCTTTAGGTAGCATAGACATTTTCACAATATTTGTTCTTCCAATCCATGAGCATGGAACATTTTTCCATTTCTTTGTATCTTCCTCAATTTCTTTCATGAGTACTTTATAGTTTTCTGAGAACTGATTCCTTACCTTGTTGGTGAGGTTTATTCCTAGGTATCTTATGGTTTTGGGTGCAATTGTAAATGGGATCAACTCTTTAATTTCTCTTTCTTCTGTCTTGCTGCAGGTGTATAGAAATGTAACTGATTTCTGTGCATTGATTTTATATCCTGATACCTTACTGAATTCCTGTAAAAGTTCTAGCAGTTTTAGAGTGGAGTCTTTTGGGTTTTCCACATAAAGTATCATATCATCTGCAAAGAATGATTGACTTCTTCTTTGCTAATTCAGATGCCTTTAATTTCTTTTTGTTGTCTGATTGCTGAGGCTAGGACTTCTAGTACTATGTTGAATAGCAGTGGCGATAATGGACATCCCTGCCGTGTTCCTGAGCTTAGCAGACAAACTCTCAGTTTTCCCCATTGAGAATTATATTCGTGATAGGTTTTTCATAGATGGCTTTGATGATATTGAGTTATGTTCCCTCTATCCCTAAACTTTGAGGAGTTTTGATCAAGAAGGGATGTTGTACTTTGTCAAATGCATTTTCAGCATCTATTGAAAGTATCATATGGTTCTTGTCTTTTCTTTTATTTATGTATTGTATCACATTGATTGATTTGCAGATGTTGAACCAACCTTGCAGCCCTGCAATAAATCCCACTTGGCTGTGGCGAATAATCCTTTTAATGTACTGTTGGATCCTACTGGCTAGTATTTTGGTGAGAATTTTCACAACTGTGTTCATCAAGGATATTGGTCTGTAATTCTCTTTTTTGATGGGGTCTTTGTCTGGCTTTGGGATCAAGGTAAAGCTGGCCTCATAAAATGAGTTTGGAAGTTTTCCTTCCATTTCTATTTTTTGGAGCAGTTTCAGAAGAATAGGAACTAATTCTTCTTTAAATGTTTGGTAGAATTCCCCTGGGAAGCCGTCTGGCCCTGGGCTCTTGTTTGTTGGGAGATTTTTAATGTCTGCTTCAATCTCCTTACTGGTTATGGGTGTCTTCAGGTTTTCTATTTCTTCCTGGTTCAGTTTTGGTAATTTATACGTGTCTGGGAATGCATCCATTTCTTCCAGATTGTCCAATTTGCTGGCGTATAGTTGCTCATAATATGTTCTTATAATTGTTTGTATTTCTTTGGTGTTGGTTATGATCTCTCTGCTTTCATTCATGATTTTATTTATTTGGGTCCTTTCTCTTTTCTTTTTGATTAGTCTGGCCAGTGGCTTATCAATCTTATTAATTCCTTCAAAGAACCAGCTCCTAATTTCATTGATTTGTTCTACTGTTCTTTTGGTTTCTATATCATTGATTTCTGCTCCGATCTTTATGACTTCCCTTCTCCTCCTGGGTTTAGGCTTTCTTTGCTGTTCTTTCTCCAGCTCCTTTAGGTGTAGGGTTAGGTTGTGTACTTGAGACCTTTCTTGTTTCTTGAGAAAGGCTTGTACCGCTATATAATTTCCTCTCAGGACTGCCTTTGTTGTGTCCCACAGATTTTGAACTGTTGTGTTTTCAATATCATTTGTTTCCATGAATTTTTTCAATTCTTCTTTAATTTCCTGGTTGACCCATTCATTCTTTCGAAGGATGCTGTTTAGTCTCCGTGTATTTGGGTTCTTTCCAAATTTCCTCTTGTGATTGAGTTCTAGCTTCAGAGCATTGTGGTCTGAAAATATGCAGGGTATGATCCCAAGCTTTTGGTACCAGCTGAGACCTGAGTTGTGATCCAGGATGTGATCTATTCTGGAGAATGTTCCATGTGCACTAGAGAAGAATGTGTATTCTGTTGCTTTGGGATGGAATGTTCTGAATGTATCTGTGATGTCCATCTGGTCCAGTGTATCATTCAAGGCCTTGATTTCCTTGTTGATTTTTTTGCTTGGATGATCTGTCCATTTCAGTGAGGGGGGTGTTAAAGTCCCCTATTATTATTGTATCATTGTCAATGTGTTTCTTTGATTTTGTTATTAATTGGTTTATATAGTTGGCCGCTCCCATGTGAGGGGCATAGATATTTAAAATTGTTAGATCTTCTTGTTGGACAGACCCTTTAGGTATGATATAGTGTCCTTCCTCATCTCTTATTATAGTCTTTGGCTTAAAATCTAATTGATCTGATATAAAGATTGCCACCCCAGCTTTCTTCTGATGTCCATTAGCATGGTAAATTGTTTTCCACCCCCTCACTTTAAATCCAGATGTGTCTTTGGGTCTAAAATGAGTTTCTTGTATGCAGCATATTGATGGTTTTTTTTTTTTTTTATCCATTCTGATACCGTGTGTCTTTTGATTGGGGCATTTAGCCATTTACTTTCAGGGTAACTTTTTTTTTAAAGGTTTTATTTATTTATTTGACAGAGATCACAAGCAGGCAGAGAGGCAGGCAGAGAGAGAGGAGGAAGCAGACTCCCCGAAGAGAGCCGGATGCGGGGCTTGATCCCAGGACCCTGGGATCATGACCTGAGCCGAAGGCAGAGGCTTTAACCACTGAGCCACCCAGGTGCCCCTCAGGGTAACTTTTGAAAGCTATGAATTTAGTGCTATTGTATTGCCTGTAAGGTGATTGTTATTGTATATTGTCTCTGTTCCTTTCTGGTCTACTAATTTTAGGCTCTCTCTTTGCTTAGAGGATCCTTTACAATATTTCCGGTAGGGGTAGTTTGGTGTTTGCAAATTCTTTTAGTTTTTGTTTGTCCTGGAAGCTTTTTATCTCTCCTTCTATTTTCAATGAGAGCCTAGCTGGATAGAGTATTCTTGGCTGCGTGTTTTTCTCATTTAGTGCTCTGAATATATCATGCCAGTTCTTTCTGGCCTGCCAGGTCTCTGGATCAGTGTTCTGCCAATCTAATATTTTTACCATTGTATGTTGTAGACTTCTTGTCCCAAGCTGCTCTCAGGATTTTCTCTTTTTCATTAAGACTTGTAAGCTTTACAATTAGATAACGGTGTGGACCTATTTGTATTGATTTTGTGTGTGGGGGGGGTCTCTGCCTCCTGGATTTTGATGCTTGTTCCCTTTGCCATATTAGGGAAATTCTCTACAATAATTCGCTGCAATATACCTTCTGCTGCCCTCTCTCTTTCTTCTTCTTTTGGAATCCCAATTATTCTAATGTTGTTTCATCTTTTGGTATCACTTATCTCTTGAATTCTCCCCTTGTGGTCTAGTAGTTGTTTGTCTCTCTTTTGCTCAGCTTCTTTATTCTCTATCATTTGGTCTTCTATATCATTATTTCTCTCTTCTGCCTCATTTATCTGAGCAGTAAGAGTCTCCATTTTTTATTGTACCTCATTGATAGCTTTTTTGATTTCAGCTCAGTTAGATTTTCATTCTTTTATTCCCCCAGAAAGGGCTTTTATTTCCCCAGATAGGGTTTCTCTAATATCTTCCATGAATTTTTCAAGCCCAGCTAGCACCTTGAGAATCATGATTCTGAACTCTAGATATGACATATTACCAATGTCCATATTGATTAGGTCCCTAGCCTTCAGTACTGCCTCTTGTTCTTTTTTTTGTGGTGAGTTTTTCCGCCTTGTCATTTTATCCAGATAAGAATATATGAAGGAGAGAATAAAATACTAAAAGGGTGGCAAAGACCCCAGAAAACTGTGTGCTAACCAAATCAGAAGAGACCCCAAATCAGGGGGGAAGAAAGGGGGTAGAAAAAAATTGTTTTTTAATTTAAAAAAATTAAACAAATATATATATATATATATATATATATATATATATATATATATATCAGACTGGTGAATAGAACATAGCCACCCACTTGATTTTGGGAGTATTTTGGTCTCTTAGAGGAAACTACTTCCCAAAATTTTAAAGAAAGAAAAACATATATATATATATATATATATATATACACACACACACAACAATAAGGGTAAACACGAAGAAGGGATGAAATATGACTGTAAAGATGAAAATTTTAAAAATACTCTAAAAAAGGAATTGGTAAGTTGGTAGAAAAAGAAAGAAAAAGAAAGTGGAGAGAATTTGCTTAGGATGGAGACTAGAACAAAGCGCTGTGCTAGATTTAGAGTATACTTTGATGTATTAGAAGAAATTGTATCCCAAAATTTTTTTAGAAGAAAAAACCCTATATGTATATAAAAAATAAAGTTAGATACAATGAAAGATAAAATATAAGTATAATAATGAAAGTTTAAAAGTATTTTTTCAGAAAGGTATTGTTAAGATAAACTAGTTTAAATATGTTAAAAGAGGAAAGAGGAAAGTTAAAAAAAATCAGAATAAGAGAAAAATAAAATTAAAAGAATTTAAGTAAGTTTGCAAGACTAAAGAATCATGGGGAGAAAACCATGATTTCCATGCTTTGCTTTCCCCTCCTCTGGAATTCCACTGTTCTTGATCAGTGAGTTTGGTCTTGGCTGGATGTTCTTGCTGATCGTCTGGGGGAGGGGCCTGTTATAGTGATTCTCAAATGTCTTTGCCCAAGGTGGAATTGCGCTGCCCTTGCCAGGGGCCAAGCTAAGTAATCTGCTCGGATCTGCTCTTGGGAGCTTTTGTTCCCTGAATGTTTTCCATAAAGTTCTGGAGGACATGAATGAAAATGGTGACCTCCCAATCTCTGGCCCAGAGGAACTGAGAGATCAGGGCCCCCCTCCTCAGTGTGTGCTCAGAGAAAAGCACTCAATCACTCCCATCTCCCTGGCCTCCGGCCATGCTCTGAGCTCACCTGGCCTGTGACCGAGCTTTTCTGTCTCTGGCACAACTTGGAGTCTCCAAACCAAGCAGATTCCTGCCTCCAGAGGAGGAAGGTAGGCCTCCCCGGATCTGCCACTTGTGGGGCCCTGCTCAAAGAGCAGGATCTGTACTGTGGATCACAGTTTAAGGAAACCCCAAGCTGAGGGCTCACTCCTCAGCTCCGTCTCTGTAGCTGGCTTCCCCACTCTGATACCTGCGAGCTCTGCGACACTCAGATACCCCCAATCCTTCTGTGACCCTGCGGGACCTGAGACCATACTGTCCCCGCAAGGGCTCCACCTCCGCTTAGCCTCTGGAGTGAGCCCCTCAGTGGATCAGACTTTTTTTTTTTCTAAAGATTCCATCCACTTATTTGACAGACAGAGAACACAAGTAGGCATAGAGGCAGGCAGAGAGAGAGGAGAAGGCAGGCTCCCCACTGAGCAGAGAGCCCAATGCTGGGCCCAATCCCAGATCACAGGATCATGACCCAAGCTGAAGGCAGAGGCTTCAACCCACTGAGCCACCCATGCATCCATGGAGCAGACCTTTAAAAGTTCAAATATTGTGCTCTGTTGCTCCACTGCTTGCTGGGAGCCGGCCCCTCCCCCCACAGTCTATCTTCCAGTCACTTCAGATTCACTTCTCCACACGTCCTACCTCTCCGAAAGTGGTTGATTTTCTGTTTCTAGAATTGCTGCTCTTCTTCTCTTTGATCTCTTGTTGAGTTTGTAGGTGTCCGGAATGGTTTGATAACTATCTAGCTGAACTCCTGCTACCTGATGTCATCTCAGCCTACTCCTCCGCCATCTTGACTCCTCCCCACTGGACAGTTGTGTTTTCATTATCATTTGTCTTCATGTATTTTTTTTAAATTTTCTTTTTGATTTCATATTTTGCCCACTTGTGGTTGAGCAGCCTATTGTTCAGCTTGCATGTGTTTCCATTTTCTCCAGATTGGATTTCTAGTTTCATACTGTAGAAATTGATTGTTCTATAATTGATTACTAGTTTAAGACTGGTGTGGTTACAAAAGATGCTTGATATAATTGCAGGTTTCTGAGTTTTGTTTTGTGTCCTAACATGATCCACATTGAAGAATATTCTGTGTGCTCTTGAAAAAAAAATGTGTATTCTGGTGTTTGGGGATGGAATATCTGTATCTGTTCGATCCATCTGGTTTAATGTGTCATTCAAAGGTACTGACTTGAAGTTCTGTTGGGATGATCTATCCATTGATGTAAGTGGCGTATTAAAGTCCCCTAGTGTTACTCGATAAATTTCACTTCCTCCTTTTAGTCTATTAAAAGTTGCTTTATGTATATAGGTGGTCCTGTGTTGGGCATATGGATTAATATTTCTACCATTACATAATGCCCTTATTTTTTTCTGTTCTAGTCTTTGTTTTATTTTTGAAAACGATTATTTATTTTAGGGGTGCCTGGATGGCTCAGTTGGTTAAGGATCTGTTTTTGGCTCAGGTTATGATCCTGGGGTCCTGGGATGGAGCCCTATGTCAGGCTCCCTGTTCAGCTCCCTCTCCCTCTGCCTGTTGCTCCCTCTACTTGTACTGTCTCCACTTATACTCTCTCTCACTCTATCAAATAAATAAATATAATCTTTTATAAAACAAAAGATAATTCATTTTAGAGAGAGCATAAGTGAGGGTAGGAGCAGAGGGAGAGAGAGGATCCTGAAGCAGACTCCCCACTGAACATGGAGCCCAACAAGGCCTTGATCTCACAACCCCGAAATCATGACCTGAGCTGAAAGCAAGAGTTCACTGCTTAAGTGACTGAGACACCCAGTCATGCCTAGTCCTTGTTTTAAAGTACCCCCCTTTTTAATATCTGAAGTATTTTTACCCTTACTATTTTTTTCACTTCCATTTGTATGGTACACATTTTTCTAACCTTGCACTTTCAGTCTATGTGTCCTTAGGTATGTGGTAAGTCTCTTGTAACCTCTTGTAACCAATATGTATATGAATTCTTTTTATATGTTCGGTTTTTTTATTGGAGTATTTAGTCCATTTACATTTAAAGTAATTGTTGGGGTGCCTGGGTGGCTCAGTTAAGCACCCAGCTCTTGGTTTCAGCTCAGGTCATGATTTCATGGTCATGAGATTGAGCCCTGTGTCAGGAGTTGTGTCTGCTTGAGATTCTCTCTCTCCCTCTTACTCTGCCTCCCCTCCACCAACTCACTTGCTCTCTTTGTGTCTCAAAAAAATAAATGTAGACTTAAAAAATAATTATTGATAGGTTTTCCTTATTGCCATTTTGTTAATTATTTTTCTGAGGGGTGTGTGTGTGTGTGTGTGTGAGCTCCACACCCAGTGTTGGGCTTGAACTCATGACCCCAAGATCCAGAGTCATATGCTGTACTAACTGAGCCAGCCAGGTGCCCATTTCTGGTTGTTTTTATAGTTCTTTTCTGCTAGTTTTTTTTTTCCTCTTGCTCTCTTCCCTTGTAGTTTGATAGCTCTCTGTATTGCTATGTTTAGATTCATTTCTCTTCTTTTGTATGTATTGCAGGAGTTTGATTGTGGTTACCACTAGGGTCATATAATATCTTATATGTATAATACCCTGTATTAAGTTGACAGTCACATTTGAACATGTTCTAAAAACACTACATTTTTAGACCCCTCTCCTCATTTTATGTAGATGGTATCATATTTTATATCTTTTTCTTTTGTGTATTCCTTGACCAGGTTTTGTAGTTAACACTGATTTTGCTATTTTGGTAGTTTATCCTCCACATTAGTTTTATAAGTGATTAATCTACTACTTTTACTGTATCTTTGCTTTTATCTGTGAAATTCTTTCCTTTCACAATTCTCTTCTTGTTATGGACTCTTCGTTCCACTTAAAGAATTTCCTTTAATATTTCTTGTAAGGCTGGACTAGTGGAGATAAACTCCTTCAACTCTTTTTTTTTTTTTTTTTTTTTGGTCTGGGAAATTTTTTATCTCTCTTTCAATTGGGAGTGATAACCTTGCTGGGAAAAGTATTCTTGGTTATAGGTATTTTCCTTTCAACACTTTGAATATATCCTGTGACTCCCTTCTGGCCTGCAAAGTTTTTGCTGAAATATCAGCTTATAGCCTTATGGGATTTCCCCTGTATGTAACTGAATTTTCATTTTCTCTTTCTACTTGTAAAGTTCTATCTTTATCATTATTTTTTGCCACTTTAATTATTATGTGTCTTGGTGTGAATCTCCTTGGATTGATGTTGTTGAGGGCTCTCCCTGCCTCTTTGATCTGGTTGTGCTTTTCCTTCCCCAGAGATTAGTAAACTTTTCGGCTATTTTTTCTTCAAATAAGTTTTCTGTCCTCTTCTCTCTCCTCTTTCTGGGACCTCTATAATACAAATGTTATATGCTTGATGTTGCTGAGTTCATTTAACCTATTGCCATTTTTTATTCTTCTTTTCCCATTTGCTCTTTAGCTTGGTTGATTTCCATTACTTGGTCTTCCAGATTGCTGATCTCTTTTTCTGCATCCTCTAATTTGCTATTAATTCTTTTCAGTGTATTTTTTATTTCATTTATTGAATTCTTCATCTCTGGGTCTTTTTTATACTTTCTATCTCCTAGTTGAAGTTCTCACTGAAGTCTCCTACCCTTTTCTCAAGTCCACTGAGTATCTTGATGACCATAACTCTGAACTTTATTGAGCATATCGATTATCTCCATTCCATTTAGGTGTTCCACTCTGATTTTGTCTTGTTCTTTTATTTTGTAGAGATTCCTCTCTCTATTTTGTCTTAGTTTCTGTGTTGGTTTCTTGAAAGTAGTGGCCTCATGTAGTGGAAGTCCTGTGGCACCCTGTAGCACAGTCCTGCCACCCCCTCCCTCTCGGTCACCAGATTTAGGTGCTCCAAGGGGTATTCACTCTGTGGGCTACATCAACACTAGTGTTGGAGCCAAGCCATGGGTTATCTTTAGCTGAGCCAGCTGCAATGAGCTCCTTTGCCTGCTGTGGGTACACAGGGCATGGTTTGATCCCTGAACTATTGAGAGGTCTGAGGCCACTGTGAGCTCGTTGGTGGCCAGGACTGACAGTCAACCAAGATGCCTGTAACTAGCCTCTGGGCCGTAACTGCAGGTGCACCCAAGATCAGGGTTTGCTTCCTGTGCAACCAGCTAAGAGACAATGTTGCTGAGACTTAGGTGTAGGGTTATCCCCACGTCCCCCCAGGGCAGGAGTCACTTTGGAGTGACACTGCCTGTGGGGTGCAGCAAGGCAGGAGCTGCTCTGGGCGGTGGGAACAATCACTCTGGCAGGTGGGTTGGATGGAGTGAGTCTGCAGGGGAATCCTGGGGCAAGGCATGTGTTGCTAGAAAGACAGATGGGAGAGCTCTCTAGGCCGGGGAAGTGGAGGAGAATTGGTGTCCACCAGCTTTTTTCTCCCTGGGGACATCTGAAGATCCCTGCCCCTCTATCACATATTCTAAGATGAGTCACTAAACCTTCACAAGTACCCCGAGACAGTTTCAGCCCACAGCATATATGCTGTGTCTTGGGTGGAGTTATTTATTCAGACTCTTGAAGGGCAGGGTCTCCATTTCCTATTTGTCTTCCTGTTCTCCTAGGAGGGAGCCCACTGGTGTTCAAAGCTCCCCAAATTAAACCCAACAGGTTTTCAAAGCAAGCAGACTTGTCTTCCCAGTGTGGGTCCCCAGTGCAAGGGGTGCCCAGTGTGGGATCTCATCTTCCTGTTTCTGTGGGCTTGCAGCGTTTCTCCTGTCTGTGGTTAGTCTTACCTGGGATTTGGTTCCCAGCTGCATCTCTCTGCCTTCCAGTTTTCTTGAGACAGTCTGCCAGTCTTCAGGCCATTTTCAGAGTTGGGGGCATGGACATATCTGTTCGCTTCACTGTGTCCATGGGATGAGATGAGCTTAGGATTCTCCTACTCTGGCATCTTCCCCCTTCGTCCAGGCTTTCTTATTGAGGAGATCAACAGTTTCTGTTGAGTTGAAGTTCTTCTACAGATAACCACCCAGTCATGGTTTTCTTCTGTATGTTTTCTTAAGTGTGTGTGACAGGAAGGAGACTGCAAATGCGTGTTCATGGATATGACCCAATAAGACTTTCCTCCAATGTTCCTATGACCAGGATAGTTCAGTGTGCTGGCTTCTCTCTGCTGTGTGTCCTTGCATGAATTTTGAGATTGCCAGAAGTTGTAAATTGTAATTCACATACCTCATATTGATAGTGGTTTTCCCACCAGAACGCTTGTGATTATGGATGAATAAGCAGCATTTTTGCACAGACTTTATCACATAATGCATTTTGGTATGGCTTCTCACTTGTAGGGCTCAGTACCTGAGTTCTCAGCGGGTTGCGTGGGTGAACAGCTTTCCACTCACGTGACAGCTGTAGGGTTTGACTCCTGTATGTATCCTCGCAGACCTTCTCCAGCGCTGGGCTTGTATAAACACTTTTCCATAGGAGTTATACAGCCTGGCCTTGGAATACGGGTATCTGACCTTTCAAAACTTTGTGATACACCAATCGGCTTTTACAAAAGATCTACATTCATACGTGTTTTTGATAACCAAAAGAAACCTGAAGAGGACTATTTTTTACCAAAAAAAGGCAGAGAACAAAAGGTGTTCAGCAGCATCCAATCCTTTAAGCGGTGAGAGTGGCCCCACCCAGCGGCCCCCTCTGGGAACTGCACTGAGCGTCTCGGCATCAAGATGTGTGAGCATCTGTGCTTCGTCCTGACTTGTGTGTGTGCACGTATCTCTTAGCCACATGTGTCCTAAGGTGTCAGACAAACCCTAAAAGAGGTTATTTTGGGGGTCCAGGAGTGCTCAAAAAATGTATCCTGTAAATGAATGGTGCCTGTTCCTTTCCTTTACGCCCTTTCAGCTTACACAAGCTTTGAAAAGGAATGCTCTGCTTCTGGACAGCCGGGGAACCTCGAACTCTGATCCAGCTCTTCCCTGCAGCTCTCTACCTCACCAGGATTCTTGACACTGGCTGTATATTACATACAGCATGTTCTTTCAGCGAATAGCTGAGCTGTGATTTTCCACATTTCTCTTTCACTGTCTGAGTTGGCACAAAGACGTCCTGTGCTGGCAATGTATTTCATAGAGGTCTGAAGTGTCATTTCTTTGTGCAACTTGTTCTCTTACAGGTGTAGACAGTTTATTTCATGTAGAAATTTTTCAACAGATACATTCTTTTATTTATTTTTTAAAAAAGATTTTATTTACTTATTTGACAGAGATCCCAAGTAGGCAGAGGCAGGCAGAGAGAGAGGGGGAAGCAGGCTCCCCTGCTGAGCAGAGAGCCCGATGCGGGGCTCCATCCTAGGACCCTGGGATCATGACCTGAGCAGAAGGCAGAGGCTTTAACCTCTTGAGCCACCCAGGTGCCCAGATACATTCTTTTAAACTCTTTTAAACACAGAGTACTGTCTTACTCTGCTTCGTTTTCTGGGAATTGAAAGCATTTTTCGTGTCCGATAACAACATCTTTGCCAATGCCCCTTGTTAAGGATTTGCCTGAACTAAATCTGATTTTATTCTTAATTCCAGTTTTTGATCAAAAGTTATTTAGAAGAGATTTTTCGTTTTCTTTCTGGTGGCTTGATTTGTTTTTAGATTTAATGTTTCACAGTCAGAAAAATGTGGCCTGTATAATTGCATTAAAAATTGCAGTTTTCCGGTTTTTTTATTTTTGTAAATGTTTGGTAAACTTTTGAAAGAAGATTTAGGTCATGTGAGATATATAATTTTATTACACGGAGGTTTCAGTAAGCTGATTCTAATACTATTTGTCTGTTTTTACATTTCACACTCAGAATTCTGTTCAAGTTTAACATAAATGCAGGAGAATTCTGGTGTCACTTTTGTTTTTCTTTGTAGGTACTATTTTTTTTAACCCTCCCACCATGTTCTATTTGTTGCTTCTCTCCCATTTGCTGTGTCATTTCTTTTTTTTTTAATATTTTATTTATTTATTTGACAGACAGAGATCACAAGTAGGCAGAGAGGCAGGCAGAGAGAGAGGGGGAAGCAGGCTCTCCGCCGAACAGAGAACCCGATGCGGGACTCAATTCCAGGACCCTGAGACCATGACCTGAGCCAAAGGCAGAGGCTTTAACCCACTGAGCCACCCAGGTGCCCCTGCTGTGTCATTTCTAATCGTATTTTTAATTATTGCTTCTCCTTGATCTAGATTTCATGTTTGTTGTGTTAGTTCTTCATCTTTCATCTGAATTCTTGAATAATTTTCTGTTGATTCAGGTTTCTTAAGTTTACCTATATTTGCATTTTAGGATTTTGTAAAAAACAGTTTTCATTGGAAGGAAACTGGTTTTGATCTGATTGATCCTTTCTGAAAGATAGCCCATTGCTATAAATTTTGTTTGGAATTAAAATTAGAAATAAAGTTTTCTGCACTGGTTCTGTAGGATGAGGTCCTTCTTTAAGAATGCTAAATCTTGGGGTGCCGGGGTGGCTCAGTGGGTTAAATCCTCTGCCTTCAGCTCAGGTCATGATCTCAGGGTCCTGGGATCGAGCCCCACATCGGGCTCTCTGCTCAGTGGGGAGCCTGCTTCCTCCTTTCTCTCTGCCTGCCTCTCTGCCAATTTGTGATCTCTGTCTGTCAAATAAATAAATAAAATCTTTAAAAAAAAAAGAATGCTAAATCTTTCCATGAGTGTACTGATTTTTAAGGAGTCTTTAAAAAGATGATTTGGATCCCAGTGCTCAGATCTTGTAATCCTTAATGAAAAAGAAAGCTAAATCTTTGTACTTTTTATTTTATTTTATTTTTATTTTTTTAAGATTTTTTTTAAATTTATTCATTTGACAGAGAGAGAGATCACAAGCAGGCAGGGAGGCAGGCAGAGAGAGGGGAGGAAGCAGGCCCTCCGCGGAGCAGAGAGCCTGATGCGGGGCTCGATCCCAGGATCCTGGGATCATGACCTGAGCCGAAGGCAGAGGCTTTAACCCACTGAGCCACCCAGGCACCCCATCTTTGTACTTTTTTCTGTGGATTTTCTTCAATGAAAAAAAATCCTTGATGACAGAGCGTAGGAAAGACAAGCAAGTTGCATGTACTGTGAAGCCTTGGTTTTTAGCCACTTGGTAAGCAAGCACCCATGGGTACTGCTTTAGGTATTTCCTGGACAGTTGAAAATTGTTCCCTGGAATCCTCAGCTAGGCGATTCAAATTTTTCCTCTAGGTTCGTTGTGGTAGCCGGAAGTTACTTGGTGCATCACACTCCTTATCTAGTGGCCAAACTACTCCCTTAAATGCCTTGCTTATGTAATGAAACCCATGGTGGCAGTGAGACAAAAACAAAAGCTTCTGTATCAGTGCTTCCTGTCCAGCACACGTACCCTTGCATTTGTCTGCTGCCCTGAACTTGGGGGGCTTCAAAGCCTTTTGTGGGGAGTCCCATAGATGTGCTGTGCAGGTTTTCCTTGATGAGCTTCATTGGTGACTGCAATTGTGGCCTGGCTGATCCTGGTTGCTACTGCCTTCAGTATGTCCCCATCTGTAATGGTCATTTCTGACCCCCGGAACATCATTTCCTGTTCTCCAACCATTAAAGATGTTTCCATTAGTTACTTTAGAACTTGGGAAGAGAAACTCAAATCATAGTCTTAAAATAGGAGTTCCCCTGCCACACCTGACCGTTAGATTCCTTGCCACAGTGTATAGGGAATGCAAGTGATTTCAGTTATGCATAACCCAAAGATCTTTGTTTGAATTAAACCTAACCTACCCCGGGCAGACTATTCTTTGTGATTTAAAAGAAATCAAAATTGGAGGATGGGATTTTAAAAAGGCTATAAAAGTTAGTGGTTCTTGACCACTGCAATAGTACTTCCTGAAAACCACCTGGGTCCCCAAGAGAATCAAGGTACAAATAAGTCAAAACCAAGCAAAGTAATATAGAAGAATGAGCACTTTGTTTCCAAACTACAACGCAAAACTTGAGGAAGCCAGGCTGTGTGAAAAGCACCTGATTTCCCCCACACTCTGTATTTCTTAACCACCAAAATGTCAAGAAAGGGCGGCCAGAAACATATCCATCAAATTCCAAGAGGCAGGAAAAGTGAGGTGGTCTGCCTGAGAGGAGAACCTGGAACTGGTGAACCATAACATCACCCACATACTCTATATCTCATTAAAACCTTTGAAACCCCTATCACACAACATGGCCCAGGCAGCATACTAGGAAAAGCTCAAGAGACCAAATTTAAGTAAAAAGTCTTTGGAGGAATGCAGGTGGGAGACAAACACCCCGCACCCAAAAGTGAGCCAGACTTCTGTGGGAAACTGAGCTACTCAAAACCTAGAGAGAAATTATGACAAAGATTGTGGGATTACAGGGAGATCATGTAGTTCTCACAGATGCCTCTTAACTACAAAAATGAGTACCATTGGGGCGCCTGGGTGGCTCAGTGGGTTGGGGCCTCTGCCTTCGGCTCAGGTCATGGTCTCAGGGTCCTGGGATCGGGCCCCGCATCGGGCTCTCTGCTCAGCGGGGGGCCTGCCTCTCTGCCTGCCTCTCTGCCTACTTGTGATCTCTGTCAAGCAAATAAATGGGGTCTTTGAAAAAAGAAAAAAAAGAGCTAAAGTTAGCTTTGTTTAAAAAAAAATGAGCACCATAATCAGTATTGTGTTAACAGATTTGATGTCTTCTTCTATTTCAAAATCCATTATTGGAAAGGGACAACCTAGAATGTGGGAAATAAGAAAGGGAGCAGGGGAGTAAGAAAAATAGTCCACCTACTGTTTTTTAAAGTTGTCTTGGATTTTCTATGCATTACTTTACTTACTGTAAGACGTGGTGGAGAGGTAACCAAAGAGTAATGAGGGAAAGTTTGATTTAAGGTATATAGAGAAAACACTTGTGCAGTTTCAAGATATAAGGGACAACAAGTATTCTACTCAGATCAGAATTGAGAACTCTTGTTATTAAAAAAAAAAAAAAAGAGGCTACTTGGAAAATTTAACACAGGATATAGGATAGTATTTCGTAAGGTGCAATAAGAACATTTGGCACTTAGGTTAAAAAAAAAAAGAAGTTGATAGGGTGCCTGGGTGGCTCAGTGGGTTAAGCCTCTGCCTTCAGCTCAGGTCATGATCTCAGGTTCCTGGGATCAAGCCCCGCATTGGGCTCTCTGCTCATCGGGGAGCCTGCTTCCCACCCCCACTCTGCCTGCCTCTCTGCCTAATTGTGATCTGTCAAATAAATAATATCTTTTTTAAAAAAAGTTGATAGATGATTGCTTTGATGCCTGGGATTTGTTTCATTTGAAAATAATCACGGGGAGGTAAGCCTGGGTGGCTCAGTCGTTAAGCACCTGCCTTTGGCTCAGATCATGATCCCAGGGTCCTGGGATTGAGCCCCACATCAAGTTCCCTGCTTGGCGGGAGGCCTGCTTCTCCCTCTCCTGCTCCCCCTGCTTGTGTTCCCTCTCTCCATGTGTCTCTTTGTCAAATAAATAAAATCTTTTAAAAAACAAAAATAATGGGGGGGATCATAACGTAGATGAAATGCAATTGCTTACATAGGGATAATTTTGGAAGCTGGATAATGAGCAAATGAAGGGTCATTCTACAATTCTTCTGTATTTGGGTGTGTGCATTAATTTTCATATAATAAAAAAAGTAGTAGAAATTGTTTTGACTCCAAATATGCTTACTCACTGAAAAGGCTACCTACTAGAATTCATCTGTGCTGATTGCTGTGCAAATGTTGGAAGGTGGACTATGACTCTAGCAAGAGGAGGGTCAAGGGCACTGGTGCCCTGCACAGGTGTAAATCTGCCGTGTGGAACTTCTGGGTCCCCAAAACGTAATAGTCTAATGTGGACTGGAAACCTTACGGAGACCATAGTCATTCACCGCGTATGTTGTATGTCCTATGTATCATAGACTATATTGCTATAATAAAGCCTGCTAGAGAAAAGGAAGTATGGAGAAAAGGATAAGATGAAACACATTTGTAGTCCTGTATTGTTTTTAGCACAGTCCACACATAAGTGGACCTGTGCAGTTCAAACCCATATTGTTCAAGGGTCAACTGTAGCTACAAATGATGAAAAAACTGAGAAGAAAAGTACTCATTTAGGTTCCTAACCTAGTCCACCATTTTCATAAAATTTGCTTATCTACCCTTCTGCCCAGGCTTTAAAGTTAATGGACACTTAATATCCCAAATCTAAAATTACAACGTGATCTAACAGAGGAACAGAAATATGGAAGATTTGTTTTTGAGACAGCATATTTCAGTCTAGAAAACTAGGTGTTGGACTAGTTTGATACAATAAATCATTTCTAACTACACAGAAAAGATGCAGAATGTAGTGTTTGTTTTTAGTTTATTAATTTATTTTGCAGGAATCTTCGACTTTCCGAGTATGTACTGTTTGGAAGTACGATGCATGCATAGTCTTTTAAGATGCCTTTGTACAATTTCACCTCAAAATAATGATTCACAGCATACACAGAAATCTAGAAGAAACATGGTATTTACAAGATTTAATAAGGTCTTGCTGTTTTAATGAAGAAACTGATCAATTCTTTTACAGTAGGGAAACATGGACATCGGGTGTCATTATAAATAAGAATTCAGAATTGTTCAGTCTCAAAGCAACTTTTCATGGCTTTAGAAACTAATATTGGGTCACCATCCTATTAATCTCTGAATGCCCAAGCCATGCAAAATCTACTTGTATTAAATATTTGGGGATGCAAATAATAAAGAAAAAAATGCAGGTCTAGTGAATGTGAAAACACCATCAGAATTAACTTTTACAGTAAGAAAATACTGTTAATTCTTTTGAAAAGATACAGTAGTGGTGCAACAGACAGTGCCCAATTTATTCTGATTTTATATAGTAACATTTCAATGGTCATTTTTCTTGCTCAGTCGATATACAGACACACACTGTAACGTGGATTCATTCCAAGTCTGAACAGTGGTTACAATAGAAATATAAATCAAATTTAACTATGAAGGGACATCTTCACATTCCAGGATACATCACTGATATTTTCAAAGGACAAATTTTCTATGCCTTATATCCTTGCTTTTTGTTTATACTGTCAAAGACATTACAGTTACCTTGTAAAATACTATAGAAAACGGAGTTGCCACAGAAAGCTGGATACAAACCCTTGGTAACCAGGACAAAACAATGACAAAATTTACGGAAACAATAATTTTTTTAATAATTAAAAAGTACTAAAATCGAGACCAGCTCCTTAAAAATTAGACTGCTCATCACACTTCCCATTTCGTTCAGGGAAATAAACAAATTAGCAACACTTTCCCCACCATCCGTTATCTTCTCTAAAACTACCTTTTCTACAATGCAGTTCTTTAGTTTCTTTAAAGCCCCCTGCCTCTTTGCTCTCGCATACAAGGTCATTATATCTGACAATGCTGAGAAAGTTTCTGGCTCTTCCATTCCCACTTTAAACTCCTCAGACCTACTCCAAAAGTTAAGGGGCAATGTACTTTTAACAAAACAGCAAACGTGCTTTCTAAAAACCCAGTTTACAAAACCATGAAATAGTGTAACATGTATCATCAGGCCTATGTGTTACCAGGTATATCAAACTAGGTGTGTTATAAGAAACCATACTTTTCACTAGAAAAACGAGTGCACCAACGGACCCCGAGAGCCAAAGTAGGGCAGCAGACAGGCACCTTCTCTCCTCCCACTCCGACGCAACTGCGTGTGCATGTCCATCTGACCAGGAGATCCTTTTGAAAAGACACCTAGAAGTGGACTGAATTCTTGTTTAAAGCGGTCACGGGCAAGAAGTATATACAGGGGACATGGTTAAACTGACCACATTTGTCAGCGTAAGACAATTTTGCGTACTTGAAAAACTGAATATAGCCTGTGTTGGCATATGAAACTTGTGCACAACCAGAAATGAACACAGACGAAACGACTTTAAAACCCAGCTCTGATGTCTCCTACCCCACCCTCTACACCTGAGAGACTGGTTGATTCTTTTTCCTGGCAGGTGAAAAGAATGATTTACTAGATAGATCACCAAAGGACTGGAACCATGCATCTATTGCGTGACAACAGCTTATTAACCGGGATGTGTGTTCATGCAGTAGTTGTAAAGTCACCTACAGGGTTTTAATAAAGCATCCGACTGTTTGCATACATGCTACTTTCATTCTCAACGGACATGTCCCAAGTTAACTGCTGCCCCTTCAGCAGATCTAAGAATACTGGTAAACCTTTAGCTAGAACACCAAGCAGTATATATATTTTTCCCCAAAACTGTTATCTAATACCGTGGGGGGGGGGTTGATCGTCCCTAAAGAGATACGAAAACCACACAAAGGCAAAGGCATTGGCGTATTACAGAATAGCAGGACTGAGAGATGGCTACTGGAGACGGACAGATACCAGTGTCACAGAAACCTTTAAAGAATGCAGTTTTCAGGTCAATTCTTTTAAGCCCATCTGTTTTCTCACCATTATTTTCACAGTTTTGCCACAGTTTTATGAGAGATGTTTTATCAGTGTCATAACATAGCCATGCATATTTTTGTGAGACAAGTGGATTTGGGGGGGGTGGGGGTTTCCACATAGGAAAAGAACATTTTCAAAGCTGTAGGTCAAGTGTGAAATTAGATGATTTTGATGGAAAATGATGATGGGTTATTAAGCCTTTGGTTTCATTATACTATTAAGTGCAGCTTGTTTTTCCAGGTCTGCCAGATAGCACTTCTAAAGTAGAATACAGTGATAGCTTCAAGAGCGTGTGTATGTGTGTGTGTGTGTGTGTGTGTGTGTGAGAGAGAGAGAGAGAGAGAGAGAGAGACAAAGAGACAGAGAGTGTGAGTATGAGAGTAGCGGGGCACACAGTATGGGAGAATGGATATTCCTCAAAAACTCTGGTAAAATCCTTTAGGATTACAAACGTTACTAGTTTTATTGCTGTATTTATTTTATATTCACCAAGATAACAGGAAGATTCCAAAATCCAATTCTGAGCTAGGAAGGAAATTCAACAGTGATAGAGACCTTAATTAAATGACCTATTAATAATTTTCCAGTGGTGCACCCTAGTGAGTCACATGACTTTATATCTCTTCAGTTATTCATACCTTAAAGCTGGGGTTTCATAAACAAGGAGTGCTTTAGTATCATCTGAACTACTTGAACAAACTCAGTATTATCTCGGAATACAATATGTTAAATTGAAACAGTTCTTAAAGTCCTTTGTATTCACCCTTCTCTTAAAATCCCGTTTCTCGACTAGCCTTCTCTTCCTCCCAGGTAATGCAGTGTACAACTTTATGATCTTGGCCAACTGTAATTTCCCTCACACTGGCTTACTGACATGTGCAAATCAATCCATACTGAACAGCTAATGTTGATTTTTTTTTTCAGCTAAGTAAGGATTCTGGCACAAAACACTGTGCTGTAAACATCGTGAATTCATCACAAAATTGGAAGGAGGATAAAAAAGGTCCTATGGACTGCAAATATTTCTTACAGAACCACAGATGAGCTCAAGATTTCCGAATGGATTTTGGAATGGATTTACATTTGGCATACATTCACTGTGCTATTGGCAAAGCGCAGTTTTACAAGAAGGTCATTCATAAAATTCATAAAATCGTACTGGTAAGGACTTGTTATTTTTAAGGCCAGTGGCCCAATAAAAGCATGCAGTAACTTAAAAATTGTATCTACTATGTGGCATAATTAGGTCTTAGTTACCAGTGTTGATTTAGCTTGATGAATTATTGTACAAGTAAAAGGGATCTTCTCATCTGATTGTACTTTTGAATGAAAGGCACGATATGCCTCATTCTTGACTGCTACAAATCACATTTTAAGCCACTTGTGTTTGTGTGTTTGAAATTACCTCTGAAAAAGCAGCAATTACACATACTCTTATTACTTTGCGCCACCCCCCCAAGTCATATTCTGAGTGCTTTCTCCTGTCCTCCTCTTCAGTAGGAAACAACGGGAAGAAGCTTGGGGAACCTTGGTTTTCCAGAGAGCTGTGACCGGGTTAAGTCTGCTCTGAGAATTCACAGTTTGTCTGCATAAACTGTAACATGTCACACCATGATTTAAAGTTCTAGTTTATAAAGTAAGGGCCACTCAGCAGTAACTTTAACAATTGGGATTCCACAGAAGAGCTCTTGACTTCTCTGTGTACATTCTTTCAGGAGTGAATCCTTTCCCAGTTCCCAGTTTCAAGTATCCCTTTCTATCTCACTCTGCAATGAGTTAAGAAAGGAAAAAATGAAAACCCAAAACAAAGAGAACTTCCCGTTTTTCTTGACTGAGCACGAGCCCTACAGGGGCGCTGCTCCTCCCCCAGTGGAATCGGAAATGAAAAGGCCGGGCAGATGCACACACTCCCAAGGCTCCTTTTCTTCTAGTGGGTACTCCCAGTTTCTCTCTCAGGCCGATGCAGACTCTTGGGCGTTCAAGTGTACCGTGGCATCTCGCACTGCTCACAGCGGTTCAGCGCAGGGTGGTTTAGGAAGGTGCAGCTATCACAATTCCACGGGGCCCCCTCATAGTCTTCATCACGGGGCTGTGTCCGAGGACTCTGTTTGGAGCCAGTCAGATGCTCTGAGGGAAGTTAGGATCAAGAGAAAAAAGAGATTGAATTCTTCCAAGTATAATCCAAACTGAAAAATTACAAAAAAAAAAAAAGAAAGAAAAGAAAGAAAAAAAAAGGTAGTTTCCTACTTGACCTAAGATAAAAGCCAATGAATGTCCATAGCTACTAGAACAGGAAGTTTATGATACAAATTGTACTTGGTTTAAGAAGATAAACTGAAGTCCAGGATCGACTACCATTCCTCATTCAGTATCCATAGATAGTGGTTATGCTGTACTATAGTCAAATGGACAGAGAACTATCCCCCAGCATGTGAAATTCTGCCCCTTCCCTTTCCCCCCTCACTTCAGCGCCCCCACTTCACAGCCCCTTGTAGTAGTGGCCATACTGTATTCAACATGTTCTGGGATGTCTGCCTCCTTCTGGGAGACCTGCAGCTTTACAGTATGCATATGTTAGTTAATAATAAGGGTTCACGACAGAGATGGTTCCTAACAAAGTTGCTCAGAATGGTTAAAAGAGAGAGACTTTACAGTTTTTCGTAAAAGCCAAATTCATTCCATTTGACTCTTTTTTTTTAAGATTTTATTTATGGATTTGACAGAGATCACAAGTAGGCAGAGAGGCAGGCAGAGAGAGAGGAGGAAGCAGGCTTCCTGCTGAGCAGAGAGCCTGATGTGGGGCTCGATCCCAGGCCCCTGGGACCATGACCTGAGCTGAAGGCAGAGGCTTAACCCACTGAACCACCCAGGCACCCCTGAAAGACTCTTTTTTATTCTCAAATTTCTCCTATCTTTTTGGCATTACAAGGTTCTTCAGGTAGTTTTTTAAAAAGTCTATTATCTGGCAATATAAAATGCTCACAACCTTAGGTGGGTCCTCAAGACTTTTTTTTTTTTAAAGATTTTATTTACTAGAAAAAGTGCTCATGAGCCAGTGGGGGCAGGAGAAGGAGAAGCATGGCGCCTGAGCCCTGCAAGATCCCAGGACCCTGGGATCATGACCTGAGCCAGAGCAGGCACTTAACCGTTTGAGCCACCCAGTAACCCTGGTCCTAAGTACTTTGTGTGTGTGTGTGTGTGTGTGTGTGTGTTACATTAGCCACCATACAGTTCTCATCATTAGTTTTTGATGTAGAGTTCCATGATTCATTGTTTACATATAACACCCAGTGCTCCATGCAATCCGTGCCCTCCTTAATACCCATCACCAGGCTCATCCACTCCCCACCCCCTCCCTTCTAAAACCCTCCATTTGTTTCCTGGAGTCCATAGCCTCTCATGGTTGGTCTCCCACTAGGATTTCTCTCCCTTCATTTTTCCCTTCTCCTAATGTCCTCAGGACTTTCTTTAAAAATACCTGAAACTTGGGAAGCCTGGGTGGCTCAGTCGGTTAAGTGTCTACCTTTGGTTGGGTCATGATCCCAGGGTACCAGGATTGAGCCCCACATCAGGGTCCCTGCTCAGCGGGGGGTCTGCTTCTCCCTCCTCCTCTGCTCATGTACTCTCTTCATCACATAAATAAAATTTTAAAAAATACTTGAAACTTAGATTCCTCCTAGATCCTCATCTCTCAGCCTTGAGCTCAAAAAAGGCTCTTTGCTTCAGGAGTTAATCTGTAAATCCTGCTTTTGTGGATTAGCCCCTACTGAAGGTGGCAGCAGTGACTATGAGGTGAAAGATATCTGGGTAGAATTCCCCCCTGGAATCCAGATCATGGCCAGAGGCTGGGAAAATCTACCTGTTAAACCAGTGGAAATCATCACTGTGAACTGTAAATGAGATTAAGATCTAAGGTAGGCAACCTATGTAAGCAGGTCACAGAAGGAACTAAGATGGAAGGATTTAATCAGTTACCATTTGGGGTTAAGTCTATCTTCCACTGGAAATTAATGAGCTCACTTGTGGTTAGCAATTTGTATTTCATGACAAATGGTTGGTGTGAACATTCTCCAAGAGGTAGAGAGAACTGAGCTTTAGACCTCTAACCTTAAAACAGGCAATAGTAAGACTCAGGCCGGGGGCGCCTGAGTGGCTCAGTGGGTTAAGCCTCGGCCTTCAGCTCAGGTCATGATCTCAGGGTCCTGGGAACAAGCCCCACATGGGGCTCTCTGCTCAGCAGGGCTCTCTCTCTGCCTTCTGTTCTGCCTACTTGTGATCTCTCTCTGTCAAATAAATAAATAAAATCTTAAAAAAACCAGTAAGACTCAGGCTGAAAAAGGAAGGAGATGTTAGCTTTACAACAAAATAGAAAACCACTGGGTCTATCAACCTATTCCTAGAACTATAAAAAGGAGAATGGGTTTGTTTATATGGCCTCCACTGGCCATCTGAGTGGCCATTATCACCCACCTTGTATCTTTTGGCTCATGACTCCAAAACACAGAGACTTGATAGTTTTCTTTTTTGTACAATATGGAAGAAAAAAAGCACATTTAATTGCTATAGCTTTCTGTTAGAGGAAAAATGTTCTGCACGCCATTTCCAGAAAAGGTCCTCTCTCATACGGTACTCTTTGGTTTTCAGGGCGTTTTGTTCTCCAAAAAGGTAAACACTTAAACCATATTGCTGTTGGCTTTTAATAAACAGGCTCTGAAAACTCACTTTTATACTTTCCCAGAGCAGGCAACTTTTTACTTCATGAAGTATAACTCCAAACCTAGCCTAAAATGTTATTTTCTAAAGTCTATAAATAACTGCACAACCTCTTTTAGCATAACTAATACAGGATACTTGGGGCTCCTCTTCATAGTCTAATACTGTACACAAAGTAAAAACAATTTCCCTTCTATCCTTTGAGTTCTTGCCTGAGACCCTCCTGTAATAAAAGACAGACTAACAAGAAAAGAAACCAAGTTCATTAACATATGTACCTCACACAGACAGGGCAGAGACCTAGAAAACCTAACTTAAAATACCATCTACAGCTAAAGACAAAAGAAAGGTGTTGGGGGGAGGGCAGGGGAAGCCAATCAGGGAAGGTTACCTGACTGTTGCCTAGGTTACCTTCTCCACTGATCCACTTCTCTTTTGATTTAGTCACTAGGCTCTCTGGTAGGGGCAGGCAGACATATCTAGGTGGAGATTGCCTTTATCACTGTAGATGTTCCTTACAAAAGGGTAACTTCTACTCTGTTGTCAGAGCTTCTCCTGCCTTTGAAGTTTCTCAGAGTAATCCTTTTGGAAAAGAGGCATGTTTGGCGGTGGCATATTTTTCCCTTCAGTACCGTAATGATTTAATTTGGAATCAAGTCACTCTCAAGAAACTTATCAAAAGAATTTTAAAGGCACCTAATTTAGAATTATTGTGGGTAGGACGCTGCTCATTTCATCACAGGAAATACTGTTTAAATAGAAGTATTTAAAACCCAAAAGACATTTTAGATGTCCGTTTTCATTTGATTTACATTTGTAAAATCTTGTCTTTTTATGGACTGTTTCAAAAGAAAAATATTTCAGGTCTCACAGAAAAATTAATATGCATATGTATACACAAATGAAAAGTGAAATCAGTATGTTTTTCCTTTAAGACTAATTATTTTTAGGGGTGCTTGGCAGGCTCAGTCAGAAAAGCATGCCGCTCTTGATCTCGGGGTCATTAGTTAAAGCCCCACATTGGGTGTAGAGATTCCTAAAAATAATAATAATAATAAACTTTAAAAAAATACTACTTTTAAATGGGTTAATAGGCCAGATTTCCATAAAAATAACCATCCTCAAAAATATCACAAATCAACAGTTTCACCAATATTGTTTATATTACATAGCCATACTTGTATAAACCCAAACACAGACAGTATTTTTAGAATGCTTATTTCAACGGAATCCCAGGGTAAAATTCAAGAAGCATTAGAAAATTGCAGTGAGAAGTTATAAAAGCCAGAATTTTCAAGTTATTTCCTTAATTACTTGGCCTTGCTTTCTAGACGCTATTATTAGAGCAATCTGTCCGATATGGTAACTGCCGGCCAACTGAAATGTGACCACTGTGAACTAAGATGTGCTCTAAGTGTAAAATGTACACCAGATTTCAAAGATATTGTATGAAATCAAGAATGTAAAATATCTTGCTAGTTTATATTGACTTCATATTGAAATAATACTTGGCATATACTAGATTAAATATTTTAAGTATTTGCCTTGTATTTTATTTCTGTTGGGCAGCACAGCCTTAGAAACTCAGCAGAGAGAATAATTTTTTTTTAAGTAATCTCTACACCCAACGTGAGCCTTGAACTCAAAATCCCAAGGTGAAGAATAACAAGCTCCACCAACTGAGCCATCCAGGTGCTTGGAGAGAGTAATTTTTTTATAAAGGGGGGGGAGATGGACTTTACTTGTGGTTAACTACATGGGCGAACACGTGTCTTTGGACTTTGTGCACAAAATCCGGACACACAAGTACAAACCCTCAGCAGCTGCTGCCTGGGTGTCATGGACGTCTGCCTGTACTTTGGAGGTCACGCTAATTCTTCGGGCTTTCCTCTCAATTGTGCAAGGGTCTGACGAATCTGCATGAAAAGAAGCAAAGCCAGGAGAAAAGGGATTAAAGCCATCCATGAGAAGAGTGGACAGGCTCCCAAGGCTCTCCCATGGCACGTGGACGGTTGCGTGTTTGTCCTTTCTATTGCTTCATATTATCTTTAGTTCTCCTGTGAAGGTAAGTGCCATATTTAATATCACCTTTACAACCTATACAGAACAGTGCTCTTGAACTTCTTCCATTCTCTACTATTACTTGGACGCAATGCCTAATTTCACCAGTTTCCCCCCTTCCTAGTGCAAACTCAGTGACGGTAATTAAATGTCAATGTAAGGGCAAAATGTGGAAGATGATACTTCAGCAACTGCCTTAGTAAGCAACAGTTATGAGAAAACCATGAGTTGAAAGTACACGATGTATAAGGCTAGCCAAAGAATACATTAAATAATATAAAACTATAGTACATCATAATTAAAGAGTAGGATTAGCAGTAACTGAAAAAAAATCAGAACTCAAAATAATGAATTTATTTCTATTAATTTATACATGGTTAGTAAGAAGTCCTTTCTTTGTATTAAGACTTGGTATCATTTGCTCTTCAGAACCAAAGAAAGATCTTCTATTTTCTGATTAGTTCTGAGCCCATATAAGCAATCCTCTAATACAATCCGCCTTTGGAAATCACTGTTCCAGAATTCTAAGCTTGGTACCTAGGTACGTAAACACACCATTATCAGAGTAAACAAAAGCAGAGTAAATGGTCTCCTTAGGCTCCAAAGAATAGTGTCAAGTTCTATTTCTTAAATTTGTAAAGCACTTTCATAGTGTCACATACTTACTCTCACAGACTCTTAGAACAGCTCTGTAAAACACACCAACTACTGGACTGATCACCTTTCTGGTGCACAGACTAGATCTGAACAAGGTCTGGAAGCCAAAACAACCCAGACACCAAGTTGTTGGACACCAAGGTCAATGCTCTCACCATTGTGTTACCAATGACAGCTTGGGGAGGCCTTGCTGGGTCAGCCAAGGAACTAACATGCACACTGCATTGCTTCAATACGAAGTTCAGTCCAAAAAGGTTTCTGGGTCTCCCTCTTTTTCCTTCTGTTTCTTTTTCTTACTCTCCCCTTTTCATTACCATACTTCAGACAAACATCCACATTCCACTTGGATTTGCAGTATACGTCTGTAATAACTCCAAGACATTTATTCTAACCAATAAATCAATCCTACCTGTTATTTATACTTTATCTTAAGTGATACTGCAAGAAAATCTACATTAAAATACATTAACTTTTTTTAAGAGGCCAATTTAGTTTAAAAATCTGCAAATGCTTAGAAGAAAACAAATTTGACTTCATAGAGAAAATCAAATAGCTTTTAGAAATGTAATGAAAAGCCTTCTTAAGGAATTGTAGCATTAAGTTCTATTCATAAATAATACTATTTTATACTCTCACCAACAGTATATAGAATGAAGGCTCAATTACATTGCTATGGTAGAGATTCATTTATACTTAAGATGTTAGTTCTCTACTCTACTCAAAACTGTTTATGTAGAAGATAAGCCGCTTGGGGCAGGAGTCATGTCTCAACTTTGTAGCATCAAGCGTCTATGTACATAATCCTTCTACACACTGAGCATTTGCTCTATAATTTAAAAGTTGATTGCAACTGGAATTTAATTACAGCTAACTCTGAAGGACTAACCAATTATCAGCTTTAGCAAAATTTGTTTGAATTCAAAGTGCTGGTTTTTTTTTTTTTTTGTATAAAACTATCTGTAGAGAGCCCAATGAAGCTTGACATTACAGCATCCTAATGATGCAAACAAACCCTGTACTATTCCTAGCTGAGCTGAACACCAGCTCTCTACCTCAAACACGTGGTGCTGGTCTCAAAGAAAGCAGGCAGAGTGACTGTCTGCCACACTGCTCTCACCACTGCTACAACACGGATTATATGGGCTCCTGGCAGCTGATCTATTCCATTACCTAAAAAAATTTTCCTTTTACTACTTTGTGAGTTTTCAAGGTAAAACTTATACAATGAAATACACAAACCATGTGTTGCCATATGGAGTTCTGACAAATGCACGTATACCTGAATAATCCAAATCCTGATCCAGACATTATCATTAGCCTATAAAATCCTCCCATGCCCCTTTCCAGTTAATCCCCAACCTCTACTCCCAGAGATAACAGCTGTCTTGTTTTTTTTTTTTTTGACAGAAATACAGCTTATGAAATGCATGTAAACAATCATATAGAACACATTCTTTGGTGTTTTTCTTTGAGCATTATGTCCTTGAGGTTGGCCCATGTTGAGTTTAAAAATGCTGATTTGCATCGCTCAGTGTATCAGTTTGCTTATCCATTCATCTGTTGATGGCCCCTTGGTATGTTCCCAAATTTTTGGTTATTTTGAATAAAAATGCTATGAATCTTCTAACACAAGTCATTTTGTGGACATAGGCTTTAAAATCTTTTGAATAAATTTTTAGAAGGAGAACTGATGAGCTACAGGGCAAGTGAATGAATATTTGGTTTTGTAAGAAATGGTCACACCATCTTAAACTTTTACCAGAAATGTGTAAGAATTCCACTGTTCTATGTCCTCATTAATGTTTCAAGCCATCGCTATTCAGGAATCTCAGGATTTTAATTTGCATTTTCTTAATGTCTATTCAAGTTGAGTGTTTTCATGTGCTTATTGGCCATTTACATATATATTTCTTTGTCAAGTGTCGACTCAAATGTTTCAACCTTTTAAAAACTGGACTGTCCTTTTATTAGACTGTCCTTTTATTCCTGTGTTACAATAGTTCTTTACACATTCTAAAGACCAGTTTTTATTTTGTTTTGTTTTGACCATATATGTTTTCAAATATTTTTTCCCAGCCCCTGGCTTTCCTTTACACTTTCTTAATAGTGCCTCTTGATGAGCAGAAGAGCTAAATTTTAATGAAGGCTAAGGTACCAACTGTTCTGGGTCCCAAAAATTCCAAGCTAAACCCAAGTTGCAAGGATATTTTATATTTTGCTCTGGAAGTTCTGTAATTTAGATTCACACTTCAGTATGACCTACCTCAGATTTTTGTGTATAGTAGGAGGTAAGAATCAAAACTGGTAATTTTTCCATATGGTTATCTAGTTCTTCCAGCGCTGATTGCTACAATGACTTTCTCCATTGGTTACTTTAGCGGTTTTGTCAAGAATTTGGCAGTGTAAGTGAGGGTCTGTATCTGGGCTATTTATAAAGCTACAGTCGTTTCTCTATCTACTTTTTATCCCCATGCCAAAAACACACTGTGATGGCTACAGCTTTATAGTAAGTCCTAAGGTTGCAACTTCATTCTTTTTACAGATGATTCTGGATACCCTATGTACAAATCAGGGGGAAAGTAAGTTTCCCAATTCTGATTTAACCGCAAACACGGTGTATTACTCTAATTTATTTTGGCAACATTTTATAGTTTTCAGCATATACAGCTGATCAGATTTATTCGTAAGTAGAACATGTTTTTTTGATAGTTTTGTAATTCTCTTTTTAATTTCGTTCTTCAATTGTTTGCTAGTATATAAAAATATAGTTCTTGTATACCAACCTTCCATCCCAAGACCTTGTTAAGTTCTTGTTTAGTATCCTTGGGTTATCTTTGCAAATAACCATGTTAGTTGGAGTGGCTGCTGACTTTAGTCAGATGCTTTCCTTGCATCTAGTAAAATGATCATGAGCTTTTTCTCCTTGATTGATAGTGCATTCCTGAGCTAAAACAAACATGGTCATGATATATTATCCTATTTACCATGAATATTAAGGATTTTTTTTTTTTTGCTTTAAGTGCAGGATTATTGATCTGCAATTCTATTTTCTTTTGGGGGACAGGGTGAGTAGGTAATCCTTATCAGGTTTTGAAATCAGGACTCTTGGGGCACCTGGGTGGCTCAGTGGGTTAAACCCTCTGCCTTTGGCTCAATTCATGATCCCAGGGTCCTGGGATGGAGCCCCACATCAGGCTCTCTGCTCAGCAGGGAGCCTGCTTCCCTTCTTCTCTCTGTGCCCATCTCTCTGCCTACTTGTGATTTCTGTCAAATAAATAAATAAAATCTTAAAAAAAAAGAAATCAGGACTCTACTGATTCCATAAGACCAAAAAAAGGGGTGGGGAAGAGTTTAGTTCCTCCCCTATTTTCTCAAAGACTGTGTGTAAGATTGGTAGGATCTCTTCCTTAAATGTGTTATAATATACACCCACCAATGCAGTCATCTGGGTTTGGAGTTTCCTTTGTGGGACAATTTTTGAGATAATGGATTCAATTTCTTAAACAGATATATGACTATTATTAGGTCCTATATCATCTCGTTTTCAGTTTTGAGTAGATGAGTCCATTTCACATAAAGTGCTGAGTTTACATAAAGATGTTCACCACATTTTCTTATTATTTTAACAGGTAACCCATCTTTTGGTTCCGATTTTGATAATTTATGAATTTGTGTTCTTTCTAGATAAACACAATCAATAAACTCTTAAGTTTTACTTATCTTTACATCTCTTAGACTTTGTTGTTCTTTCCTAGCTTAAGGCAGAATTTTAGGTCACTGATTATATTAATCTTCAGGTCTTGCATATTTACAAATTTCTTTGTACCCACTGCATAAATTCTGTGTAAGTGAAGAATCTGACCTTGCCTAAAGCAGGTCGAGTTTTAATCCCTAATTCCTAGGAGATAACCACTAAAATCTTGAAAATTTCCCAAATGACTGGAGTTGTCTCTTATTTACAGTGGGCCCTTTGGACCATACCTGAGAGTTTATGCTAATGAGATGGCTCATGGTGGACACACTGTCTGCTCATCAACTGGGTCGTCTATCCCCAGATTAACAACTTTTCAACATACTCCCCTAAACAGGGTGATTCTTTTATAACAGCCCTTGAATCAATTATCTGTTGGGTTAGTAATAGGAAATACTTCTTTAGTAGACATTCAGGCAACATCAAGTTTAAAACCCCATGTATTATTTTTTTTTATTTGACAGAGAGAGATCACAAGCAGGCACAGAGGCAGGCAGAGAGAGAGGGGGAAGCAGGCTCCCTGCTGAGCACAGAGCCCAATGCGGGGCTCGAGCCCAGGACCCTGAAATCATGACCTGAGCAGAAGGCAGAGGCTTAACCCACTGAGCCACCCAGGTGCCCCAAGCCCCATGTATTATTAATCCAAATGGTTAAAGTGGTCAATGATACATAACTCTGTGACTTTCAGCTTGAAACGGCATATAATGTTGCCATAGTGCCAAATCTAATACTTGGAAGTCATCCACTAAGATTCTTTCTTGTATTTTTAGGAATCACACTATTTTAAACACAGATCTGATTAAACATCTATGGTGGTAGTATGACTGCACTGCAACCTATAAATTAAATACTTAAAATACACAGGAAACTGTTCAACTAAAATTTAGGTGACGGAATTTATATCTTACCTAAGAAGTAGAAACTCTGACAAGATTTTAACTTGTTTCACCCTTAAATTGCTTAAAGCAAAATGGATTAAGATATGAAATGCATACTTCAGCTCAGTCTTGAGAACTATACAAAAGAACATGAGCCTTAAGTAAGAATGGGACAGAAAAAATTTACCTAAATCCAATGACTCAAGATGTAAACTTAATTCAAGTTAATTTTTTAAGATACTGAAATGCCAATTAAACACTGATACATAAATGTAAAAGAGAACAGATCCAAAAGTGATTCCTCCAAATCTTGGTTACAGGGGATTTATTTTGACCTTCATGAAAAAACACCTAGTCCCTATATAGTTATTATGTTCACTTGTTGGGCACACAAGGATTCTTCTGCAACCTGCTAGTCTCAGATCTACTACAGATACAATTTAACATTCTAACATAAGACCTTTAATGTTCTCATGATTTTATAAGAATTATCTTTTAGGATTACAGTTATTATAGAAGTAAGAAATTCTAATGTTTGCTATATAATATATTCTTTAAGTTCTTTTTAAAAGATTAAATTGTATATCCCATTTAATTACCTATGACAGTAACTCCAGGAATTACTAATTCTGGTGCTTTTTAAAGTATGGGCACAGTAGTATCAATATGGTTAATTTTTTTATGCTGAACAAGTTAGCATCTCTAATAGAAATTTCTTCAGCTAAAGAGGTGAACTCTCAAAGAATTCTAATATTTATTTCTATGATGTTTATGGCATTTCCCTACTCACCTTTTTTAGATGGCTTGGGTGGTACAACTGGGCCAGGTTCTATGTTGTCATAAAAATTATTCATGGCTTTTGGATCAAAGTTTCCTATAAAGAAAATAAAATCACCATGCATTTAAAGCTTTCTCCTATTTGACTTTTTTGTTTAAAAATGTATAGAAATAAAATAGCTAAAATGGGAAACTGTGTTCTAGGGTTTTAAAACTCCTATCACCTTCCCACTAAAAATGGTTTTCTTGATCACTGTCAGAAAAGACTGCAAGCAAACTACCACATCAGTGTTGGTCTATAAACTATCACTTGAAGGAATATTTTTCTAACTGCAAAGCTAGTCTCTTTCAGCAGGATTATGTATGGGGCACACTTAGGTAGGTAAATGAGTAAGAGAAATTAAAGAAAGGCTAAACTATTTTCTAGTGTTTCCTTCATCTCATTCATAATTTACCTTAAAAAGTTATGCATTATGAATTTAACAGTGGAAGAAGTAAAACATACAAATTTACAAAGACGAATGAAGTCATAATAGCAGCAGCTCAGAGATTTCAAGAAATGGAGAATACTGAATGTGGTCTACAGATTTAACAAAGATGATAAGGTGCCAATTTCAGAATAATAAATACAATGATCCCTGAGAGTTTTATCTTGCCACAAAATTTTCAACTCTCTTAAAAAGTTCACTCCCTGGCCTTGTGCCGATTTCAGTCCAAACTCCTGCCATGACGGCTCCAAGGTGGATTCTGATACAGTGGCAACTTTAGGTCCTACCTTCACTTCTGTGAACCCATCACTGTAACTGGCTTGTTCTGCACAATTCCAATTAAGCATTGTAACTACGCATGCTTACTAACAGTTCAAATATATTAGATGTTTTGATTTCTAGACATTATTCCCCCCAAAGTTTCCCTCACCAAAACCAACAATAAACCTGCATTTCAGCAATCCAAATAATGATCTGCATCTAGATCCACTCTCTCACTTCAAATTCACATTGGCATTCAGTATAAAATTTTTCCAGAGTGTGGAAGAGTAGAATTCAGTATAAAATGGACATATTTGGACCCCTTATGAAAGGAGATTTAGAAATACTTAAGCACCAAAAAGAGCTCTTTGTTGCCCAATGGAGACCAAAAACACAGCTCTTTGCTTATAAAACTTTAATAGTGATTCCTGTCCAGGTCCTATTACAAATGCTTTTAACCATTTGGAAGATAATGAAAGCCACAATACTCTAAGATGTTGCATATGTATTTTTTCGATTACTTAAGTTACAGCTGATGTTTTAATTTCTAGATCTCCTAAGGCTACTATAAATACTCTAACTGGTTGTTTGTGTGTTGTGCTTTAAAAAGCACGCAAGCAAAAACTGATGCAGTCTCCCAATACACTAACAATAATCTGTATCACCTGGATATAGCGCAGAGCTCCACTGCTTCAAGCTACGAGTCTGTGAAGGGACTACTTTGTGAAATGCCCAGGCTGCTCAATTTTCATATTCAAATTTGCTTCTTTCAGATTGTTGGGTATCTTTTAGGGTCCCAGGCTTCTACTATTAAAGTTAGCCCATTGCCATTTTTAGTCGAGATTTATTATATACTCTCAAAATAGAGCAGAAGCTCCCTTAGCTGCCATAATTGAAAACAATAAGTGGTGGTAATAGAGAGGCTGATTGAAACAGACCTTTTAAGAAAAATTACTTGTCAACTCCAAAGCTGGACGAAGACTTTTTTTTTTCACTACGTGTCCACTGACGTTCTACACTGTCTTTCTTACATAAACATCCATGATGAGTTACAGAGGAAGTGGGAAACTTTTTCTTATGTAAAGTTGCAGAAAATCAGCATTTCACGGCGTGTGGACCTGTAATTCAATCTGCTGCAAGCCCCCAATGGTGCTGGTGAAGCACAAAAGCAGCCCCAGACAATATGTGAACAAATGGGCGTGACTACACTTGACTACAGCTACAAAAAGAACCAGCAAGCTAGTTTTCTGAACCCTAAAGTTCTACAATTTTGTATTGTTTTGAGTAAGAAAACAGAATCCTCTTAGATTTTTGTGATTTATCCCCTGAACCCTTTGCTCAGACCACCCCCCAACTGTGCCTTTTTGTTGTTGTTTTTAAAGTAATTGGCCTTTGGGGTTTTTTTTTGTAGAAAGAACAGCTCCTCCTGCATTCTTGTCAGATTAATAAATATTAAATTACAGAAGCAGAGTAACTGGCATGTGCAAGTTAGGGAACAGGTACAACAAACTCTCACTGAGCGGACCATTCAACCCCTAGGAGTGACAGTACTTGAACATGCCAGTACGGGGTCCCTAGTCAGCAGTGTGCAGCAGCTGAGGACAGCGTCGGAGTACTGTACAGAGGGAAATAAAGAACATCTCTAACCTACTGAGCTTGGTAAGTGAAAGCTAAGAGAGCTTCTACTGTAGTACAAGTCTATAAGAGAGCCAAAACAAAACAAAACAAAAACACAAAAAAGCCAAAAAATACTCCAAAAAGTCTGAGATACAGCTGGATGTTTTCATGTGATAGATATATAAAAATGGCATATGGAATTTACTTTAAAAGTGAGAAATCTGGTATTCTGATATGTGATTCCCTATTTTAACAGATACTTCTGATGATTACCATAACATCACTCTAGGAAGTTTTATAATTAAGACTCATCAATACAAAATATTCACAGTAAATGACTAGAACAAGAAAAATGCGGAGTAACCACTTAGAGCAGTCTAAATGACAAGAATTTAATGACGGAATTGCCAAAGTAAAACTGTTTTTGATCCCCCAAATCTATGACCATGGGGTGGAAGGATCTCTTGAGTAGAATTATAATGGATAAAAACTATCTCTTAAATCTGTAAAACCAAAAATGATGGCTATTTAGCAGCTTAAAACACACTATTACTTATGGTTTACCAAATAATCAAGTCTATACCTCTAGATTGAAGGAGGTCAACTTCTTTCAGTGTACAGTCAACATTTATCTGGAGTTGTCTGTTCATGCTTCTCAATCTTGTCATTTCCTCAGGCTAGTAAGAAAGGACCCAAAATAGCAATTGTGGGAAAGTCATTATCAAGCCCAACATTTAAGAACTGCTATTCATATTAATAGTTCTGATTGGTCATTACCAACAATATGGCCTTAGTCCATAAGAGGGCATGTTAAGAAGTCCTAAACATTTAAAGGAACAGTCAGGTAAAATGGGGACATCGGTATGGCCACATAAACACAAAACTACAGTACTAGACTATGTTTTATCATACAAAATACCATTTTAATCACAGAGCACTAAAAATAATTTACTTCTATGCTTTCATGGTAAGGGAAACTATGAGAATCAATCTGTAAAACAAGCAATGACCATGATTTTAGTGCTGTCCAGGCTTGAAAAAACAACAATACTAAGTATCAGGCACTGTGTTTACCAGAGGTCTCATTCCTTCCTCAAAATATCTTTCAGGCAAGTACTAATATCATTGCTAATTTATACATGAGGAAGCTGATGCACCCACAGTGCATATAATTTTCCCAAGGTTATAAAACACAATGACTGGTAAAACCAGGATTTACATCAAACAATCTATTACATGAAAATTTCACAAACAAATGGATCCCATTCTTCCTCCATATTTGTTTCCTCCTTCTTGACTTCCTCCATATTTGTTTCCTATTCTTCGGCCTTTGAGGGGCACACATGAGACATTGAAATGTACAGAATGCACTCTTCTTCAGTTAAATAAAGTTTTTTGGAAGTCTTTACATCCCCGGACCTTCTAGATTTACTATTTTTACACACACACACACACACACACACACAGTAACAAACAAAATTCGAGTCTGAATTCCAGAGGCAGGGATACTGAAGCTTTCAGCACAGCCCAGATATTAACTCAGTTAGTTACTAATGTGCTTTCAACTACATGAAGTAAAAGATAAATATCTGCTGTGACAGAATAAAATCCTCTTCCATTAAAAACCTTTATTTTTCTACAAACTATGTTAGTATAAGAGCAAAGAGAAAGGAGTAAAAAGGTTCTTAATTCACAATAATGCAAGCTCTTATGCTGTTAGGACATGTGATCAGAATAAATGGGACTGCCCCTTGCATTACTAAGTATGAAACATTTAAAATATGTGATAGAATACAGTAAGAGCTACAATTGCTTAGAATGCTATGAGAACACAAAAGTCATTTATAACTATTTATTAGGGATTGCTTTCTTTTTCCCTATCTGCAAAAGTATGGGAAATTACCAAGTAAAATGCTTACACCTTGTCTACCAGGCAACATTAAAAGGGTTTAAAATATACCTGAGCATTTATACTAAAAATAAAGCACTTGTCCAGGGGTTTCAAAGACGGCTATTGTCTTCCTAGGAATATGTAAAGGAACTCATTCTTTGTAGAATCATAACGGAAAAATTCAGGACCTAAAGGAGTTGCTTCTTCCTATGTATGGAGGGGGGAGGTTTGGCCACAGTGGTCATAAAGAGTGAAGCTCCATAACTAAGTATGGAAGTACTGTAATACACTTTATATATAGTCTAGAGGCTTCAGCACATTTGCTTATAACAAGAGATCTACTCAACAAAGTCATTTCCAAAGACAAGAGAACCACTCCAATTCACTAAAAGAATGGTATACCTTTAAGATTCTTAACGTCCTTTTTCATAGTTTCTGATTAAACCAAGGTTAAAAAAAATCTGAAAAGTCAGTACCATTCGCCAAAAAATACACTGTCTTTTCAGGGAGGAGGGGTTTCAAGATTGGCTGTAACTTAGAGCTGTTTGTAAAAGAGCTGACATTTCAAAGTGAAAAACTCTTAAGCTTTTTCCAAAAGGTGGCAAAACTACCTTAAGTCAACTGAGCACTTGAAGAAGTTGTATCACAGAGACCCAGTCGAAGATCACTGTTGATCAGTGGCTTGGCCCTAATTATGCATCTGAGACTAACAAACATCAGTTATTCCAGAAACCCATTTAGAACAAGACAAATGACAGGAAAAACTTGACTGAGGGGGTAAATGGCATCTCTCGCCTTAATCCAACCTTATTTATCTTTCAAGGTGTAACTTAAATTTCCCTCTCCACCATGAAACTGTCTCATCTTTGAACCCTATCAGCAAAAAGCTAACATTTCTATCTCAAAACACTGAAAGTACTTAATATCCTTAAACTGGCCAACATTTCTGACTTAATGTCAATTTACATGATCTTTTCTCTCTCTCACACAAACACGTATTGGTTCACAGACACACATTTATCCTTTCACATAAAGATCTCTTTATGAGATAACCTCTTCGACAGCACTTAACAGTGCTTTGCAAACGGCAGATTAGGGCGATCTTCCACTTCTGCCCTCCTTAGATTACTGCACTGGTGCTCTGAGCTTCTACAGCTGGCAACAAATGTGCATTTCAGCTTCCTGAGGCATGCACATTTCTTAATACACTGCTTGATAAAGAAATGTTAAAACCTGAAGGTAGAAATATGTGCTTAGTAGCAAAAAAAATAGTCCATTCTCTATCACATAATCCTACACGTGAGTGGGACAAAGATAAAGACAGCCATTTTACTGAGCACCTAACTCCATGCCAGGCACTTTACATATATTGTTTTTATCTTATCTTGACAACAATATTAAAATATATTTAACAGAATTCTGTTAATTTTTATAGATAGGGAAAATCCCTTTTATAGATAGGGAAAATCGAATGCAGATAACTTAGATATAGTCAGTGATTGCCAGAACTATTCTGCCTCCAGAGCCTATGTGAGCACTTCTTTTTTTAAGATTTATTTATTTTGGGGGGCACCTGGGTGGCTCAGTGGGTTAAGCCTCTGCCTTTAGCTCAGGTCATGATCCCAGGGTCCTGAGCAGAGAGCCTCAGGCTCTCTGCTCAGCGGGGAGCCTGCATCTCACACTCTCTCTGCCTGCCTCTCTGCCTACTTGTGATTTCTCTCTCTCTCTCTGTCAAATAAATAAATAAAATCTTTAAAAAAAGATTTATTTATTTTAGAGAGCACAAGTGAGAGAGACTGGGGGAAGGGGACAAGGAAGAAGAAGAAAGATAATCTCCAGCACACTCCTCAGTAAGCGTGGAGCCCAATGTGGAGCTTGATTCCATGACCCTGAGATAAAGACTTGAGCAGAAAGGAAAATTCAGCTGCTTAACTGACTGAGCCACCCAGGTGCCCCTTATATGGGCAGTCTTTACAAGGATGTCATGGTGACTCAAATGAGCCTCTTTCAACAAAAGGGAATTCTGACAAAATGCTTTACTTCTGGATTAATTTCCTACATAATATACATACGTTATGCATATTCCTGGAGTTAAATCAAAATTTTGCAAAATGGTTCAGGGGTGTGTATGTGTGTGTATCTTAAATAGGATTTTCCAGTGTTGTCCAACCAACACTGGTAAGAATACTTACTATTTGTTGGGGATTACATAAATTGATTATGTATAATATTATTTAATCCCATGAGATGGGCACTTGAAGATATTACAGGTAAGAAAACAAGCAGAGAAAGTTACTTCTCCAAGGATATATGAGTAGCAGGAGGAGGAGTCAAATTCACACTTAATAGAGAGGCACTGTCTGAACCTCCATGTAGAATTGTCCCTCAGCCATGCACTGCTAATAGTCCTTCACTTTACTCTAGGCCTGGCAGCAGAAACACAAGGCAATCACACAAATTTCTCATCTCTTAAATATTGTCAGCAATATGGGCTACCAATTTCTGAAGCTGGGTGATGGCTACACAGGGGGTTCATTCTACTCTTTTTCTTTTTTTAAGTAACTCATCAATAAAAATGCTCATCTAAAATCTGGATTTTTTTGAAGCACTAACCTATGTTACCTTTGACAGTCCTCTACTTTCCAAAACAGCAACATAAACCAATAGGGTTCATTTCAGCAGGAATTACCACACAGCGAGAGGTTACTAAACAAAACTTATTTAGTTATGTTAGGGAAATGACTTTTATGTTAACAAAATCTGCTCATGCTCCATTAGTACCTAAAAGACTCCAAAGTGCCCAACCACCAGGAGAGATTCCTCTGTGGGTTATGTTCTTCAATACCTCCCCCAATCAGAGAATTCAATTAAGATTTCAAGTGGAGAAAACACTAAGAAATTTATTACCTTTCAGTTAAAGAGAGCTTTATAGTTTTCTAAGTGCTTTAAGTAAAACCCTCCCTCCTTCTTGATTCTACTACTGACTATACTTAGGAATTTCGTCAGTATTAGAAAAAATTTCATTAAATTACTAAATATGCCTCTTTATCAATAATCAATATCAATAATTTCCTTCTGAAAAATTCCACTGGTTCCCCATTACCAACAGAATGAAGTTCAAACACCTCACCCTCAAGGTCTAAACCACAATTGACAGATGCACATTTACCTGTTAGGACACCAGAAATCTCAGCTTAAGTGTAAGACCTGTATTTGCTGCCTCCTGAAAGTCTGTCTCTGTCTTAACTTCACACTTTTGTTACCTCTATGTTCCTTCCCTCTCTTTTGTTTTCCCTTCTAAAATGCCCTCCCCTTTCCTCTCTCCCTCTACAGCAATACTATACTGTATAGACCAGTGGGTCCTCACCCTCTTCCCCTCCATTCTATTAACCTTAACAAAAATCAGAAGCTCCAGAAACTGGAGACATGCTTCCAGACTGCACATGACTTCAGGAGTTCACAGGTTGCCTTTGAAGCCATGACCTTCCATTAAAAACCTATCTATGAAGGCAGAGCTGCAGACATGCTGCTCTTCTCCAAACCTGTAAATGCTGAGAAATTACTCTCCGCTGAAAGAGATCAGGAAAATAAGGAATGGCTCCAAGGACAAAGTAAAGAGTAAGGTGAAGCCCTGAAGCATACACAGGACTTAGCCATGAAGAGCTTCAGAAGGGCACTCCAGCAGAAGTGCACTGAGTACATACAGAAACCAGTTGACGTATGAGTCCTCTCATTACCCGTGAGCATTACCAGCACCTACCACACCGAATTCTAAGTATCTGCCCACGGGTCTATTTCTCTTGCTAGCACATATGTACCAAGCACCTAGCTTGGTGCATACATACAGACCACATGCATGAACTCAACAAGTTGCTGCACGAATGAATGTCAGATCACAGAAAGCTTGTACTTCCGTCACAAGATTCTAGGAGACTGGTTTCAAAACGTTCTGAATAGTTTAACATTTTTTAGAACTCATAAACCGTACTTAAAATGTTAAGAATATATTATCCAAATCTTTTCATTAGGGCAGTTACTATTAGGACCGCTGTCAGTATGGTTATCTTAGTTCCTACCTTACTTACACTTAACAAAATTGCTCTGCCTTATAATGCTCTATGGTGCACACTTTCCCAGATTCATACTGACACTGTTCTAATGCATTTGAATCAACGTACTTAAGAAAATAACTTTTAAATCTTTGGAATTTATATGTATAGTATATACTTAAAAGAATAAAATGAACAGATGAGAAAAAAATATAAAATGCTTGGGGAGGGTGTACTACTCTATTTTGACAGAGAGCAATTCATAGTAAATGAGACACCATACCTTTGTTAGAAAGTCAGTCATTTGAAAATACTGATGAACCTATGGAATTCACACATGTGAGAAGAAATAAAGGCACCAAATTATTCTGAAGAGAACAACTGAAGGCAAAAGTCTCTCATCCATTGTTGAAAAAATGGAAGACCCTGTCAGGAACAGAACATCAAAGAAGAACACATGCCCCAGACAGCCATCACGCCCATCTTCCTGGCCACACAGGCCAACAGAGGACTTACCGTGGGGATTGCAGTGGTGCAGCTGACCCTTCGGAGCCGTCTCTGCATCAGGTCATGCTCCATCCCGTTCACTTCAGCCTTCAACCGCTCTAGCTCCTCTTTCTCAAGTTTCAACTGCTTTGCTAACCTCTCCATCCTTGCTCGCTGATGTAACAGCAAGGCTATAGTGTTACAGATAGAGTCATTGCAGAGGGTAACATTGAACAAGTGACTGGAAAATTTCTATATGCACTGCTAGTGCATAAAATACTCAAAAGAAACGCTGTCCTCCATTCTGAGTTGGCATTTACTCTTGTGTCTTGCAAATGCTATTTGGCTTTAATTTGGCTCTTGGAACTCCTGCCAAAATGACACCAACCATATGTCTGTCTTGCTCTGTTGACCTTCATTTCCCTAAGATTGTCTTTTTAACTATACCTGTGTGGTTCTTAAACAGGTTCAATACCAGACATATCGAACTATAATCATAATTACTACTCCTCTTACACAATGAAAGAATATTAAATTCTCAGATACCTTGAAATCTGGATAGACTTTTTAAAAATTCTGTCCTCCCTTTAATTAGGTCCACTATTAACTAATCCAACATTAGTCTTCATCACCAATCCCACTTATAAATATTATCACTTATAAATATTACACCCTCTAGGCCAGTCTCGTTAGAAAAGATTCAAATTTCTTAACCTTGATAAACATTAGCCCACCCATTATGAATCTCCAATTCTGTAGTTTGTTTTTTGACAGTATCACTTTCACTTGTCTATGTTTTTGTCCCAATGAATGTTCTTCCTAAAAACAGCCTTATTAGATCACTATTTTCAAATTTTAAAACAAAGCCTATAGAGAACTCTGAAGCACTGACACTATTTTTGTCTCAGCCTATTCTTGGTAGCAATACTACTGTGAACTATTTAATAAATACTAACCATTTCATTAAAACTAAACAGCGAAGGGAGTCAAGATGGCGGAGAAGTAGCAGGCTGAGACTACTTCAGGTAGCGGGAGATCAGCTAGATAGCTTATCTAAAGATTGCAAACACCTACAAATCCAACGGGAGATCGAAGAGAAGAAGAACAGCAATTCTAGAAACTAAACAGCTAATATAAATTTATTTTGAAAAAGCCACCTCACCACAAAGATTAAATTTCATAAAAGGGCTAAAATTACCTTGTGTATAGGCATAGTCATCTGATCCAGAACTAGAACTCCTCTGGTATTTATGGCTTCCCTTTTCTCCCCCAGAGCCTGGTACCACTGAAATGGGCTGAATAGGTTCTGGGGCTGCAGAACGTTCTTCTTGGTCCACTAAATTTAAAAGATTTTCAGTCGTCGCTCGACCTACAGTAATTTTAAAAACTGTAGTTGGGTTTGGTATTACTCGAGGAGATGGTGACGGAGCACAGGAAGGTCCAGTTGGCTGTGTATACGTAATATACACAGGATTAACATTAAATGGAGGTTTTGGTTGACTGGATATTCCTCTTGAAGGAGAACTTGAAGGTGGTGTGGTGGCTGTGTACAGTGAGTGCTGATTCCGTGGAGATGGTTGATTACTGATAGGTGAAGGACTCCTGTTCATTGCTGTCCCAGGTCTTTGAGAGGGTTCTACTGTAATTTCTATCTTCTTCATGGATCCTTTAGGTAAGCTAGATGTTGTGTATGGGAGATAAGCTACTGAATGGCTTCCCTGCTTCTGATAGCTGGGAGGTCCTTGTTGATACGGATGTGGTGGAGTAGTTGAAGGACTAGGGGGCATAAAGACGTGGGAACTTGGGTGGCCCAACTGGGAAGGCTGCACCTGATGCTGTGGAGAGCTGAAGGGTGAAGGACACTGAGAAGGAGGTGGCGAATGGTAAGCAGGTTGAGGAATCTGCTGTTGTTTGGGAGAATACTGAGAAGGTTGATAGTTCTGTTGATGTGGATAAACAGGTAAAGGACGTTGGCTATAATGAGGCACTGGGCCCTGTGGTGAGGACTGCCATGGTGTAGTCTGAGGAGTTTGTCTTCCTGATGAACTCTGAGATGTCTGTCTAATATAAATAGAACCAGGAGACCCATAGAGATTGCTTGGAATTTGTGGAAGAATTTGTAAAGCTCTTGGTACAGTCTGTCCAGAAGGGAGGTTCTGGGACACTGTAACAGTAATCGGATTTGTACTATACCGAGGTATGTGCATGTACGAAGGAGGTGGCGGCGGTGAAGGCCCTTGCATAGCAGATGGATTCATTCCTGCGGGCATGGAAGATGGCTGCTGAGGTGGTTGTGAGGGAGGAGTAGCTGCACTTCTGTTCTGTTCATTCATAAAAAATGGATTGTAGTTCGGAGTAGCAGCCACAACAGCTGGAGCGGAGTGTGGTTCCTGAACTAAACATATCAGCTGTTTACTCGCTGCATGCTGTGGATCAATATGTCCATCACTTGAGCTATGTACCAGTGTTCGACCCCCATTAAGTTGTGCCCCATCTCCTGGGTGGTAGCTGCTCGGAGAATGGATACCCAGATTAATATGCAAAAGGCGATTTCTATTCATCCTGTTGTCATCTGGACTGTGGTATTCCATATATAAGTATTTGCTACTCTCCTGGGAGAGGGCTCGGCAACAGGCTTCAAGATTGTTGTTGTTCTACGGGAGAAAAGTGGTAACATTAACAATGACAAAATGAACAAATCCTAAAAGAAGTCAAGCATTGCAGGTTATGCAAATACGACTGTCATAAAATAAGTAGAGAATGGCATTTTAAGCACAAACAGCTCCCAAACAATTCATACTGTTTCACAGACATTTAGTTCCTATGACTAGTACTCCCGCTACTGCTACAGAAATGGAAAGCACCCACTAATGAACACAGTGACTCAACTCCACGTTGTCTGAGTCCAAATCCAGGACTCACTTTAGGTCTGATGTTTCTCAACAAATTAACATGTTGGGCCAATCTTGGATTCACCATAACTGCTCAGAACACACCAGTTTAAAGCCAGAAAACATGAAAATAGTCATGCTTTAGTTTTCGAAAGGTACTGGAACCACAAAAGGGGAAAAATTATAATAAAATTCCTAGAGTCAAAACAATAAAAATTCTAAAGCAGCCTTTTCTTTTCACCAAATTTATCCCTATATAACTTCAACGATCCTTAATAAAGATGAAGCTAACCAAAGAAATCAGTAAAAACAAGCACACATTTTTGAACTACGGTTCCAGAACTGCCAAAGTTAAGGCTATTTAACAGAAAACCAAGTCTCGACTGCCTCAATGAAATTCATTCACACTCCCACAGACACAACATTTTCTACCCACTGAAAAGTAGCTTGGTCAACTTTCACAATCATTGTAGGATATGAATTTTTTGAGTCACTATACACACACTCAAAGATGGTATTACCAAAGTGACATTTAGGACATTCTGACAATAATGTAACTAATGAAGGAGGTTCGTCTTTTTTTAATTTGAAAATATAAGGTAGTTTTCCATTAAAATACAGAATTCTCAACTATTTTATTAGCCTAAAACACTATTATCCATTGCCTTTGGAATAATAAAATTTCTCAATTTCTATGACTTTCTCTGTAGTTCATAAATATACAATATGCACATACATACCTACTACTGCATACTGATTTTAGGAAAAAGCACATTTTATACAAAAATGAAAGGAAACACTTTTACTTCTGCTGAGAAGCAAATAAGGTTAACCTAAAACAGAACATACAATGCTGTAATTTTAGAGCCAGAAACTTTTAGGGTTCATCTATTCCAAATCAACTCATTTACAGATGAGGAAAGAGATACATGGCTTGAGAACAAGCACTTAACTAGTTAACAGGAGAGCCAGTTCTAGATTCTCAGTCTCCTAACTCTCTAATTTCAAGGGAGAGGATGTTAGGCCAAAAGTAAATAACTATATTAAAGCTTCATGAAGTAAACAAAGATTTAGTTAAACAAACCTCTGCAAAATGAATTCTTAGAAATTTAAAGAACTGGCTTCATCAAAAGTCCATACATAACTTGTATCTGTTTCCTTATATATAGCTGTGATACTAAAATTCTGAGCCATAGAGAAAAGTAATTGTGGAAATTTAAGAAGAAAATTATTTTTTAAAAAAGAAGAAAATTATTAAAACTCGAGAGTATGGCCTTTTTAAAAATCCTGTTTGAAAATCACTGTGCTCAAGAGATGAGAAGCTCAGTATTAAGCAAATTTGGATCCAAAGGATTCAAACTGATTGCCTACTAGAAAATGTCACTGACAGGTATCTGAAAGAAAAGAATATGAAAAGTGATAACAAAGTATGTCTGCAAATGGACTAAAAGGAGAACAAAAATTAGCCCATTTTAGGAGCGCCTGGGTTGCTCAGTGGGTTAAAGCCTCTGCCTTCGCCTCAGGTCATGATCCCAGGATCTTGGGATTGAGCCTGCTTCCCCCTCTCTCTCTGCCTGCCACTCTGCCTACTTGTGATCTCTCTCTCTCTCTGTCAAATAAATAAACAAAATTTTAAAAAAAATTAGCCCATTTATATGAAACCTAAACCAGTCGTGGATACTTCACTATTTGACAACTGTAGTAATGCTGCTGAAATTTCATGTTTTCTATAGTGAATTAGGGAGCCTGAACAGTATCCTCACAAAAGGACCCAAATTCACAATGATACAAAGTTGATTTGTCAGCCTATTCAAATGCATGTCTACAGTGACAAGGTAAGTAAGTTTTCCTATGAAGAAAAAATTTTAAAAAGGTTTCTTTACAATATCATTTTTAAATACCACCAAAACAGATTCAAATGTGATCTTTAACCTACAGAATGCCTTCAAAAGAAAAAAAATGGATACAAAATTTATCAAATAGTAAATACAAATAAATAAAAATTACTTAGTTGGATAAAGAGATGAGAATTATTTTTTCTTTCTTTTCCTTTTTTTTTTTTTAAAGTAGGCTTCATGTCCAATGTGGGGATTGAACTTATGACACTGAGATCAAGAGCTAGATGCTCTATGGACTGAGCCAGCCAGCCAGGTGCCGTAAGAGGTCAGAATTAAAACAAACAAACAAAAACCATATATAAACTCTTGAAAAGACCTAGGCAAAAAAGCATCATACTCCTAAAAAGTGACCCTAAACTGAGAGATGATAGCTCAGAGAGAGAGGCTTTAAAACTTGTATATCAACTACTGAGTCTTTAAATGCAAACAGCAAAACTTTTCAGTGCCACTCAAAGGTAAGTCTCTGTGCCAACAGACTCTTATTAATTCCAAAGGAACAAGGAAGAGGAAGACCTGAGTCAATGTCAATTAGCAATAAATGTTCATTAAGCTGAATTTAAAGTTCATTCCTTCAGTGAAGTTCATTCCTTCAGTTTAGTGTGATAAAGACACTAAGCCATGAAAAAATACAGGTGATAAAAGGATAAATTAAATTTGAAAAAACAAAGAGTTGGGAGATAGGTGGTGAGGACAGGTAAGGAAGGTGATTGCTAGGAAATGGTTTTAACTGAAAGCCTCACTCATGCTTGGTTTTACTCCATTGGGAAGCACCTTTGCTCTACCAGAGACCAAAATGTGGCTAAAGTAAAGAATGGAAATTCACAGTGGGAATGTGTGTTGGAAAAAACAAAAGCAAGCTGTAATACAAAAACCGTAACCCCAAAGGCCTAAACGTAGTAGAAGAGCTAGGAAGCACCTCTTTTACCACAATTGTTCTGTGAGTCTCTATTTGCAATTAAACTCCGCAGTATATAGGCTTAGGTGATAAGCTGAGCCACTCACACTGCAGTAAGGTAGAGTCTGCATATGATGCAGTAAGGCAGAATTCGAACCGACAACGTGTGAGGAAGTCCAGTGGACAAAAGTACTGTACCAAAAGTGAAGCAAACAGGGAAATGCTGTAACCCAAAACACATGGAGATCCTGTGAAGGATGATGCAAAATTCAACAAGGGGAGCATTAGGCCGGTTTCTCTCTTGTCCCTTGAATGGGAAAATACATTCTATCCAATATTAAAGATACATTTCAATATAAGACAACAAAATCAAAGAAATATGATTAAACTAGACAAAGTGGCCTTACACTTAAAATTACCTGTTAGTAAGCATTTTATTAACTAGAAAAACAGTAAGAAAGGGAATGGACTCTATAGACTTTAAAAAACTGGCTCAAAAGTACAGCCAAAAAGTTATAATGATAAATCTGAGATTCAAAATTCAAATCTAAGAATTTGGGGACTGATCAACCAACTCCAAAACTATAAAACGTGGAATCTGAACATAATCAGTTTTTGTTTTGCTACAGGCCTTTTTTTCCCCTCTAAATCAGTGGTTCTCAGTAGGGTAGGTTTTGCCTCCCATAAGACATTTAGTAATGTGTGGAAACATTTTTGGTTGTCACAACTGCAAGAGTGCTATTGGCATCTAGTGGTAGAGACCAGGAATGCTGCTAAACAGCCTACAATGTACACGGCAGGGCCCCACAACAAAGATAACCCAGCCCAAAATGTCAATAGCACCAAGGCTGAGAATTCCTACTCTAAATACCTCCCACTGCCCTCCACAAAGACAAGAAAACTTAAGGAGAACTGTAGCTTAATATCACTATCATTGCTGGGTAATCTACCTGTAACATGCACTGAGACACAACACCCTCTGGAATCTCCGGGAAACGCTGTCGGAGGTCATGAAGAACCTGCATGTCAAGCTGTGGAGTGCTCTGCGCCATGCCAGAACAAATAGTGGTCAAGTATCTCTTAGGAAATTGATGCTAACCAGCCTTCCGATAGTAGTGATCTTCCAACACCGCATTCATTTTCTATTAAGAGAAATCAAAGTTAATCACTGTGTTGTCCACCTAAAACTCTTGTAACATTGTGTGTCAACAATACTTCAATAAAATATGGTTAAATTTAATTACATATTTCACTTCATTCAAATAGCAATGGTCACTATGTTAAAATAGTGATTCATAAGATTGACAAACTCAATTTAGCCAGACTTTTCTGATATAATATAGCCAATCACTGGTTTAGAAACAAAAAAAGCCAAAAGACATCCCCAAAACTTCAGTTTCAGTTTAATGCTTAAAAAAAAATAAAGCACCAGCTAGATTAAAACTACAGAGTATTACTATTTTGGCAACCTTATCTCACTAGCCTTGAGAAATGCTACTTGTGTATAATCACTCAGGTTTTCCCAAGGGCTATCACATCACTCCCCAGAGCAGAGAAATCATTTTGACGTCTACAGTAATAAGAAAACAAGGACTTGATGATAACACCACAAAGCATTACCTGTCCTGTCTGTTTTACATTCTACTTGTACTTTGAGACAAAAAGATTTGGATTTGAAGTATGAGTAAAGGAAACCCAAAGTCTAAAGGAAATAACTTAGCAAACACAAATGGAAATGTAGACTCCTTTGTTTTTAAAGATGATGCTTTGTGGGAGGGGAGGTGGGTAGGGGGATGGGCTAAATGAGTAATGGGTATTTAAGGAAGGCACTTGTGATGAGCACTGGTGTTGTATGTAAGGGATGGATCACTAAATTCTACTCCTGAAACCAATACTACACTACATGTTAACTAACTTGAATTTAAATAAAATCTTGGAAGAAAAAATTAACTAAAAAGATACTGCTGCTGGCCCATCATCAGCCAGACCTAAACAGCTGGGCTTTCACTTATTTCTAAAGCTACTGGCAGAGGTGCTACAATGGCAGGATTTAAGGGTACAGTTTGAGTGGAGAAAATTAACATCCAATCTCACTGGCACTACTCAAGCTGAGCACCCATATATAAAAAGGCAACTAGTGAAATAATAATTCATAAATTAACTGGCAACATCAAGAATCAATGAACTGATATACGTTTTAATACAGCTGACCTCTGAATGACACAGGGGTTATGGGCACCAACCCCAGGGCATTCAAAAATCCGTATTTAACTTTTTTTTATACTTTGTTTATTTATTTAACAGACAGACATCACAAGTAGGCAAAGAGGCAGGCAGAGAGAGAGGGGGAAGCAGGATCCCTCCCGAGCAGAGAGGCCGATGCAGGGCTCGATCCCAGGACCCTGGGATCATGACCTGAGCCAAAGGCAGAGGCTTAACCCACTGAGCCACCCAGGTGCCCCTGTATTTAACTTTTGACTCCCCCAAAAACTTAACTACTAATAGCCGACTGCTGATCTTACTGATAACATAAAAAGTCATATTAATCATATTAATCATTAATAACATATTAATCAATATGCATTTTGTAGTGGAAATGACATATTATATACTGTACACTTACAATAGAGTAAAAACTAGAGAAAAATATTAAGAAAATCAAAGGAAGAAAAAAACATTTATAGCACTGACTGTATTTATTTTAAAAAATCTGCATATAAGCGGCACCTGGGTGGCTCAGTGGGTTAAGCCTCCTCTGCCTCTGGCTCAGGTCATGATCTCAGGGTTCTGGGATCGGGTCCCCCATCGGGCTCTCTGCTCAGTGGGGAGCCTGCTTCCCCCTCTCTCTCTGTGCCTCCCTCTCTGCCTACTTGTGATCTCTGTCAAATAAATAAAAAAATATTTTTAAAAAATCTGCATGTAAGTAGACCCATACAGTTTCAACCTATGTTGCTCAAGGGTTCAACTACATATATTTCCCATTTTTTTAAAGGGGAAAAACGTAGTGTATACCATACAATCCCATAATTTCTGCTGTGTTCACTCACTAGATGGTCAAATATTTTTAAGTATGCAAAGTAAACACCTGCATCATCTTAAGAGGCATGGAAACCACAATTTTAAGCTACATGGTCTAAAGCACACACATAAGGAAGGACCATTCCACAGCAAATCTTCTTTATCTTGCAAATAAGCCCTGAAACTTTAAATCATGCCATTACTTGGAGGCAATGTAGAGAACTACAATCAGTTTTTCAAAAATAAAAAATGTTCAGATGGGTCTAAGAAGGCAGTATAGGAAGACCCTGAACTTATCTCGTCCCATGGACACACCAAATTTATGCCTATATATAGATCAATTCCCCCTGAAGAACGGGGGCTGACGGAACACCTTCTGCACAATACAAGGCTAGAGGGACCTCAATCAGAACAGCAAGACAAAGAGACGCATGGTAACAAGGGCAACCCCACCTTGATGCCACAAACTGCAATAATGGAAGGTATCACTGACAGATGCATGTGCAGATTCACCTGCCCAGGGCACAGAAAATAAGCTGCAGTGTAAAGGGTAACCAGAGAGGTGCCTGGATGGCTCAATCGTTGGGCGTCTGCTTTCAGGTCAGGCCATGATCCCAGGGTTCCTGGGATGGAGTTCCACATCAGGTTCCCTGCTCTAGAGGGAACCTGCCTGCTTCTCCCTCTCCCACTCCCCCTGCTCGTGCTTCCTCTCTCTGTCAAATAAATAAAAAGTCTTTTCCTAAAAATAAATAAATAAAGGGTAACTAGACTATAAGTGAAGGAAAACCATTTATTAACCCCAGAATATCCACCAAACAGTGGAGTAACTACAGGAACTCTCCCTGGGGTCAGAGGTGCTAGTGACTGCCACAGTTGACTTTCCCCCTCCCACGAGACAGGAGCAAAGACTGGTGTCCTAGCAGCCCGCCACTTCGGCTAGTTCTGGGCTCAAAGCACATACCAGCTCCAGCCATCCAAGCAGGGCGGCCCCAGGATGGCGCACACCAGGGCACACCTCACCTATATCCAATATGGCTCCAGTAGTATCACAAAGGAGGTACAGGGCAAAGCCCCCTGAGACACCTACATCCACGCCAGGTTGTGCCTTAGTTTTCCATTAGGGCAGACGCAGTGCGGAGTGCCCCAGGACCTGGAGACCCACGGATTACAGCCCCACACAGCCAGCTACCCAAACGTGTGAGGAACACACAGTCTACATAGGGGATGTGCCTACACAAGGCCACTCTTCTAAGACTGGGAGAGGCAGCTCTTTCACCTCATTCATAGAAATAAACACAAAACACCAAATTTTAAAAAGGGATAGAGGAATATGCTTGTAAGACAAAATTTCAAGAAAATAACTAAACCAAAATGACATAAGTCATCTACCTGACAAATATTTCAAAGTAATGATCATAAAGTTGCTTGCCAGACTTGAGAGAAGAGATGAATTCACTAAGAACTTCAACAAAAACACAATGTTTTTTGAAAAAAAAAAAAATATGGGGCACCTGGGTGGCTCAGTCATTAAGCATCTCCCTTCAGCTCAGGTTATGATCCCAGGGATCGAGCCCTATGTTGGGCTCCCTGCTCAGTGGGAAGTCTGTTCTCCTTCTCCCACTCCTCCTGCTTGTGTTCCCTCTCTGTCTCTGTCAAATAAATAAATAAATAAATTTAAAAAAAAATCAAAAAAAAAAATTTAAATCTGAGGTAAAGACTAAAATAACTGAAATAAAAAATATACCTGAAGTACTCAGCAGGAGATTAAAGGATGCAGAAGAACAGAAGAGCACTCCAGAAAACAGGGAAGAAAAAAACATTCAAGCTAAACACCAAAAGAAAAAGGAATTTTTAAAAAATGAAGATGGTTAAGGGACCTCTGTGACAACATCACTCAAATTAACATTCCCAGGGTATGGATCTCAGAAGGAGCTAAGAGAGAAAGGGGAAGAAATAATAGAAAGAAATAATAGCTGAAAACTTCTCTAACTTAGGGAATGAAAGAGACACCCAGGTTCAAGAAGCAGAGAGCCCCAAATAAGATGAACCCAAAAAAGGCCCAAACTAAAACACGTAATAATTAAAATGTCAAAGATTAAAGATAATGAGAAGATCTTACAAGCAGCAAGAGGAAACCAAACAGTTATCCACAACAAAAAAACCCATGAGGATATCAGCTGATTTTTCAGCAGAAACTTTGCAGGCCAAAAGAAAGTGGCAAGATGTACTCAAAGTGCTGAAAGGACAAAACCAACAACCAACAATCCTCCGCGCTACAAGGTTATCACATAAAATCAAAGGAAAGACAGAGTTACCCAGAAAACAAGTTAAAGGAGTTCATCACCAATGAACCAGCCTTATAAGAAATGCTAAAGGGACTTCTTTAAGTGGAAAAGAAAAAGCCATGACGAGAGGTAAGAAAACGATGAAAGGAAAAAATTTCTAGGGGAAAGGCACACATGGTACATCAATCACTTACACTGTGAGTATGAAGGCTAAAAGGCCACAATAGTAAAAATCATTTGTATCTAAAAAATTAAGAGAGTCACAAAATAAAAAGATGTAAAACATATAAAAGACGGATGCGAAAGTAAAAATGCAATTCTTTAGAATGTGATAGAACTTTAACAATCATCAACTTAATATAAACTGCTATATACTTAGGATGTTTTATATGAACCTCAAGGTAACTACAACTCAAAAACCTCTAAGAGAAACACCAAAAAATAAAAAAGAAAGGAATCCAAGCATAAAACTAAAAGTCACCAATCATGAGGGAAGAGCAAGAGAATAAAGAAACAGACAACTACAAAAGCTATCAGAAAAAATTAACAAATGACAATAAGTACATATATATCAATAATTACCTTAAGTGTGAATGACCTAAATATTTTGATCAAAAGCCACAGGTTGACTGAATGATGCATTAAAAAAAAAAGACCCATCTACATGCTGCCTATGAGAGACTTCAGACAAAAAGACACATACAGACTGAAATTGAAGAGCTAGAAAAATATTCCATGCAAATGAAAGCCCCCTCCCCCCCAAAAAAAGCTTGGTTAGCAATATGAGACAAAATAAACTTTAAAACAAAGACTGTGAGGCATCTGGGTCGCTCAGTCAGTTAAGCGTCTGCTTTCGGCTCAGGTCATGATCATGGGATCCTGGGATAGAGCCCCACATTGGGCTCCCTGCTCAGCAGGGAGTTCACTTCTGCCCCTCCCTCTGCCCCTCTCCTCACCTCCCTGCTTGCGCTCTCTGCTCTCTCTTGGGCTCTTTCTCTCTCTTTAAAATAGATAAAGTATTTTAAAAGATCATAATAAAATAAAACAAAGACTGAAACAAAAGACAAAGAAGAACATTATGTAATAATAAAAGGATCACTCCAACAAGAGAATTTTACAGTTATAAATACATATCCAACATTAGGGAACCTAAATACATAAAAGAAATGTTAATAAACAAAAGGGGAGAAACAGAATAATATAATAATTCTAAGACACTTTAACATTCTACTTACATCAATGGATAGATCACTGACACAGAAAATCCATCAAGATACACAGGCTTTGGGGCACCTGGGTGGCTCAGTGTGTTAGGTCTCTGCCTTTGGCTCAGGTCATGATCCCAGGGTCCTGGCATTGAGCCCCACATCGGGCTCTCTGCTCTGCCGGGAGCCTGCTTCCCCCCTCTCTCTGCCTGCCTCTCTGCTTACTTGTGATCTCTATCAAATAAATAAATCTCATTTTAAAAATGACAGAGTAGGGCATTGGGCTGGCTTAGTCATTAAGTCATTAAGCGTCTGCCTTTGGCTCAGGTCATGATCCCGGGGTCCTGGGATGGAGCCCCATGTCAGGCTCCCTGCTCAGTGGGAAGCCTGCTTCAACCTCTCCCACTCCCCACCGCTTGTGTTCCCTCTGTCGCTGTCTCTGTCAAATAAAAAAATTAAATCTTTTTTTTAAAGACTTTTATTTATTTACTTGACAGGAAGATAGAGAGCACAAGCACAGGGGGAACAGCAGGCAGAAGAGGAAGGAGAAGCAGGCTCCCTGCCGAGTAGGGAGCTCAACGTGAGCCTCGATCCCGGGACCCTGGGACCATGGCCTGAGCCGAAGGCAGACGCTTAACAGACTGAGCCACCCAGGTGTCCCCCACAAAAGAAAATATTTTAAAAATATATAAATAAATAATTTGAAAAATTAAAAAAATAAAAAATGACGGCGTAATATCCCTGATAAACCAAAAAGGCAAAAATCATCAACAAAATATGAGCAAACCAAATTCTATACACTGACAAAGTCATTCACCGCAATCAAGTGGGATTTATTCCAGGGATGTGAGGATGGTTCAATATCTAAGAATCAATGAACGTGATGTACCACATTAACAAAAGTATAAAAAGTATATGACCATTTCAATAGATGGAGAAAAAAAATGTGATGAAATCCAACATGCATCCATGATAAAAACACTCAACAAAGTGGGTTCAGATGAAAGATAACTCAACATAATATAGGCCCTAGATGAAAAACAGTATACTCCATGGAGATTAAGTTGAGTTTTTCCCCTAAGGTCAGGAACAAGACAAGGATGTCCTCTCTCACGGGTTTTATTCAACAAGGTACTGGAAGTCCTAGTCACAGCAATCAGACTCTTGAAATAAAAGGCATCCAAGTGGTGAGGCAGAAATAAAATGGTCACTATTCACAGGTGACAAGACACTATATAGAAAAAAACCCCAAAGACGCCACCAAGAAACTGTTAGAATAAATGAATTCAGTAAAGTTACAGGATACAAAATATATAGAAGTCTGCTGCCTTTCTATACACTAACGACAAAGTGAGAGAATCCCATTTACAAGTGCATCAAAACAGAATAAAATATGTAACATAATCTTAATCAAGGAGATTAAAGACCTGTACTCTGAAAAACTATAAGACACTAATGAAAGAAACTGAAGATGACACAAAAAAATGGAAAGATACATCAGGCTCATGGAGTGGTATAATGATTATTGTTAAAATGTCCATACTACCCAAAGTAGTCTACAGATTCAGTGCAAGCCCTATCAAAACATCCACAACATTTTTCACAGAACTAGAAATAATACCAAAATTTGTACAAAACCACAAAAGACCTCAAACAGCCAAAGCACTCTACAGAAAAGAAGAACAAAGCTGGAAATATCACAATGCTAAATTTCAAGCTATATTACAAAGATACAGTAATCAAAATAGTATAGTAATGTATAAAAATAGACACTTGAGATAAATGAAACAGAACACAGATTCCCTCTCACAAAAAACCCAGGCTTACACGGTCAGTTAATCTACAATAAAGGAAGCAAGTATATACAATGGGGAAAAAACAGTCTCCTCAATAAACGGTGCTAAAAAAAAAAAAAAAATCCAGAGAGCTACATGTCAAAAAAATGAAACTGTACTGCTTTCTTATACACGAAAATAAATTCAAAATAGATTAAAGACCTAAATGTGAGACCTGAAAGCATAAAAACCCTAAAAGAAAACATAGGCAGTCATGTCTTGGACATCAGCCTTAGCAACATTTTTCTTGATTTCCCTTTAGGGAAACAGAAGAAAAACTATGGGGAGTACGTCAAACTAAAAAGCTTTTACACGGCAAAAGAAACCATCAACAAACCTAGAAGACAACCTACTGAAGGGGAGAAGACACTCGCTATTGAAGGGGAGAAAATATATAAAGAATGCATACACCACCAAAAACAAAACAAAACACCAAACATTCCAATTAAAACATGGGCAGAAAACCTGAATGGGCATATTTTGCAAAGACATGCAGATGACCAACAGACACATGAGAAGTCACTCAACATCACTCAGCCTGAGAATGAAAATCAAAATCACAATGAATTAGCATTTCACTCTTGTCAAAATGTTTAATATCAAAAAGACAAATATAAGTGTTATGAGGATGTGGAAGGAAAAAAAAACCTTGTTCACTAATGATGAGAATGTAAAGTAGGGCAGCCACTATGTTAAACAGTATGGAGGTTCCCCCAAAATATTAAAAATAGAACTACCATACAATCCAGTGATTCTACTGCAGGGTATTTACCTGAAGAAAATGAAAACTCTAATTTGAAAAGATACATGCACCCCCACTTTTACTGCAGCATTACTTACAATTGCCAAGTTACAGAAATATCCCAAGTGTCCACTGACAGCTGAATGGTAAAAAACATGCAGTATATATACACAATGGAGTATTACTCAGCCACAAAAAATAATAACATCTTGTCATTCACAACAACACTAACCTACAGGGTATTATGCTAAGTGAAATGCCAATCATAGAAAGACCTATACTATATGATTCCACTTACAAGTAGAATCTAAAAAAAAAAACAAACAAAATGAACAAGCAAGCAAGAAAACAGAAACAGACTCATAAACACAGAGAACAAACTAGTGACTGCCAGCAGGAAGGAGGGATGGGCGAAAAACATGAAGAGGATTAAGAGGTACCAACATGCAGTTATAAAATAAACAGGTCATGGGGATAAAAAGTACAGCATAGGAAAAACAGTCAATAATATACTGTAATAATGATCTATCATGCAAATAGTAGCTACATTTATTGTAGTGAGCATTCCTGACATATAGAATTGTTGAATCACTCTGTTGTCTGTTGTGTACCTCTAACTGACATTGTAAGTCCACTATTCTTGGATTTAAAAAATTAAGAAAAGAAGGGCCATCTGTACCCCAATGTTCATAGCAGCAATGGCTACAATCGCCAAACTGTGGAAGGAGCTAAGATGCCCTTCAAGAGACGAATGGATAAAGAAGATATAATGCATACACACAATGGAATATTATGCCTCCATCAGAAAGGATGAATACCCAACTTTTGTAGCAACATGGACTGGACTGGAGGAGATTATGCTGAGTGAAATAAGTCAAGCAGAGAAAATCAATTATCATATGGTTTTACTTACTTGTGGGGCATAAGGAATAACATGGAGGACATTAGGAGAAGGAAAGGAAAAGTGAATTGTGGTAAATCGGAGGGGGAGACAAAGGATGAGAGACTGTGGACTCTGAAAAACAATCTGAGGCTTTTGGAGGGGAGGGCGGTGGGGGGTTAGGTGAGCCTGGTGGTGGGTATTATGGAGGGCACATATTGCATGGAACACTGGGTGTGGTACATAAACAATGAATCTTGGAACAATGAAAAAATAAAATTTTAAAAAAATTATTTAAAAAATTAAATTTAAAAAACTGAAAGGATCTTTGAAAAACAAATGAAGAAATAAAAATGTTTAAGGAAAATACTGAATTCAGTATTACTTTTGCTGGTTTATAATTAAGTAGATACTCAAAAAACAATCACCATGTAATCTCAAACTCGATGTTGATTATAGGCAGGGCATTTCACTTTGCACACAAACTGCTGGCTTTCACTGGGTGTCTGGCTTGCTCTCCTCTTCCTTCCAAGCTAAGATTGTCAAGGGTTATGGACACTCTTTCTGTCTACCAAGTGGCCACAAAGCCCATATCTATGAGATTCTGCCTAACCACAGATAAAAAGAGCCATTAGTGACTGCTTTAATGACCTCCAGCCACGACACGAAAGCTGTCTAATGAACATGAAGGAAAACTGAAATGTGGGGGAATATGCTTGGCACACATGGGGGCTTTCTGTCCACCCTGTACTCTTCTCCCTACAATTCATTCCTTAGTCTGCTTTAATCTGGCTCTTATCACTGCTCCACTGAAATACTTATCTCTCTGATGCTAAATCTAGATCATTTATTTTCTGGTCCCTATGTCCCCTTGATCTCTGCAGCCTCTGACAACATTGACTGATACTTCTTTTTTTAGCCTCTTTGACAACATACTATCCTGGTTTCTTCCCACCTCTTTTATCCCATTAACATCTGTCTGGTTTTTGTCCTAATTTCCTCCCTTTTTTCATTCTGCATCCTTTTAACCAGTGATTATATCCACTACTAGGCATTCAGTAACATTTAAAGGCTGAGGATTCCCAAATCGGTATCTTGAACATCATGCTCTCTGCAAGACTCCAGACACATACAGCCACCTGCCTACTACAGAGCACCATCTGGATATGCCCAAAGATAATTGTCAATATGTTCAAAGAGGAAATCCTCACCCAAATGCTCTCTGTTCTCTCCATGAATGTCACCACTATTCACTCAGTAACAATACTAGAAACTAGGGTGTGATCCCTGACTTCCCATTCTTGCACAACCAACTAGAGGGTGAAAGGAAGTGATCATGGTTTCCACCCCATTTTTGCCATCTGTTAGTGTCTAAGAAATATACTCAATCCTCACACCTTTGAAATTTCACCTACAAAATGGAAATAATAGTAGGGCTGTAGTAAAATTTAAATGTCAACCGTTACTAAGTCAGAAAGCATTAGTTACTATTAAGGGCATTTTTTAATACTGTCATCAACATTAAGGCTCCAACTTCCTGCTGCTCTCTCACCTCTGGTCTTCCCTTCCTCCAACATCACAGCCAGAGTATTAGTGCTCTAAGATGCAGATCTGATCATGTCGCCTCCACTCTGCACCCCAACAGAACAGAGCCAGGTGTAATCCTGTGCATGGCTGTCCTGTGTTACCTCCTCCTAGGGCATGATACCATGATCATCCATCTGCCTGAGATGCTTTTCTTCCTTCCTCCCACTGCTTCTCAAAGCCACACTGGTCCTGTACACACCGGTACTGATGGCACTTCCTCTCTGGAGGCTTCCACTGGCAACACCATTCCCCGAATCCTGGCCACCAAGCATTTCCTGTACCCACACCATGCTAGAGGACCCTCCATATGCTGTAACTGCAGGTTGTGCTTATCCTCACAGGTGCACCAAACACATGACAATGAAGCCCCTAGGGTACCTAAAGGTCTCATATGAACTGTTGCTCTACCCAGAACATGCTGTTACACCACTGAGTAAGGGAAGTACTCAAAAATGATGGGAGCTTGTGCTAAGGACCTGGGAGCTTAAAGCGGTTCCCACTGGCCAAATCTGTGACAATTTGAGTATCAAAATAATTAAGGACAGTAATGAATTACAGGCTTATAGAAAACAGGAACCCACGAGCTGCTATCAGTATTAAATACATACATAAATGGAGAAGGGAGGACTTTTATATATGGTAGAATCCAACCGGTAAACATTCAAGGAGTGCTAAAGCCTTAAAAAAACATCATTTTGCAGACATCACAGTACAGACTGCTTCAAGAAAAAAATCATCAAGGATGCTAAATCTAGGAGTAGATCTGGATGAAGAGTAGTATGTGTAAATGGTCTTCAAGTATACCCCCAATGAACAGCTTATTAGTTGCAAGGGGGGGGGTTACACAGTAGATAAATCAAACGATATCACGACTAGCTAATGAAAATTAACATCAATGAGGGAAAGATGGACAACATACACCTCCAGACAGGTCACCCTGAGAAAACATATTACTTTACAGTATTCCTGTTAGGAATGCAGAACCTGAGGGACACCTGCATGGCTCAGATGGTCAAGCATCTGGCTTCAGCTCAGGTCATGATCCGAGGGTCCTGGGATTGAGTCCCGTGTCAGGCTCCTCAGTCGGCAGGAAGCCTGCTTCTCCCTCTCCCTCTCCCTCTGCCTTCTACTCCCCCTGCTTGTGTTCTCTCTCTCAAATAAATAAAATCTTAAAAAAAAGGAATGCAGAACCTGAAACTTATGAGGAAAGAAACAAAGCCAAACAATAAATGCTCTATTTAAAAAAAAAAAAAAAAGAGGGGTGGAGACAAGGTGAGCATGTCATCTTAAAAATGTCAATGTTATAAAAGAAAAAGGCAAGAAAAATATCACAGATTAAAAGAGACAAAATATATAACAACTAGTCTAATAACTGACCCTAGACTGGGTCCTATACTAAGTGGGGAAAATGTTATAAAAGAATGATCAATTAACAAAAATGAGAGACAGATGGTAGATTATGAAAAATATTCCATTATGTTTAATTTACTGGATTTACTAAATTTACTGAGTTGATAACTGTGCTAGTTTTATGTGAGGTTACACTTAGTTTTAGGAAATTAGGCAATGAAATATTTAGGGGTAAAGCATATGCCAACTTAATCTCAAAAGATTCAGGAAAAAAATACATAGTATGTATGTGTACATGTGTGCATGTACACAAACACACACACACACATACATGCACAGAGAGAGGGAACAAATAAAGCCAATGGAGGAAAATGTTAATAGGTGAATATGGATAAAGGATGTGCTCTTTGTATAATTTTTACTCTCACAACTTCTGTACTTCTGGAATTATTTCCAAATAAAAAGTCAAAACAAAACAAAACAAAAACAAAAAGGTTGTAGTTCTATTCAGAGGCTATGCTTTGTTCACCCCTGCGTTTCCAGAGCCTTAGCCCACACTTGCTCAAATGTCTGTTAAATAATGAAGTGACTTTCACTATACCAAACCAATCTACCTAATAAGATAAAATATATACACAAAACTTGTTCCCTACCTCCTAAACACACCCCCAGTAAAATATTGGGGGATCAGGGATCACCTATGTAAAACAATTTGTGAATGCTTAGGAAAAAGAGAAAACTGATTTAAGCTACTCAATCTGTGAGTATGTTTTTACAGTTTTCCATTCTTAAAATATCCCAAATCTGAAAAGCTAAAATAGTCTACCAGATTAACAATCCAGGCTTAATTTAAAATGTACCTTATTTCAAAGTCCTTAGTGTTAACTTTAGTCTTTAGGGTCAATTCAATCCTGTTTGGTGCCTGGGTAGCTCAGTCAGTTAAGCAGCTGATTCTGGGTTTCGGCTCAGGCATATTTCATGGTTGTGAGATCAGGACCTGCGTCTGTGCTCAGTGAGTAGTCTGCTTTGGATTCTCTCTCCCTCTCCCTCTAGCCTGCACGTGCTCTCTCTCAAATAAATAAAATCTTTAAATATGTTTGAATTACCCACCATTTTCATCAAAACAAACATTATCTGCCATTTTCATAGGAAGATGATCTATAATTTGCACAGCCACAGGAGTCCTAACTAGATGAGTAACACTGCCAAGTCACTGAAGGTCAAAGACAGCACCAATAAAAATATACTGCAAGTTCTTTTAAATGTCCTAGTAGCCACATGAAGGAAAAAGCAAAGGTGAAATTTTAATACATTTTATTTAATCTGATCAAAAATAGTATTTTTAAAATATATGATCAATATAAAAATGATGAGCTATTTTACGTATTTCTCTCCAACTAGACCTTTGAAATCCATTGTGCATTTTATACTAACAGCACATGACAATTCAGACTAGCCACATTTCAAGTAGTCGGCAGCCACCTACAGTTAGCAGTGGCTGCCTTACTGGACAGCACAGCTCTAAGGCTTTAGGACTTTCATTCAATTAAAAGGCTAAGCCCTACAACTCTTAGATTCTATAATTCAATATCTCCTTTGAGGGTATTCAATTGATTAGGCACAGGGCCTGGCACAGACTAGATATTAAATGAATATTTGTTAGGTAAAATAGAAAAGAAAAATGTAATTCACTGAATTTAATGGTAAAAATGACCTTAGTCATCAAATCTGCTTGTATTTACAGAAATGATGACAACTTTCCCACCAGGAAATGATACTTCACACTTGAGGGGCTAACCACATTCAGAACACTTGATAGCTACTTAACTGTTATCCACAAAGAGCTTCTGAAGCACCCAAAAGCTTAACTCAAGCTTCCCTAATGGCTCCAAAGAACTATTTTATTCATTTCTCAATCCTAATTTCAAGTCTTTAAAATATAAAGATAATTGCCTTTTTACAAAAAAAGAAAAGGCAACAAGGGTAAACAAAAACAAAGATGGATTAGGTGTCAAGCAAGAGCTTGGGTTCTGTCCAGTTCTGAGGTCTTGGAAGCTGCTAGCTCTCTGCCAGCTCTGTCTACCTTTAAAACCTCAGGTGCCACCAACACCAAAGTTACCATTAATTTCACCATTACTGCTATCATATACCATTTACTGAACAACTGTGTCCTCAAAGGTAGCTGTGATGATCTCTAGTTTACAGGTAAGAAAACAACCTAAAGAATGGGCATAGGGCAGAATCATGACTCAAATCCAAGTCTGCCTTCTCCAAAGGCTGTGCTCTTTCCACTACGTCACTGGTAGGTAACAAGGACATTGCCAGAAGGTGAGGATGAGCGCCTTTCTTTGGGGAAAAAGGACAAGAAACCCCCATCACTTTATCATCCAAAAATGGGGTTACGGGGGTGGGAAGTGAAGGGCTGAGAGGGGAGCAAAGAATCCTTGTATAAACAAGCTGTTTTAGGATACAAACAAGGCAGAACTAGAAGGGAAAAAATGTCCTTTTCTTAAGGGTTATAAATACTTGTCTTTGGAAAAAAATATTAAAAAGCATCTTTATAATCAAAGCCAATAATTTACATACCCACAAAAATGGCAACCATCTGAAAAGATGAATTTTTTACTTTATTTTATTTATTTATTTGACAGAGAGATACAGCATAAGCAGGGGGAGCAGGAGTCAGAGTGAGAGGGAGAAGCAGTCTCCCCAATGACCAAGTGACCAAGGAGCCCAATGCAGGGCTCAATCCCAGGATCTTGGGATCATGAGCCGAAGGCAAACGCTTAACCGACTGAGTCACCTAGGCATCCCTAGATAGATGATTAATAGTAGGCCTACTTGTTACAGCAAATATGAAAATTTCTCTTTAAGGGATTATGTCCGTAATCTGAACAGTGGTTAGCACTCTGCCCTATACAAATGGTCATTCACATAAGCACGAACTGACATGGATAACTACTAAGTATTTCACAACCTATAACACTCTCAATAATTTCCTGCTGATTAAAAGAATGTTAAAATTCTTCCTTAAAAAAAAACAATTTCCTTTCTGATGAGAGGTTAAAACAACAGAGAGTTTACAAACTATTCTAGCCAGTAAGATGAGCCTGTTTCCCTAAAAAACAACATTTTAAAATAATGTATTACAGTACATTTCTGCATTCAATCCCACTGAATACAACCAAAATGAAACACTGTCCTATAGTAGCCTACATTATAGATTTTGATATGATACACATCAAAACACACCATCTAGTCTTGCCCAGATATTATCAATGTATGCAACAACTATGCAAAAGAGATACAGACTTTGTTTCTTCACATTTTAACAGGCTGCTTCTTTTTAGACAATTTTAAAGTGATGAGTGACGATGTGAAACCAACCAGAGAACTCAAGCAGTATCTGAACTATACTGGCTAGGTGAGGCTGTGGCCTAACTCCTGGGACACCCTTGAAACACCCCCACTAAAGCACAGATGGCCACAGCTGTGGACTGTGGAGCTGTGTAGGGTTCTAAAGCCACATAAACCAAGACATTCTACAGGGTGGAACTTTGTTGTTTGTCAGCTTTGTGGGCAACTTCCAATCTCTGAGGGCAGGATGGAGAGTCAGGGGGCCCAGACGCTACGCTTAGCAGTGGAATCACTCTGAGGCTTCTTCTGGTGGTGCAGCTGCCCTCACTCCCACTCAGGAGAGCCAGCACCACGAGGTGCAGTGGGCTCAAAAAGCAGCTACTAGGATTTCTCCCAATAGAATTCCTCCTCCCAAACAGACAAATTTCCCCCAAAGCTCTGCTGTGATGATGCCATTCTCCACACTCTAGAAAATGAGCTCACACCCGGTGCTTTATTTCCACAGCATTCTCAGAAATCAGCAAATATATGCAGGGTAGTGCAGTTATGTGCCTGAGTGTTCCCTTCTATCACATTTTAGCTCACTTCCTAAAATAATTATAGCAGAGATTACAAACCAATGGTCTGTAGGACAAATCCAGCCCCCTGATCTTTTTGCTTTGACCTCAATAATGTTAAAGAAAAAAGCTGAGCCACATTATTTTTTTTGGAAGATTCTTTACTTCTTTAAGTCATGTCTATACCCAAAGTGAGGCTCGAAATCACACAACCTGGAGATCAAGAGTCGCATGTTCCACTGACTGAGCCAGCCAGGTGCCCTGAGCCACACTTTAAAATAGAGAAATTTTACATAACAATCTGGATACCCAACTTTTCTCTGAAAAAAATCAGAAGCTAGAGCAACAGCAGGCGACTGGTTATAGCGGAGGCACAGCTGCACCCTTTCAAAGGGTCACATACTTTCCAGCTTGCCTACTTTCCACACTTCCTAGGGCATCCCAGACACAGAAGCCTGAGGTCACTTCACTCACTGGCCTACCGAGGGGTCTGCGCCACCTGCACTATGTTCCATCAAAGGTTTAAAGCCAGTGCTTTAAGTCGGGTCTAGTGTGTCTCCACAACAGGCTACGGATACAGTAATTTGGCGTACAATAATTCTTCATCATGCATGCTTGGCCCATGTATCACAAGGCGGTTAGCATCCTGGCCCCTTCTGTAAAACACCAAAGGCACCCCCAGGAGGCCCCTAGAAAGTCAAGAGCATCTCAGGCTGACAGCCATGGCTAGCACCTTAAGTTTGGTGAGGTGAAAACTGCTGAAGTTTGAAGAAAAGTAAGACTTGTCTTGAGAGGACTTTTAAGTAAAGGAATCATTCATTTTTCTGATTAATCTGGCCCAGCCAATAACTGTTGAACAGAAACATGTATACTCATATAAACCTTTGGAATTTTCACCCATTTTCTTGTTGCTTTGGCAGTTTTGGTTTTCAATGATATTTACTGAGCCATATGTATGTACCAGACACCAGGCTAAGTGCTTTATCTCATTTAATCCCCCTTATCCCACAGAAGAGGCAATAATATCATCCACATTTTACCAATGAGGAAATGTGAGGCTCAGAGAGGGTAAATAATTTGCCTGTAGTCACACAGTCAACAAGCAGCAAATCTAGGAAACAAACTTATCTGGCTACATGGTAAGGCTCTGATGATGTCAAAACTCTTAAAGACAGTTTCAATCAAAACCTGATTATAAAACAGAAGGGGTTTTTGTACTGGATAGTAAATTCTTTGAGGTAAACAACAATAAGAAGTGGGCAGTAGTGGAGCATAACAAATGACCTTTTATTAGTGGTACAGGTAAGGGTTCTAATTTCAAGACTTTCCATGCATATATGTAAAGGTGCAACTAAATAACAAGGAAGGGATAAGAATTCAATACTTGTTATTTCCCCTAAATGAGCCTTCCAAATGATTTCTAAGATAATCATCCCACAGGATTTTAGAGATATACTACAGATCAATATAATACTTATATTAAAAGACTCAAAAAGCGGGGCGCCTGGGTGGCTCAGTGGGTTAAGCCTCTGCCTTTGGCTCAGGTCATGATCTCAGGGTCCTGGGATCAAGCCCCACATGGGGCTCTCTGCTCAGCAGGGAGCCTGCTTCCTCCTCTCTCTCTGCCTGCCTCTCTGCCTACTTGTGATCTCTCTCTCTCTCTCTCTGTCAAATAAATAAAAATAAAAATTTTTTTAAAAAACTTTCTAAAAAGACTCAAAAAAGCATTTTCATGTTAATTATAGTCCCCCAGAAACAAATAGAAGCATATTCACTTTATTTTTTTTTAAGATTTTATTCATTTGGGATGCCTGCGTGGCTCAGTCATTAAGTGTATGCCTTCGGCTCAGATCATGATCCCAGTGTCCTGGGATGGAGCCCCGCATCTGGCTCCCTGCTCAGCAGGAAGCCTGCTTCTCCCTCTCCCTTCTCCCTTCTCCTTCTCCCTCTGCTTGTATTCCCTCTCTCACTGTGTCTCTCTCTGTCAAATAAATAAAATCTTTAAAAAAAAAAAGATTTTATTCATTTATTTCAGAGAAAAAGAGAGAAAGACCATGAGCAGGGGGAAGGGGCAGAGAGAGAAGCAGGCTCCCTGCTGAGCAGAGAGCCCAATGAGGGGTTCGAACCCAGGACTCCAGGATCACAACCTGAGCCTAAGGCAGACTGACCCACCCAGGTACCCCCATATTCAGTTTAAATTTAAGGGGTGCCTGGGTGGCTCAGCGGGTTGAGGCCTCTGCCTTCGGCTCAGGTCATGATCCCAGGGTCCTGGGATGGAGCCCCGTATTGGGCTCTCTGCTCAGCAGGGAGCCTGCTTCCTCCTCTCTCTCTCTCTCACTCTCTGCCTGCCTCTCTGCCTACTTGTGATCTCTGCCTGTCAAATAAATAAATACATAAAATCTTTTTAAAGAAATTTTAAAAAAATGAGCACCCATTCTCCCACTCCCAAGTGAGTATCTGCTTGCATACTGCCACCTCTACAGAACCCATCATATGTGCCACTCCTGTCGCCCCCCACTGACCTCCCCCAACAAAAAATAAAAATAAAGGTACTTGGGATCGTCTCCCATCCTGAGTATGGTAACAAAAAAAGCAGGATATTATTATTCGTTTTTTTTACTTATTTTTTAAAAAATTATTTATTAGAGAGAAAGAAAGGGGGGAGGGTGGGAGCTCAAGCCAGCAGGGGGAGGGGCAGACAGAGAGAATCCTGAAGCAGACTCCTAGCCCAGTGGGCCTGACCTGGGGCTCGATCCTATGAACTAGGAGATCACAACCTGAGCCGAAACCAAGAGCAGGATGCCCAACCAACTGAGCCACCCAAGTGGCCCAATTATTAGTTTTTAATTCAGCTCTACGCCCAACAGGGGGCTCAAACTCATGACCCCAAGATCAGGAGCCACATCCTCCATTGAATGAACCACCCAGATGCTCCAAAGAAGTAGGATATTAAAAAATAAAGTAAAACAACCTTACAGAGTGGCATATGAAGAAAAAAATGGGAAAGCATTGATTCTTATTAGAAATATTTTGTTCATTTAGGAATACTGAGTTGGTGGCAGGAAAAAATAGTATCTAGGTTAGAAAAATCAAAGGTTTCCTTTATAAAGTGACTTTAAAAATATCTCAAGAACATTCTGGAAAAAGCAAAATTAGAGAGACAATAAAAAGATAAGTGGTTGCCAGGGGTTTGTGGGGCAGGTTCACAGATGGAGCATCGGCAATTTTAAGGGTGGTGATATTATTCTGTATAATACTCTAATAGTAAATACATGACATCATGTACTTGTCAAAACCCATAGAACTTTTAACACAAAGAGTGAACCCTTTTTCTTTTTGAGGAAGGGAGGAGCAAGGGAGAGGGAGAGAGAGACTCTTAAGAAGGCTCCCCACCCAGCCCAGAGTCTGATGCAGGGCTCAATTTCACCACCCTGAGATCATGACCTGAACCGAAATCAAGAGTCAGATGCTTAACCAACTGAGCCACCCCAGCGCCCCAAGAGTGAACCTTAAAGTATGCAAATTTAAGGCCATTTAGTAGGTCAGGGGATCCCAGGAAGGAATAGACACCATACAATATAATCTAACTGTATTACAAACGTATGAAACAATGTCATCCCAGAGGGTTGGTGGAAGGGGGGAGTTGTTGACCTACATAATTTTGGAAATGAATGGCATCTGTAAGACTAAAGTAAAGGCAAAAGGAAATATACATAAGCACTGTACTCTAGTTGATAAAGTGTTTCCCATGGAAGTAGGAGTGAACAATTAAGTACATGGATGGTGAACGGTGACAGCCAGGTTTTTCATTATTGGGAGAGGTTACAGATAAGCAAGCGGAGGAGGCTAGAATGATCCATGCCTTAATGGATTACATTGGAGACATCAGTAAAAACTCATGTTTAGCTTAATATTGATATAGGTATATAAAAATAGATACAGAGAAACATTTATAAACATGCATAAATACTCAAATAGTGTATACCTGGGATTTCAGCTAACAGAGCCTAGAAACACCACCACCCCAAAGTAGCAATGACCCTACCTAGCACTCGGATCTTGATTTCTAATATCATTAGCATTCTCTAATGAAAGGAACCAGGGCTTTGTGGAGAAGAAATGGCTGATTCTAGAACTAAAACAGGGGATACACAGGACAAGTCTGGAGTATCTTACAATGCTCAAAAGTAAGGAAGTGCTCAAAAGGAACCCCACCCCACAACAATGGGGGCATGTTAAAGTAACACACAGGCTAACCAAAAGAGCTCATCAATGGCCAAGGCTAGAAAAATTTAAGGAACACAATAAAGCAGTAATGGATTATGACCTAAAGTATAAAATAATTATCCATGAGCCCATAATAATAAAAAGAAATGACTACATAAATAAGCAAATGGGGGAGAAGAGACAATCTTCCATTCAGAAGAATTCCCAATAATTTAGGTAGAACACCCTAAAGGAGATGGAGTATAACTTCCCACTACTTAAGTGGCAAGTATACAATGCCTTTATTCCAAAACAACACACTACAAAAGAAAATTTTTTAAAAACTAACATTTGAGTGGAGAAGGGAGAAAGTGGACATAAACCTCAGCCAGGTGACCAAACCAACATTAACAGTGATAAATCATGTTGACAGTACATACTCGTGACAAGACTATAGGAATGGCACTTTACCTCTGTGGTCTTCCTCCACAAAACGCAGAACACAAGTCTAACAGTGAAAAAACATGGGACAAATCCCAGTTGAGGGACATTCTACAAAATACCTGATCAGTTCTCCTCACAGCCGACAGTGTCATCAAACAAATGAAAATCCAAGAAATTGTCACAGCAAGAGGAGCCTAAGAAGACATGACAACTAAACATTATCCCAGTGGGATCCTGAAAGAGAAAAAGTACATTAGTTAAAAAGTAAGGAAAAGTGAGTGAACTATGGACTTTAGTTAATAACAGTGTTTCAATATTGGTTAATTAACTGTAACAAATATACCATATCAAGGTCATCTATTAATAATAAAAAAAATTGAGTGCTGGGCATATGGGAACTCTGTATCATCCTCTCAATTTTTCTATAAAATTAAAACTGTACAAAACAATTGATCTAATTAAAAAAAAATTACCTCAAGATGATCTAGAATCTCCAGCACAGGAGTCTTATTCACATCTTCGGCTCTAAAAGCACCTTCTTTTCAGTAGTCTAGAAATGTGACAAAATGAGGAGTTAATTATCTTTTTTTTTATCTTTTTGCTGAGTTTTCCTAACTCAGTATGGAAACCTGACAAAAACTCAGACTTCTGGTGCTTTTAAGTAATAGCACACAGAATGCTAGACCACACTTTTAGGGCAGGTGGCTCTTTCCCAAGTAGCATCACAAGCTGAATCATCTTCCTTTCTTTTAGGTCACAAATATTTTCTACAGTAATTAAATTCTACATTATCCCAAGGAGAGAGCAGCAGCAAAGAAAAACTAAAAAATAACCCACTGGTTTTTTTTTTAAGTATAATAAGCAGATTTTACTTTTAAGCAACTTTTTTTTTTTCTGAGCCAGATTAGATCGTCATTCATTCAGGAAATTTATTTTTTTGTATTACTGTTATGTTATTCACCATAGTACATCATTAGTTTTTGATGCAGTGTTCCATGATTCACTTGCTGTGTTTAACACCCAGTGCTCCATGCAATCCGTGCCCTCCTTAATACCCACCACCAGGCTAACCCATCCCCGTACTCCCTCCCCTCTGAAACCCTCAGTTTGTTTCCCAGAGTCCATAGTCTCTCATGGTTTGTCTCCCCCTCCAATTTCCCCCTCTTCCTTTTTCCCTTCCTTCTCCTAATGTCCTCCATGCTATTCCTTATGTTCCACAAATAAGTGAAACCATATAATTGACTTTCTCTGCTTGACTTATTTCACTCAGCATAATCTCCTCTAGTCCTGTCCGTGTTGATACAAAACCTGGGTATATTCATCCTTTCTGATGGCTGAGTAAGATTCCATTGTATCTATAGACTTCACTCTCAGCAATAGACAGATCATCTAAGCAGAAGACCAACAAAGAAACAAGGGCTTTGAATGACACACTGGACCAGATGGACCTCATAGATATACACAGAACATTCCACCCTAAAAACCAGAATACTCACTGTTCTCGAGCGCACATGGAACTTTCTCCATGGGCATTTGGGTCACAAAATCAGGGCTCAACAGGTAACAAAAGGTTAAGATTATTCCCTGCATATTCTCAGACCACAATGCTTTGAAACTGGAACTCAACCACAAGAAAAAGTCTGGAAGAAATTCATACACTTGGAAGCTAAAGACCATCCTGCCCAAGAATGTTTGGGTCAACCACGAAACCAAAGAACAACAATTCATGGAAACCAATGAAAAACCAATGAGAACGAAAATACATCGGTCCAAAGCCTATGGGATACGGCAAAGGCAGTCCAAAGAGGAAAATACATAATCATTTGTTTTCTTAAGGCTTTTGCAGCACACGTGGTTGTGACATAACATCCCGAGGCCTCAGCTATTTATAGAAGAAAGGATGAAGTGCAGGCCCCACAAGCATGTACAAAACTTTAAACTGCATGGCCAAAAGAATAAATGCCTTTTTTTAAAATGCTGACTATAATATAACCCCTTTCTGTTCCATTAAGAGCAATTTATATAAGGACCAGTGCCCTTACTGGCTTATTTTGACAAATGAGCATTCTCTTACCATGACTCAGAAACTACATGAGTCACCTCTTACATGTCGTTTTGCCTCCTACAACTTCAGTTGCCCATGCTCAACTGCAGTCCAGCAGCAGATGACCCACCTGCCAACGAATCAGCAGAAGGTCAAGACTGGCCTAACACTACGTCACAGTGCGTATGCCATTCATCTCACTGTGCATCACGTAGGCATTTTATCATCTCATAAGAAGGGTGAGTACAAAAAAAAAATCTATTTTAAGAGAGACACCACATTCACATAATTTCATTATGGTATACGGTCATAAATGTTCTATTTTATTATTATTAATCTTTTTCTGTCCCTAATATACAAACTTTACCACAGGTATCTATATACATACAGAAAAAAAAAAAACACAGTAGGGGCAGCTGGGTGGCTCAGTCATTAAGTGGCTGCCTTCAGCTCAGGTCATGATCCCAGCCGTGGTGGGATCAAGCCTCCTGTAGAGCTAGCTCCCTGCTCAGTGGGAAGCCTGCTTCTCCCTCTCCAGCTCCCCACTGCTTGTGTTCCCTCTATCACTGTCTCTGTCAAATAAATATATAAAATCTTTTGGGAAAAAAAAACCATAGTATATATAGGGTTTGGTACTATCTGCAGTTTAGGGGATCCACTGGGTGTCTTCAAACGTAATTCCCTGTGGATAAAGTGGGGGGGGTTGCCATATCTTCATCCCAGTAATCCTATACTACAATGTTAACTTTATCATTTGGGGGCAAATAATGTCTTAGATCAGAGGGACCAGAGAGATACAAGTCTCCTGACTGAACCTCATTTTATAACCACAGGAGAGTTAACACACCCTGTTTATGCTGTATATATTCATATACACTTTATACTGTGTGTACACACACACACACACACACACACACACACTTTACCATATTTTTACCAAATTTTTTAATTTCTTAATTATTTTATCTTTAACATTACCCCAAAAATGAGCAAAAGTCCTGGGCACCTACACGAATGCTGTTTTCTACCATATGTAATAGCTTTTTCAAATCTCTGATATGACAATGCAAAATCCACCCCACATTCATGTCAACTTTCTTCCAGTGACCTAAATCACCACAGCTTTTTCCCCCTCCTAAATGTCCAAAAAGTTGTATATTACCACTATGAGCACCTGAAATAATGTTTTTTAACTTTTTATTGTCCTCTAGGTATTATCATTGTAAATCTTGAGAACAAAAACCAACAGTACCTTGTGCACACTAAATACTTAGTAAAAATGACAACATACAGGATTTTACATTAATTGGAAATCAAGGTGTTTCAAGGTCGTTTTTTTCTTCCCCCCAACAAAAGGGTCTTTATTTGTAAAAGGCCAGAAGAGCTCCTCAGGTGATGGGACAGGCAGGCCGGCTTCTCAGGGGTCAGGGGCATTTGGGCAGTGGTGCTTGAATAGGGGGAGAGGGTACCCTGAGTGCTCTGTGTTGCCCTGGGCTGCCTTGGGGACAGACGGCACTAGCTCAAAGGTAGGGTTAACTCCAAAGGCCTCAGCCTCCAGCAGTTCTGAAACAGAATCCTCCTTGGTCAGCACTGGGGTTTGTCAGTGCTGCCTGCAGTAATGCTCCCGGGATGGCTCTCTTTAGACCAGCCATGGGGGCCGAGCACCCTCTGGGACCCCTTCTGATAGTCCGGGAGGTGACAAAGGGCAGCTGGGCTGGCAGATGCCCCCAGGGCTGGGATCAGTGCCCTTTTGCAGGGAGCCTTCCAAATGGAAACTGATTATGGTTCTCACAGAAATCCAACAGGATGAAAGGGCAACCCCGCCCCTGGGGAATGGTGCCCCCACCTTGCCACCCTAGGCCTTAGGATTCCTCTTCACCCCCACCTGCCCTCTGTCACTCTTCCTCCTTGGAGTCCACTACTAGCACCCACTTGAAGATATGAAGGGAAATGTCGCCCACAGTCTCTCAGGACTTCTCCCATCTCCAGACATTCCTGATGCTTGCCATCACTTTCTTGATGTCATCCTTATCCCAGCTCTGGGTCTCTGTCCACATGGTCCAGCCAGCCATGCTGGTAGGTCTAAGGTCGAGGCTGTGGTTGGGCTGCCTCCCGTCCGGCAGGCTCACGTTCAGCACAGGACCCGGGTGCCGCTCTCTTGGCCTGCTGTCCCTCCCCACTCCAAGGCCTTTATTAGCTCAATTCTTAAATGGCATTATTTAAAAAGAAAGACATGACAATTGATGGGTAACACATGCTAAAGGCAGATCATCTCTACATTTTATTAAAGAGATTACTTAGAACAGTGTTTTTCAAATGTTAAGTTGTGGCCTATTAGTGAATTGTATAATAAATTTATTGGGTGATGACAAACATTTTAGAAAAAGAAAAGAAGTATCCTAGAAAGCATCAGAGTGCTTTATACGTAGTAATGATAAACAGTTACTCAAAAAATTTATTTGAGGTATAGATATGTATTAAATCATGATTTAAATGTGTTTTTTGGGGTTTGTTTTATTTTGTTTTTTTTTACTGTGGGTTGTTATAAGAAATACTGACTTAGAATGAGGTATTATAGGTTACGTAATAAAGAATATTTACTACCTTTCCATTTTACTTTCTTCTTAATAGATGGGTAGCTTTCTAATTAACCAAATGGAGTTGAGGAACATCTGGACATAAAAGCCTAAAAAACTCTTTATGTTATGAATTTTTCTGTGACTGTATCTTTCTCAAATGCATCCTCAATGTGTTTTGTGTGGCTCCCTCACATATTACCATAGGTTCCTACCTTCTAACAAGTTTTTTTTTAAGTAATCAGTGTCCTAAACCCAGAAATTCAAGATCACAAACCATGGGTATTTCCTACTTGAAAGGTATGAAAGATGAACAAAGTCCCACTTATAATCATTTATTTAACAATGACAAATCTGACAATCCTCCCAAACCCATTGTTCATTCAACAAAATCTGAGCACACAGCTTAGACGTAGACAAGACCCATGCCCCCTCAAAGAAACACACTGGCAGTTATAGTAGAGTGGGATTAAGTCCTATAATAAGCTGTCAGATACAGAAACAATTAAAGTAAGACAAGGAAAAAGAGTATGAATGAAAGCTTCATTGAAGAGATGACATTTAAGCTAGGTTGCAAAGAATAGGGTTCTTTGAAATAAGAACAACAGAAATAGAACATTAGAAGGAACTCTACACATCATGTAACCAAGTGGCTCCCAAATGGGGATGATTTTGCCCAAAAAGGCACATTTGGAAATGTTTGGAGACAATTTTAGTCGTCATACTGGAGAGGGATGCTACTGGCATTTGGTAGACAGAGGCCAAAGACACTGCTCAACATGCTACAGGCACAGGACAGGCCCGGACAATAAAGAATTATCTGGTCCCAAATATCAATAGTGCCAAGGTTGAGAAACTCTGAATCCAACTCAGTACAATCCCCTTGTTTTACACAAGGAGGTAACTAAAGGCCGCAGGGATTTTAAAATTTGCTAAAAAAGCTAAGTTTATAAAACAGGCCTCATAAATCTTGTCTAGTGTTCAATTCACAACACACACCCACATGTTATTATACTAGGAAACAGATGTTTTATTCATTTTTTAAAGGTGTTAATTATTTATTTGACAGAGGAAGACAGTGAGAGAGGGAACACAAGCAGGGGGAGTAGAAGAGGGAGAAGCAGGCTTCTCACCCAGCAGGGAGCCCGATATAGGGCTCGATCCCAGAACTCTGGGATCATGACCTGCACAGAAGGCAGACGCTTAGTGACTGAGCCACCCAGGTGTCCCAGGAAACAGATGTTTTAAAAGAGTGGGAATGTGGGGCACCTGGGTGGCTGAGTGGGTTAAAGCCTCTGCCTTGGCTCAGGTCATGATCCCAGGGTCCTGGGATCGAGTCCTGAATCAGGCTCTCTGCTCAGCAGGGAGCCTGCTTCCTCCTCTCTCTCTCTGCCTGCCTCTCTGCCTACTTGTGATCTCCGTCTGTCAAATAAATAAATAAATAAAACCTTTTTTTAAAAAAAGGGTGGGAAGTTTGTGTAAGGTGGAAAAACAAACTAGATAGAAATCAAAGGTGATATTATTATACAGTCTTAAAACAGATCTATCAATGGCTCAAAGCAAAAAGGATACTACAATACCATTTAAAAAATTATACCCATATTTGTTTTAATACTAGATTTATCATCTATATAACTCAGTTACTGAACATGGACCTCTAAGAAAAATTACAATAAAAACTAAAGAATTGGAAGGTCAGCATACACACACACCACACTCAGTTACTCCTGAGGGCAGGGCTTCAAAGCTTTCCCAGCTCCAGCCACAATCACTGGGTGTCTGGAACCTGGGTGGGATTTGCCCCTTTAATTCAAAATCAAATTCTAAGTTACCCTTTCCGTCGGCTGGTGAGGTTTCTAATAAAAAAAAAAAAAAGGATGAAATGTACATACACCTCCTCAAGGTCCTGAATTAGGGCCTGGACACCTGAGGTTACCTAGACATCTTTTATTTTTTCATCCTTGCTCTTCAATGAACAAAAAGGATGGGAGTGAGGGGTAAGATAAACAACGATGCTAAGAGCAATACAGATTAGATTTCAAAAAAAGGTTTTTGCTCTAATAACTACAGAAATAAAGACATATATATATATATATAGATATACACTCCTTACCTCCACAATTTTTCAAAATGATGAAGCTTCAACTAAGATAACTTGTCCAGTTTGACACACAACAGTTCACGGTGAAAAACTTGAGAAAAGGCTGCAGACACTATCCTAAAAAAAAAAAAAAAATGAAAGACCAAACAGGTAAGATTTCAACTATGAAAGGTTTAAAGAAAAGAGCATAAGCAAGTTATACAGCAAATAAATACAAGGTCATGAAACAGAAAGCATTTGTTTGTACACCTTTACTACCTGAAATTTCAGTAAATAAGGTTGATGTTCCATCAACACTAACAGGAAGTTCACCTGAGTAAATCAGTCACCTTGCTCCCCTTCCCACTAAGTCGCTTTTAGTACCTAAGGGAGATCTATCAACAGCAGAGGGTTAGGGTTAGGGCAAAGATTTTCTGAGGTTTTGTCTTCCCAGAAAGCTAGCAAGAAGAACTTTAATTGCAGCCCTGGCAAACCATCAGGGGTCCCGGTAGCTTCCCATTTATACTAGCCATTAAAATTTAATGGGTTTCAGGTTCCTTAAGAACCATAGAGGTCTTAAAATTTAAATGACTCCATACCATGTCTAAGTTATTCTCTGGTAAAGGGATTTTTTAGATTTCCACACCCCAAAAGAGCACCACACCCTTACGGCAAAGCCCAACAGCAAAGAGGGTATATGGTTCTTTGTCACCTGATATACCTTCTCAATAGAATTACAACTGCTCAGGGTGCCGGGGTGACTCAGTGGGCTGGGCCTCTGCCTTCAGCTCAGGTCATGATCTCAGGGTCCTGGGATCGAGCCCCACATCTGGTTCTCTGCTCGGCAGGGAGCCTGCTTCTCCTTCTCTCTCTCTCTGCCTGCCTCTCTGCCTACTTGCTATCCCTGTCAAATAAATAAATAAAATCTTAAAAAAAAAAAGAGGTGCCCCCTGGGTGGCTCAGTGGGTTAAGTCTCTGCCTTCAGCTCAGGTCTCAGGGTTCTGGGATCGAGCCCCGCATCGGGCTCTCTGTTCAGTGGGGAGCCTGCTTCCCCCTCTATCTCTGCCTGCCTCTCTGCCTACTTGTGATCTTTGTCAGGTAAATAAAATCTTAAAAAAAAATTAAAAAAGAAAATTAAAAAAAGAAAAAGAAAGAATTACAACTGCTCACTAAAGACTGGGAAGCCCTCCCCATAACCCAACTCACAAAGTCAATCACCTATCACTCAAAAATACAAAAAAAGAAAAATACCTGATCATAAATGCCAGTGAATATATATAAATATACATAAAGAAGAAAGCAGAAATAAGTACATACCTATCAATAATTACTTTAAATGCAAATGGACTAAAGGGCCAATAAAAAGATACAAGCTAAGGGGCACCTGGATGGCTCAGTCTGCACAGCATGCAACTCCTGATCTCAGGGTCATGAGTTCAAACCTCATGTTAGGTGTGGGGCCTACTTAATTAAAAAAAAAAACAGATACCAGGTCAATGAATTAAAAAAACAGGATCCACCTATATGCAGTCTACAAGACACTCACTTCAGAACTAAAGACACATGTGGACTGAAAGTGAAGGGATGGAAAAGCATTTATCATACAAATCAAGTGAGAAAACAAACAAAAAAAGCCAGGGTATGGGGGACTTGAGTGGCTCAGTCAGTTAAGGCTCTGACCTTCTCATTTCAGCTCAGGTCTTGATCTCAGGCCATGGTTTCAGGCCCTGTGTTGTGCTCCACACTGGGTGTGGAGCCTATTTAAAAACAAAACAAAACAAAACAATACAAACAAACAAAAACTTACTATGTACAAGAGCCAGGGTAGCAATACCTGTAGCAGACAAAATAGACTTTAAAATGAAAACTGTAGAGTAAATGAAACAAGTTGGGATTGGGAGGGAGACAAACCATAAGTGACTCTTAATCTCACAAAACAAACTGAGGGTTGCTGGGGGGAGGGGAGTTGGGAGAGGAGGGGTGGGGTTATGGACATTGAGGAGGGTATGTGCTATGGTGAGTGCTGTGAAGTGTGTAAACCTGGAGATTCACAGACCTGTACCCCTGGGGAAAAAATAAATATATGTTTATTAAAAAAATAAATAAATAAAATAAAATAAAATAAAATGAAAACTGTAGCAAGAAACAAAGAAAAGCCCTACATAATTATAAAGGAAACAATGCAGTAAGAGGATATAAAAGTTGTACATATCTATGCACCCAGCATAGAAGAACCAAAATTCGTAAAGCAATTACTAACAGACAGAAAGGGAGAAACAGAAAGTAATAATAGTAGTGAACTTTAACACCCCACTTACATCAACAGATAGATCATTCAGACAGAAAATGAAAAGGAAAGAATGGCTTTAGGCAGCACATTAGACCAGATGGACCTAACAGATATACACAGAACATTCCATCCCAAAACAGAATACACATTCTCTTCAAGTGCACATGGAACATTCTCCAGAATAGATCATGTAAGGCCACAAAACAAGTCTCAATGAAAACTGAAAACACATCAACCATCTTTTCCAACCAAAACAATATGAAACTACAAATCAATTACAAGAAAAAATTCCGGAAAAACACAAATACATATAGGCTAAAACAACATGGTACTAAAAAAATGGGTCAACCAAGAAATCAAATGGGAAATCAAAAAATACATAGAGACATATGAAAATGAAAATATGCTGATCCAAAATCTTTGGGATGCAGCAAAAACACTTCTACGAGGGAAATTTATAGCAATACAGGCCTTCCTCAAGAAATGAGAAAAATGTCAGATAAACTATCTAACCTTACTCCTAAGGAAGCCAGAAAAAACAAGGCCCAAAACTAGTAGAAAGAAGGAAATAGTAAAGACTACAGGAAAAAGAAATGACATAGAGACTACAAATACAATAAAAAAATGATCAATAAAATGAGGAGCTGGTTCTTAAAAAAGATAAAATTGATAAATCATTAGCCAGATTCATCAAGAAAAAAAGAGAGCTCAAATAAATCAGAAATGAAAGAGAAGTAACAAACTGACACCACAAAAACACAAAGACTGTAACAGACTACTACCAAATGGCGCCTGGGTGACTCAGTGGGTTAAAACCTCTGCCTTCAGCCCAGATCATGATCCCAAGTTCCTGAGATCGAGCCTCACATCGGGCTCTCTGCTCAGCGGGGAGCCTGCTTCCTCTCTCTCTCTGCCTGCCTCTCTGCCTACTTGTGATTTCTCTCTGTCAAATAAATAAATAAAATCTTAAAAAAAAAGAGAGAGAGAGACTACTACCAAAAACTATGCAGCATGAAAACGGACAACCCAGAAGAGATGGCTAAATTCCTAGAAACATACAATTTTCTAAAACTGAATCAAGAAGAAATAGAATATTCGAACAGAATGATTACTATAATAGATAAAACTGAATCAGTAATCAAGAAACTTACAAAAAGCAAAAGTCTAGGTCCACATAGCTTCACAGGTGAATTCTACCAATTATTTAAAGAGTTAATACCTATCCTGAACAAAGAATTCCAAAAAATAGGAAGGAAAAATTCCCTAATCATTCTATGAGACCAGCACTACACTGATACCAAAACCAGACAAAGATATTAGAATAAAAGAAAATTACAGAGAAATATCCCTGATGAAAAGAAATGAAAAATCTTCAACAAAATATGAGCACACCAATTCATTATTACATTAAAAGAATCATTCACTGTGATCAAGTAGGATTTATTCCAGGGATGCAAAGGTGGTACAATACTCACAAATCAATGAGACATCAAATAATCAAGAGAAAGGATAAAAAACCTTATGATAATCTCAACAGTTGCAGAAAAAGCACTTGACAGTACCACAACCACTCACGATAACAACTCCCAACGAAGTAGGATGAGAGAGAACATACCATAACACAATAAAACCCACATATAAAAACCCACAGCTAACAGCATACTCAATGATGAAAAAGTGAGAACTTTTCCTCTAAGATCAGGAAGAAGACAAGGATGTCCACACTCATCGCTTTTGCTCAACATAGATCTGGAAGTCCTAGTCAGAGTAATCAGACAAGAAAAAGAAAAAAAAAAAGGGCAGAAAGTTGTAGAGAATAAGTAAACCTATTTGCAGTTGATGTGATACTATATAGAAAAAACCCTAAAGCCTCCACCAAAAAATTATTAGAACTGATCAATGAACTCAGTAAGTTGCAGGATATAAAATTATATACAGAAATATGTTGCATTTCTACACATTAATAATGAAATAGTAGGAACAGAAATTAAAACAATTCCATTTACAATATCACCAAAGAGGATAAAAATTCCTACAAATAAACTTAACCAAGAATGTGAAAGACCTGTATTCTGAAAACTATAAAACACCAATGAAAGAAACTGAAGAGACACAAATGGAAGGATACTTCATGCTCATGGATTAGAATAATTAATATTTTTAAATATCCATAATACCCAAAGAAATCTATACATTCACTGTAATCCCTATTGAAACACCAAGAGCGTTTTTCACAGAACTAGAACAAATAATACTAAAATCTATATGGAACCACAAAACACTTTGACAAGCCAAAGCAATCTTGAGAAAGAACAAACCTGGAGGTACTACAATCCCAGATATCAGGACATACTATAAAGCTGTAATAATTAACACTATGCTACTGGCACAAAAACAGACACATAGATCAAAGAAACAAAATAGAAGGCACAGAAATAAACCCACACTTAGTCAATTAATCTATGACAAAGGAGGTAAGAGTATACAAAGGGGAAAGGAGTCTCTTTAATAAATGATGCTGGGAAAACCAAACAAGCTACATGCTAAACAACTAAAATGGACCACTTACTTACACCATACACAAAAATAAACTCAAAATGGATTGAAGACATAAATCTAAAACCTGAAAATACAAAACTCCTTGAAGAAAACATAGCTAGCAATTTCGGTGACATCAGGCTTAGCAACATTTTTCTAGATATGTCCCCCAGGCAAGGGAAACAAAAGCAAAATTAAACTATTGGAACTACACCAAAATAAAAGGCTTTTACACAACAAAGAAAAGCATCAACAAAATGAAAAGGCAACCTACAGAATGGAAAAAGATACTTGCAAATATATTAACTGATAAGGGGCTAATATCCAAAATATAAAAAGAACATCTAGCAACTCAAGGCCAAAAAAACCCCTCAAGTAATCTGAATTAAAAAATGAGAAGACCTGAATGGACATTTTTCCAAAGAAGACATACGAATGGACGACACATAAAAAGATGTTCAGGGCACCTGGGTGGCTCAGTTGGTTAAGCCTCTGCCTTTGGCCCGGGTCATGGTCTCAGGGTCCTGGGGTCAAGCCCCGCATCGGACTCCCCGCTCAGCAGGGAGCCTGCTTCCCCCCCTCTCTCTGCCTGCTGCTGCTCTGCCTACTTGTGCTCTCTCTGTCTCTCTCTCTGTCAAATAAATAAATAAAATCTTTTAAAAAAAAAAGATGTTCAGTCATTAGGGAAATGCCAATCACAATGAGATACCACCTTAAACCTGTCAGAACAGCTATTATCAAAAAGACAAGAAATACCAAGTGCTGGAAAGGATGTAGAGAAAAGGGAATCTTCACTCATTGTTGGTAGAAATATGAGTATAGCCACTGTGGAAAACAGTATGGAGGTTCCCCAAAAAATTAAAAATAGAAATATTATATAATACAGTAATTCCACTACTGGGTATTTACCCAAAGAAAATGAAAACATTAATTTGATATCTGCACCCTTATGTTTACTGCAGCATTATTTACAATAGCCAAGATATGGAAACAACCCAAGTGCCCATCCATAGATAAACAAACCACTGAAGATGTAGCATGTATGTATGTGTGTGCATGTAATGGAGTATTACTCAACCATAAAAACCTGTATCTTGCCATTTGAGACAACATAGATGGGGACCTAGAAGGTACTGTGCTAAGTGAAGTAAGTCAGAGAAAGACAAATACCATATGATTTCACTTACATGTAGAATCTAAAAAGCAAAACACAGTAAAACAGACTCTTAAATGCAGAGAACAAGCTGATGGTTGCCATACGGGAGGTGGGTGGGGAATGGATGAAACAAAAGGGAGTAAGATGTGCAAACTTCTAGTTATAAAATAAGTCACTGAAATGAAAAGTAACATAGGGAATATAGTCAGTTATATTGTAATTATGTTGTTTGGTGACACATGGTGACTACACTTATGGTGAGCACGGAGTAATACACAGAATTGTTGAATCAGTGTATTGTACACCTGAAACTAATATAACATTGTACACTACTTATATAGCAATTTTAAAAAGAAGAAAGCAGTCTTTAGTTTAGTTTTAGTTTAGTTTAGTTTAGTTCCCCAAGAGGCGATAACAGCTCAAGAACTGATTAGATATTTCAGGTTAACCAAGTAGCCCTATTAAAATGAGGAAAAATCTTCTACAGAGAAAGAGTACAGCTAATAACGGCAGAAGTGACCAAATTAGAAAAATCACTACTTTGTTTTATTTATTTATTTATGTATTTCTTTATTTAGTAAACTCTACCCCCAATGTGGGTCTTGAACACATAACCCCAAGATCAAGAGTCACATGCTCTACCAACTCAGCCAGCCAGGCACCCCTCAATTTCCTAACTTAATTAAATAACTAATCCATGCACTGGTAACCAATGGATGATAAAAGAATGAGGTAAAACGTGGGGTTCCATGAGGGGATCAGGATGTTATCACCTGAACCTGCAACAAATCAAACAAACTACATAGAAAAGTTTTTTAAAGAACCGGGAAACTTGAACATGGACTACATATCATATAAGCTATTAAGAAATCATTATCAGGGGCGCCTGGGTGGTTCAGTGGGTTAAAGCCTCTGCCTTCTGCTCAGGTCATGATCCCAGGGTCCTGGGATTGAGCCCCACCATCAGGCTCTCTGCTCAGCAGGGAGCCTGCTTCCTCCTCTTTCTCTGCCTACTTGTGATCTCTGTCTGTCAAATAAATAAATAAAATCTTTTTAAAAAAAGAAATCATTATCAGGTGTGTTGTATATGATCATAAATTGCAGTAATGCAAGATAATGTGCTGCTTTAGAGACATATTATTTAGGAATAAAATAATGTCTTAGATATGCTATAAATCCTCAGCAAAATAGTGGGGTGGGGGATGAGGAAACAAGTATGGTGAAATGTTGACGACCACAGCACAGAGGTTCACTAAATTTTGTGTACATTTCAAAATGTTCACAAAAAGGGTTAAAATAAAAGCAATCAACTAGAGTCACTGCAGAGTCTAAGGAGAAAACAACAATTAATTCAAATTAACATTTAAAAGACCACTTTCATTACTTTTTACAAAGACAATGGAAAAAGCCACAGATATAAAACTACTGCAAGAGTTCTTAAGACAGTCCACAGTCCAAAGATAAAATCCTTAAAAAGCCAACACTATTTGGGGCGCCTGGGTGGCTCAGCGGGTTAAAGCCTCTGCCTTCAGCTCAGGTCATGATCTCAGGGTCCTGGGATCAAGCCCCGCATCAGGCTCTCTGCTCCGCGGGGAGTCTGCTTCCTCCTCTCTCTGCCTGTCTCTCTGCCTACTTGTGATTTCTATCTGTCAAATAAATAAATAAAATTTTTTAAAAAAGCCAACACTATTTATTTTAACTATCAATTTAATACTAATGTTAGTAACCATATTATTAATTATAATGATCACATTATCATTTATAACTGATTATACTGCACATATTAATTTAAGTATTTATTGAAAAGTTACTATATGCAGGCTCTGCAGTAAGTGGTAAAGCAACACTGGAAAGCCCGTTCCTGGTTTTAAAGCTTCCACCTGAGCTGGTGAAAAAGAACATACTCCATACACTAATAACAGAGTTCAGAGAAAGGAGAGATGGGTTCAGGTAAAGCAAGTTAACAGAAGAAAAATAAAGCAGACAACAAAACAGATACAAGATTTTTTAAAAAAAGGAAGGGGAAAAATGCAAAAGTTCTGATGAGGATATCCAAAAGATGATGGCACCAGTCACAGTTCTATCAAAATTTTAGTTTTGTTTTTAAAGATCTGAGAGAGAGCTCCCGAGAGCTCACGTGAATGAACAGGGATAGAGGGGCAGGGGGTGAGGGAGAAGAGGAGACTCCCCAGAGAGTGCAGAGCCTCACACGGGTACTCAATCTCAGGACCCTGAGACGATGACCTGAGCCGAAATCAAGAGTCAAATGCCTAACCAACTGAGCCACCCAGATCTATCAATATTTCAATGCATGACAGATTTGTCAGTGGGACAGGAGGCAAAACTAATAAATGAACTTTCAAGTAAAGAATCCTTAGACCGGGATCTAAAAAAATAGTTCTTGAAAGAAAATGGAGTAATACTGAATGAGGCCACATCCTCATACCCTTAAACATGTAGTAAATGAACACTATGTAACTGAATATACTCCAAGTAAACAAGAACATTTGACATTCACAGACCTAATAAAAGATAACTGTTCAAGGTTACCCTAACAAGAGCATTGAAAGTGAGATGTGAGCACCATGCAGAAGCACCATACTTCTGGTAAAGCAGTGACACTATTGCTGCAAAAAAGGTCCAAGGGAAGGGCGCCTGGGTGGCTCAGCAGGTTAAAGCCTCTGCCTTCAGCTCAGGTCATGATCCCAGGGTCCTGGGATCGAGTCCTACATCGGGCTCTCTGCTCAGCAGGGAGCCTGCTTCCTCCTCTCTCTCTGCCTTCCTCTCTGCCTACTTGTGATCTCTGTCTGTCAAATAAATAAATAAAATCTTTAAAAAAAAAAAAAAAAAAAAAAAAAAATTTAAAAAAAAAAAAAAAAAAAAAAAAAAAAAAGGTCCAAGGGAGAACAGCTTTTTGTTCTCCCTAAGGTTCATATGATCAGAGCAAACAAGATTTTTACTAGGATCTTAATCAAGAGTGATTAGAGAAGCAAGAAAAAAAGCCTTACAGAAGATAACCAGTAAGGGAGTTACAGAGTTTGATTTTAACCATAAGAATAATAAGGATGACGGGGCGCCTGGATGGCTCAGTGGGTTAAAGCCTCTGCCTTCGGCTCAGGTCATGGTCCCAGGGTCCTGGGATCGAGCCCCATATCGGGGCTCTCTGCTCAGCGGGGAGCCTGCTTCCTCCTCTCTCTCTGCCTGCCACTCTGCCTACTTGTGATCTCTCTCTGTCAAATAAATAAAATCTTTATTTAAAAAAAGAATAATAAGGATGGCAAATGTGTTAGAAAAAAAGAAAGGTATCTCTCAGAAGTGGAAAAACAGAAGCATGTCTAAAGAGAGGAAAAAGACTGACTATACACGTGGGGATGAGAAAAGACGAGTAACAAAAGCAAGCTTTCCAACAGGGCAGAAGAGTTGGCAAATTCCAGAGCTAGTGGAACCATGTTCTAGAAATGGCAGGGGGTGGGGCAGGGGTGGGGGAGTCAGTGAGGCTCGGATATGAAGGCATAATCTCCCAATTGTCTCAATCCTTAGGACATGAATTATTTAGTCATTCTACCATTTAGTTTACAGAAAGAAAAAAGCATTAATGACAAAACTGGACAATCAGTGAGTATCTATAGGCAAGTTTTAACGGGTCACAAGAGATGAAAAAAAATGCCCTAGTGGTCACAGACAAAGGACATACGCCCTTAACCAGGTATAAGGCAACAGACAAGTCACTTAATTTCTCTTAGGCCCTGTTTCCTAACCCTTTGTGTAATACACATAACTATCACCACCTCACCAGGCTATTATGAAAACTACACAAAGAAGGAAAATGGTCCACACTTGCATAACTATATTAATTTATGAGGCTGTTTGAGATCTCTCACAGGACAGCAAAAAGGCATCTCTGCAGAATGGCATCTTTCTTTCTATTTTCAAAAGGACAGATATATATCATAACTACAAAGAGATAAACTAAGAAAGATGTAATGAGGGGCGCCTGGGTGGCTCAGTGGGTTAAAGCCTCTGCCTTTGGCTCAGGTCATGATCTCAGGGTCCTGGGATCGAGCCCCATGTCGGGCTCTCTGCTCGGCAGGGAGCCTGCTTCCTCCTCTCTCTCTCTCTGCCTGCCTTTCTGCCTACTTGTGATCTCTATCTGTCAAATAAATAAAATCTTAAAAAAAAAAATAATTAAAAAAAAAAAAAGAAAGATGTAATGATGGTAAAAGTGTAGCTAGGAAAGCATTCTTTTCCACGACATAAAAAAAAAAAAATAGTTGATACTGCACATCCCATTTTCAAGAGCAATTAAGAAGGATTCACGTTCTGAGACTCATTCCAGACACTATTTTTAGCTGAAACTTAAATACAACAAATGTGTCCGTTGTCAAGGTCTAGAAACTGCCCAACATTGAAGAGACTTAAAACACTGAGTATTCTGGTAAAAATTTCTTTATAATTTATACACATATACACACAGAACATAACCTTTTAATACAAATGTACAAAATTATCCAAGTGAGTACAATTATATAAAACAAAACTTAAAAGAGAACTAGGGGCTGAGTCTGAACTCTTAGAGAAACAACAAAATCATATTCTGCCATAAAGAGCCAACAGAAGGACCTCCTCTCTTGGTTATGGCATATTACGTGATTTAAACCAATCTTCCTGCTGAAGACATGTAAACAGAACTGCACAAAATATAAGAAATGACTCTTACAGGGGCACCTGGGTAGCTCAGTCAGTTAGGCATCCGCGTTTGGCCCAGGTCATGATCCCAGGGTCCTGGGATTGAGCCCCACGTCTGGCTCCCTCCTCAGCGGAGAGTCTGCTTCTCCCTCTCCCACTGCCTCTCCCTGCCTCTCATGTGTTCTCTTTCTCTCACACCCAAATAAATACATAAAATCTTAAAAAAAAAAGGAATGAGTTTTGTAAAAGATTGAACCAACAGGATAGTGCTTTTGGATTGATTAAAGGATCAGAAGATTCTAAGAAGTTACCCAACAACTCAGAGGAAACTGAGGTTAAACTGTATCTGACAGCCTGACAGGCTGAGAAGGACAGAAGGAAAATCCTCTTCTCCCACCTTCAGGTCAGGAAACTGAAGAGCAATACCATATCATAAGGGTGAACAAGAAAGGAATCAGTCCATACACCGAATGGAATTTGGCCCTGAGTCAACTGGTTGGCCGAGAAAAAGTCTTAAAAGTTGAGATGAGACTAAGTAATCCTGGATTCTCTCAAGCAGATGTCACAAAAATATGGGGCAACTGGGTGGCTCAAGTGGTTAAGCATCTAACTCTTGATTTTGGCTCAGGTCATGATCTCAGGGTTTTAAGATCCAGCCCTCTGTGGGGCTCTGCACGTGTAGAGCCTACTTATGATTCTCTCCCTCTGCTCCTTCTCTCTCTCTCTCCCCAAAAACAAACAAACCAGATGCCACAAAAATAAATCCTTTCTGGAAGACATCCTTGGTCTCAAATAATTTCTAAAATGATCTTTCAAATCCAGTGCCCAGCATACAGTTGAGAACTAGACACTTGAGGAGACAAGAGATAAAGATCAAATGCCATAGAAATAGCAAACAAAACAACAAAAAGTGACTCAGAGGAACTCCAAATATTGGTATTACCAAATAGAGATTTTTAAATTACAACTTGAACCCAGCAATGAACTAAAATACCGTAAAAATTGACATAGAAGATTTTTAAAAGAAAGAAAAAGTAATTGTGATACTGAAAAATGCAAAACCAAAATTAAGAATTCAATAAACAGGTTTAACAGCCGGTGGGATAGTAAATCAAAAGACAGATTAGGAAGAAAAAAAGCTTAGAGTATAGTAGAAGGTCTACCATACAATGTAGTTAATTGGAATCCCAGGAGAAAAAACAGTATGGGGCAAAAGCAATACATGAATAGCTGAAATTTTCCAAAAATGATAGATGATGTCAGACCACAAACTAAAGATTCTCAATGGGAACACCGGGGGCTTCAGTCAGGTAAGCATCTGGGTTCCGCTCAGATCATGATCCTGGGGTTCTGGATCAAGCCCCATGTCAGGCTCCCTGTTAGGCAGGGAGTCTGCTTCTCCCTCCCCCTCTGTACCTCCACCTGCTCCTGCACTTCCTCTCTCTCTCTCTCTCTCTCTTTTTCTCTCTCTCTCTCTCAAATAAATAAATAAGACCTTCTAAAAAATTCTCAATGAATTCCAAGCTCACAATCAACAAAGAAAAACTTAAATGCATGAGGGGGGAGGAGATTACTTTCAAAGAAGCAACACTTCAGATAGCTTAATTTGTAACAACAAACATGGAAGCTAAAACAATCTCTGAGGAGCAGAAAGAAAAACAACTGCCAACCTAGTATTTCACCGCAGAGAAAGTATCCATCGAGAACGGAAATGAAATATATTTTCAGACAAGTAAAAACAGAATTCACTTCCAGCAAACCCAAAAAAATCATAAAGCAAAAGAAAACTGATCCAAATTGGACGGTCAGAGATACAGAAAAGAATGAAAACCATGAAAGTTTAAGTAAGCAGTTTAAAACCTAACAAAACACTGTATAAAATATTGTCTTGTGGAATTTAAGATACACGCAGAAACTTATCTCTGAACTAAGTTATATATATTAAATATGTATACCTTTTATTAAAAAATATATACAGAAAGTGAAATTACAGGACAAAAGCATGTATGTCAGGAGGTGGTTAAATGGAACTAAGGAGTTTTAATATTCTTGCTTCAACCAAGAGGAAAGTAAAAGTATCACTTAACACTAAACTTTAATAAGTGAAATATACATGCTGTAAGCCCTGGGTAATCACAAAAAGAATTAAAGTGAATAGGTGATATCTGAACCAATAATGGAAAAAGTGATATAAAAGATAATCAAACTAAAGGAAGAGACAAAGAAAATACCTAACAGGTGAAACAGAAATGTGATGCTGGAAGTAATCCCAAAATACCAGTAATCATATTAAATGTGAATCAATTAAATGTTCTCCAAAAAATTAAAGATTATCAGATTGGATTTAAAAAAAAAAAAAAACCTAGAGGGGCTCCTGGGTGGCTCAGTGGGTTAAGCCTCTGCCTTTGGCTTGGGTCATGATCTCAGGGTCCTGGGATCGAGCCCCGCATCGGGCTCTCTGCTCAGAGGGGAGACTGCTTCCCCCTCTCTCTCTGCCTGCCTCTCTGACTACTTGTGATCCCTCTCTGTCACATAAATAAATAAAGTCTTTAAAAATTAAAAAATAAAAAATAAAACCCTACAAATAGATGTTGCTTTCAAGAGACCCATCCAAAACATAATACAAAAAGATTAAAAGTAGGGGCACCTGGGTGGCTCAGTTGGTTAAGAGTCTGCCTTTGGCTCGGGTCATGATCCCAGGGTCCTGGGATCAAGCACAGCATCCGGCTCCCTGCTCAGCAAGAAGCCTGCTTCTCCCTCTCCATCTGCCACTCCCCCTGCTTGTGCACATGCTCACTGTCTCTCTCTCTCTTTCTCTGTCAAATGGATAAATAAAATCTCTTTAAAAAAAAACAATTAAAAGGATAAAAAAAAATCATGCAAACATTAACCAAAGTAAAGATGCAATACCTAAATTAGTTTCAGACAAAACAGACATCAAAGAAAAATCATCACCAGACTTAAAAGAGTCACTTCAAAAACAATAAAACGTTTAATTCACCACAACAATATAACTAACTAAATTTGTATGCAACTAGTAACATGGCCTCAAATTATATACATAGGTAAAGTGGATACAATTACTAGGAGAAACAGACACAGGTCAGTATCACAGTGGCAGTTTTAAAAATTGCTCTCCCAGTCCCTGGGTGGCTCAGCTGGTTAAGCATCTACCTATAGCTCAGGTAAGAATCCCAGGGTCCTAGGATCAAGCCCCACCTTGGGCTCTCTGCTGGGTAGGGAGCCTGCTTCTCCCTCTCCCTCTGCCACTCCCCCAGCTTGTACTCTTTGTCTTTAACAAATAAATAAAATCTTTATATAAAAAAAGATCTCTCTCGGTAGTTAAAAGAGTAAGATGATGAAAAATCTGTAATAATACTGATACAACACAGTTAACAAACTTCATCAATGGGCACACACAGAACACTGAATCCAAGACCTACAGAACATACACTTGCCAAGCACTTTCATTACAGAAAATGACCACAGGTTGACCATAAAGTAAATCTAAAGAATCTTAAAGTCACTCAAAGGAAGTTCTTTAAGAAAAATGTGATAAAGGCAGAAACCAATTACAAAATACACATACTTAGAAAATTCTCTTATTACTAGAACTTAAGAAATACAATTTTATTAAAAAACCCACAGATCAAAGAAGACATAACAATGGAAATCAGAAAATGATATGAAATAATGAAAATATTACCCCCCAAAATTATGGGATTCTTGTAAATACTTGAAAGTGAAATGATAATTTTTTGTTTTAAGTTTTTTTTATTATGTTCAGTTAGCCACCATATAGTACATCATTAGTTTTTGAGATAGTGTTCAACAAATTCATTAGTTGCATATAACACCCAGTGCTCACCACAACACGTGCGCTCCTTAATACCCATCACCCGGTTACCCCATCCCCCTAAACCCCCTTTCTGTAACACTCTGTTTCCAGGAGTCCAGAGTCTCCTACAGTTTGTCTCCCTTGAAATGACAGTTTTAAATCCATGTGTTAGGAAGGATAGAAGGTTGCAAATTTATACCTAACTACCCCTATTAAGAAGTTAGAATAAGAAAAGCAAAGTAGGGCGCCTGGGTGGCTCAATGGGTTAAAGCCTCTGCCTTCGGCTCAGGTCATGATCCCAGGGTTCTGGGATCAAGCTCCACATCCGGCTCTCTGCTCAGCAGGGAGCCTGCTTCCTCCTCTCTCTGCCTGCCTCTCTGCCTACTTGTGATCTCTTTCTGTGTCAAATAAATAAATAAAATCTTAAAAAAAAAAAAAGTAAAGCAAAGTAAATTCTAAATAAGTAAAAGGAAATAATGAACATAAAAGCATATAATAACAAGACAGAAAAACACCCCAAATGGGTGTTTTGTTGTTGTTACTGTTTTTTAAAAATTACTCAAATTGCTAAACCTCCACAGAAATTATTTTATTTTATTTATTTTGAAAGAGAGAGAGAGAGAGAGCGCAGAAGCATGAATGTGGGGGAGGGACAGATGGAGAAGCAGACCCCCTGCTGAGCACAGGCCTTAATCCCAGACCCAAAGATCATGACCTGAGCTGAAAGCAGATGCTTAACCAACTGAGCCACCCAAATGCCACGGAAATTATTTTTAAAAGGTGGGGGGGATACATATATCCAGTAACAAATGAAAAAGGCCCAAGAGAAATAAAAATAGACATCCGCATGAAAACTTGTACATGAATGATTAAGGTAGCTTTATCCACGGTAGCCAGAAAATAAAAATCACCCAAATGTCCGTCAATTGATAAATGAATAAACAAAATGATATATCCATAAAATGTAGTATTTTCTGGCAATAAAATATAAAACTGATAAATGTTACACTACAAGTAAACCTTAACATTATGAAAAGTGAAAGAAGCCATTCACAAAAGACCAAATATCATATGATTCCATTTATATGAAAATTGCAGAATAAACAACTCTGTAAGGGGAAAAAGGACTTGTGATTACCTAAGGCTGATGAAGAGGGAAGAGAGTTTGGGAGAAAAATGGGGAGTGACTGCTAATGGGAGCAGGATTTCTTTCTGGGGTGATGAAAATGTTCTAAAATCGATTATGATGATGGTGGACAACTCTATGAATGTATTAAAAACCACTAAATTGAGTGGCACCTGGGTGGCTCAGTCAGCTAAGCATCTGCCTTCAGCTCACATCATGATCCCAGGGTCCTGGGATGGAGCCCCTTGTTGGGCTCTCTGCTCAGCCGGAGCCTTGTTCCTCCTGCTTGTGCTCTCTCTCTCTTTCTGTCAAATTAAAAAAAAATTAAGTTGTACACTCACAGCTATTTAAAAAAGGAACAGAAGGGAGGACTATCACTAAGAAATCTGTACACATTAAATGACAAAAAAGTGTAACTGTAATGCCAATACATTTGAAACTTCAGACGAAACAAAGTTTTACAAATATATGCTTTACCAAATGGTCATGAGAAAAAATAAAGACACATATTTAGCATCTTCTCCCATATGAAACTGAAATCAATTAAAAGAAGAAAAACAGAAAATTCACAAATATGTGGAGATTAAGCAAGATGCTACCAAACATCAAATGGGTCAACAAAGAAATCAAAAAGAGAAATCAAGAAGTACATTAAGACAGGAATCTACACATTTCATGCAATCCCTACCAAAATACCAACAGGGTTTTTTTCCACAGACTAGAACAATCCTAAAATTTGTATAGAACCACGAAGGACCTCCAATAGCCAAAACAATCTTGAAAAAGAAAAGCAAGGTTGGAGACATCACAATTCCAGACTTCAAGTTATATTACAAAGGTACAGTAATCAAAACAGTATGGTACTGACACAAAAACAGACCCATAGATCCATGCCACAGAATGGAAAACCCAGAGATGAACTCCCAATTATATGGTCAATTAACCTTCAACAAATCAAGAAAGAATATCGAATGGGAAAGACAGTCTCTTCAACAAATGGTCTTGGGAAAACTGGATGGCGACATACAAAAGAAGGAAAGTGGATAACTTTCTTACACCATACACACAGATAAACTCAAAATGGATGAAAGACCTCAATGTAACACTTGAAACCATAAAAATCCTAGAAGAGAACACAGGCAGTAACTTCTTTGACATCAGCTATAGCAACTTCTTTCTAGTTATGTCACCAGAGGCAAGAGAAATAAAAGCAAAAATAAACTACTGGGACTACATCAAAATAAAAGCTTGGAAGTAATCCCAAAATACCAGTAATAAATAAATAAAAATAAATAAATAAAAAGCTTGTGCACAGTGAAGGAAACAATAAAACAAAAAGGTGACCTATGGAATGGGAGAAGATTTTGCAAATAACATCTGATGAAGTTAGTATCCAAAATATATAAAGAACTTATCAAAGTCAACCCCCCAAAATTGAATAATCCAGTTAAAAAACGGGCAGAAGACATGAATAGACAGTTCTCCGAAGAAGACGTCCAGACAGCCAACAGACACATGAAAAGATGCTCTACATCACTCATCATCAGGGAAATGCAATTCAAAACTGCAATGAGCGATCATTGCACACCTGTCAGAATGGCTGAAATCAACACAGGAAAACAGCAGGTGCTGGTGAGGCTGTTAAAAAAAAAAAAAGGGAAACTGTCAAGATGCCTGAGTGGCTCAGTCGTTGAGCGTCTGCCTTCAGCTTTGGTCATGATCCCAGGGTCCTGGGATCGAGCTCTGAGTCGGGCTCCCTGCTCAGCAGGGAGTCTGCTTCTCCCTCTCCCATTCCCCCTGCTTGTGTTCCCTCTCTTGCTGTGTCTCTCTCTGTCAGATAAATAAAATCTTTAATAAAAAGAGGGGGGGAACAGTCTTACACCATTGGTGGGAATGCAAACTGGTACAGCCACTCTGGAAACCAGTATAGAGGTTCCTGGAATATATAATGAAATACTACTCAGCCATAAAAAAGAATGAAATACTGCCATTTGCAATGATGTGAATGAACCTAGAGAATATTATGTTAAGCAAAAAAAGTCAGAGAAAGATAAATGATATAATTTCATTCAAGTGGAATTTAAGAAACAAAACAAATGAGCAAAGGGAAAAAAAGAGAGGCAAACCAAGAAACAGAATCTTAACTACAAAGAACAAACTGATGGTTACCAGAGGGGAGGGGTGGGGGGTGAAACAGGTGAAGGGGATTGAGAAGTGCACCTATGATGAGCACCAAGTGATGGATGCAAGTGCTGCATCACTGTACTGTACACCTGAAACTACTATTACATTGTAAGTTAATTAACTGGAATTTAAATAAAAACTATTTTTTAAAGATTTTATTTATTTATTTATTTGACAGAGAGAGAGAGACAATGTGAGAGGGAACACAAGCAGGGAGAGCAGGAGAACGAGAAGCAGCCTCCCCACTGAGCAGGGAGCCTGACAGGGGACTTGATTGCAACCTGACACAGAGCTCGATCCCAGGACCCTGGGATCATGACCTGAGCCAAAGGCAGACACTTAACTGAGCCACCCAGGCACCCCTTAAATAAAAACTTTAAAGAAATACCTTGAGGGGTGCCTGGGTGGCTCAGTGGGTTAAGCCTCTGCCTTCAGCTCAGGTCATGATCTCAGGGTCCTAGGATCAATCCCTGCATCAGGCTCTCTGCTCAGCAGGGAGCTTGCTTCCCCCTCTCTCTCTGCCTACCTCTTTGCCTACTTGTGATCTCTCTCTCTGTCAAATAAATAAAATCTTTAAAAATTTTTAAAAAATTTTAAAAAGAAATAAAAGAAATACCTTGAGTCAAATGAAAATGTAAATATGCCAAGATTTATGCAATTCAGAAAAAGCAGTTCTAACAGAAAAGTTCAAAGCAACAAATGCCTATATAAAAAGACAAGAAAGATCTCAAACGACTTAACATTACACCCCAAGGAACTGGGATAGGGGAGGAAGCCTAGTTTGTAAACTGAAGGAAATGACAAAGAACGGAATAGAAATAAATGAAATAAAGATGAAAAAGACAACAGAAAAGATCAATAAAATGAAGAGCTAGTTATCTGAAAAGATAACAAAATTGAGAACTTTTAGCTAGACAACAAGAAAAAAAGAGGGCTCAAATACATAAAAACAGAATCAAAGAGGATGCAAGAGATCCCACATAAATACAAAGGATCAGTGTGGGGGGGGGTGACTGGGTGGCTCAGTGGATTAAAGCCTCTGCCTTCAGCTCAGGTCATGATCCCAGCGTCCTGGGATCAAGCCCACATGCAGCTCTCTGCTTGGCGGGGGAGCCTGCTTCCGCCTCTCTCTCTGCCTGCCTCTCTGCCTACTTGTGATCTCTGTCTGTCAAATAAATAAATAATACAAAGGATCATAAGAGATCACAATAAACAATTATATGTAAACTGAAAAACCTGGAAGAAATGAATTAATTCCTAGAAACATATAACCTTTCAAGACTAAATTATTGCAGAATAGAGTACGTGAATAGAACAATCACTAGTGTAACACCTGGTGGCTCAGCTGGTTAAGTGGCTGCCTTTGGCTCCAGTCATGATCCCAGGGTCCTGGGATCAAGTCCTACATCTGCCTCCTTGCTCAATAGGGAGCCCGCTTCTCCCTCTGCTTGCAGCTTCCCCTGCTTGTGCATGCACGTGCACTCTCTCCCTCTTGAACAAAGAAATAAATAAAATCTTTTTTTTTAAATATTTTATTTATTTGCCAGAGAGAGATCACAAGCAGGCAGAGAGGCAGGCAGAGAGAGAGAGGAGGAAGCAGGCTCCCTGCTGAGCAGAGAGCCGGATGTGGGGCTCAATCCCAGGACCCTGGGATCATGACCTGAGCCAAAGGCAGAGGCTTTAACCCACTGAGCCACCCAGGCGCCCCAAAGAAATAAATAGGATCTTAAAAAAAAAAAAAAGAATTATTACTAGTAAGGAGATTGCATCAATAATCAAATACCTTCCAATGAGCAAAACACCAGGACAGGCAGTGACACTAGTGAATTCTATTAAACATTCAAACAAGATTATCAATCATTCTCAAATTCTTCCCAAAAAAATGGAAGAGAAGGGAACACTTACAAACTCATTTTACAAGACCAGCATTACTCTGATACCAAAACTAAACAAGGGCACCACAATCAAAGAAAATTATAGGCCAGTATCACTGATGAACATAGATGCAAAATCCTCAAAAAAATAGTAACAAACCAAGTTCAACAATACATTAAAAGAATCATACACCAGAATCGAGCGAGATTTATTCCAGAGATACAAGCATGCAAATCAATGTTACAGACCACATTAACAAAATAAAGGATAAAAATCATATGATCTCAATAGATGCAAAAAAAAATCAGTTATCTTTTTATGATAAAACATCTGAACAAAGTTAGGTATAGAGGCAACATAACTCAATATAATAAAGGCCATCTATAACAAGCTCTCACATAACAGCACACTCCAACAGTAAAAAGCTGAAAGCGTTTCCTCTAAGATCAGGAACAAACACAAGGATGCCCACAATCTCACCACTTTGATTCAACATAGTACTGGAAATCTCAGCAGACCAATTAGGCAAGAAAAAGAAGTAGGCATTCAAATTGGTAAGGGAAAAGTAAAACTCTTACCATCTGCAAATGACATGATATTACGTAATGGGATTAAGACAGTGATGAAAGAAATTGAAGACATAAATAAATGGTAAGAAATACCATGCTCATGGATTGGAAGAACTAATACTGTTAAAATATTCATAACCACCCAAAGCAATCCACAGAGTCAATACAATCCCTACCAAAATACCAGTGATGGTTTGGTATTTCACATAAACAATACTAAAATGTGTAGGATTGACCTCCAAAAGACCCTAAAAAATGGCCAAAGCAATCTTAAGAAAAAAGAACAGGGGGCGCCTGGGTGGCTCAGTGGGTTAAGCCGCTGCCTTCGGCTCAGGTCATGATCTCAGGGTCCTGGGATCGAGTCCCGCATCGGGCTCTCTGCTCAGCAGGGAGCCTGCTTCTCCCCTCCCCCCCGCCCTTCCTCTCTCTCTGCCTGCCTCTCTGCCTACCTGTGATCTCTCTCTGTCAAATAAATAAATAAAAATCTTTAAAAAAAAAAAAAAGAAAAAAGAACAGGGATGAAGGCATCATACTCGCTGATTTCAAGCTATCTTACAAAGCTATCCATAGCCATTAAAAGAGTATGGTATTGGCATAGAAACAAACACATAGACCAAGAGAACAGGACAGACAGCCCAGAAATACATGCAAGCATATACAGTCAATCAATTTAAGACAAAGAAGCCAAAAACATACAGTGAGGAGAGTAGAGTCTCTTCAATAAAGTCTGTCAGGAAAACTGAAGAGCTACTTGGAAAAGAATGAAACTGGATCATGATCTTACCCCATACCCAAAAATTAAGTCAAAATGGATTAAACACTTGAATATTTAAGACATGAAACCATACAACTATAAGAGAACACAGGCTATAATAAGCTTGACATTGGTCTTGGTGAAGATTTTTCTCGATCTGACTCCAAAACCAAAGGCAACAAAAGCAAAACAAACAAAGTGGGACTACATCAAACTAAAGGCTCTTCACAGGAAAGGAAATCATCAACAAACTTGAAAAGGCAACCTACTGAATGGGAGAAAATATCTGCAAATCATCTCTCTGGTAAGTAGTTAATATCAAAATATATAAAGAACTCATACAACTCAATAGCAAAAAAAAAAAAAAAAAAACCAAACCAAAACAAACAAACAAACAAACAAAAACCCACAAACCCAAACAACCCAATTTATAAATGGGCAGAAGTTCTGAATAGGCACTTTTCTAAGCAAGGCATGCAGAAGGCCTACAGCTGCATGAAAAGATGCTCAACATCATTAATGATCAGGGAAATACAAATCAAAAGCACAAGAAGGAGGCACCTGTGTGGCTCAGGTCATGATCCCGGTCCTGGGATCCAGCCCCACATCAGAGCAGGGAGCCTGCTTCTCCCTCTCGCTCTGCCTCTCCCCCTGCATGTGCACTAACACAGGCACTCTGTCAAATAAATAAATCTTTTTTTAAAGATTTTTTAAATTTATGACAGAGAGAGATAGCGAGAGAGGGAACACAAGCAGGGAGAGTGGCAGGCAGAGGGGGAAGCAGGATCCCCGCTAAACAGGGAGCCTGATATGGGGCTTAATTCCAGGACCCTGGGATCATGGCCTGAGCCGAAGGCAGATGCTTAATGAATGAGCCACCCAGGCACCCCTCAAATAAATAAAATCTTAAAAAAAAAAAAAAACGTATAACAAGAGGCTCCAGGTTGGCTCAGTTGGTAGAGCATGCAACTCTCAATGTCAGGGTTGTGAATTTGAGCCGCACACTGGGTATAGAGCTTACTTTTTTAAAAAAGTGAAAAAAAAAACACCCCACAATGAGCTATTATCTCACACCTGTCAGAATGGTTAATACCAAGAAACAAAAAATAACAAGTGCTGGTGAGGATGTAGAGAAAAAGGAACCCTTGTCCACTGTTGGTAGGAATGCAAATGGAGCCACCTCCATGGAAAACAGTATGGAAGTTTCTCAACAGATTAAAAACAGAACTACCATATGATCCAGCAATTCCACTTCTGGGTATTTACCCAAAACAACCCCCAAAACACTAACTCCCATATTCACTGCAGCATTATTTATAATAAAAAAGACAAATACTGTATGATCTCATTTATACGTAGAATCTCCCCCCCCCCCAAAAAAAAAGCTCACAGATACAGAGAACAGACTAGATTAGTGGCTGCCAGAGGCAGCAAGTAATGGTGGGCAAAATGGATGAAGGAGGTCAAAAAGGATAAACTTCCAATTATAAAGTAAGTCCTGGGGATGTAATGTACATCATGGTGACTATAGTTAATAATAGAGTATTGCACACTTGAAAGCTTCTAAGACAGTAAATCTTAAAAGTCTTCATCAAAAGAAAAAAAACTGGGGTAGTAACTATGTATGGTGAAAGATGTTAGCTAGACCTATTGTGGTCATCATCTTGCAATACATACAAATATGGAATCACTGTGTTGTAGGGCTGATACAATGTTATATGTTACATGTTTGTACTTCAATTTAAAAAAAGAAACAAACCTGAAGTATACTACTACTCTTACTTTAAAACTTGAATCTGTAATTAAAACCTTTCTTGCCTGGGGCGCCTGGGTGGCTCAGTGGGTTAAAACCTCTGCCTTCGGCTCAGGTCATGATCTCAGAGTCCTGGGATCGAGCCCCACATCGGGCTCTCTGCTCAGCAGGGAGCCTGCTTCCTCCTCTCTCTCTGCCTGCCTCTCTGCCTACTTGTAATCTCTGTCTGTCAAATAAATAAATAAAATCTTAAAAAAAATTTAAAAAAAAAAATAAAAAATAAAAAAAGAAACAAACCTGAAGTATACTACTACTCTTACTTTAAAACTTGAATCTGTAATTAAAACCTTTCTTGCCTGGGGCAACTGGGTGGCTCAGTGGGTTAAGCCTCTGCCTTCAGCTCAGGTCATGGTCTCAGGGTCCTGGGATTGAGCCCCACATTGGGCTCTCTGCTCACCCGGGAGCCTGCTTCCCCCCCCCACCCCCCGCCTGCCTCTCTGCCTACTTGTGATCTCTGTCAAATAAATAAATAAAATATTTTTTAAAAATAAAAAAATAAAAGCTTTCCTGCAAAGAAAACTCTAGGTCTAAATGGCTTCAGGGCTCAATTCTGTCATACCTTTAAGAAAGAAATAAAACCAATCTTAACACACTCTCTTCCAGAGAATAGAAAGAGCAGGTATATTCCTTAACTCATTTTACAAGACCACCAAAACCTGACAAGGGCAGTACAAGGAAACAAAATTAGATGCCAATTTCACTCAAGAACAAAGACCCAAAATTCCTCAGGAAAATGTGATGCTAACTGTAACTAACTGGGTTTATTCCATGGAAAGTTGATTTATCATTAGGAAATCAATAGATATAATCTGATTTAAGGAGCAAAATCATAATTCCTTTTTAACAATAAATATTTGATAAAAATCCAGTATCACTCATGAGATAAGCCCTTAGCAAACTAAGAACAGAATAAAGTTCCTTTATTTGAAGGTAACTGGGAAAAAATTAAAGCAAATACATATTTAATGAAGAAATATTGAAAGTTTCCCATTTGCAAAAAGGAACAAGACAATGGTACCCTGTATTTCCACTTCTATTCAATAATATAATCTTAGTACTAGTCAGCACTAAGAAACAAAAGTAGAGCAATTTGAAAGGAAGAAACAAAACACCTGAAGATAAATTAGTAAAAGTAATAAGCGTTTAGCACAATTGTTACATATAAGGTTGATATAAAAGTCAACTGTATTTTGATAAGCAACAAAACGATATCTTTAAAAACTACTATATCAAAAAATATCAAATATCTAGGAATAAAAATCTTTTTTTAAAATTTCTTTTCAGCGTAACAGAATTCATTGTTTATGCACCACACCCAGTGCTCCATGCAATACAAGCCCTCCATAATACCCACCACCTGGCTCCCCCAACCTATCACCCCCCCACCCCTTCAAAACCCTCATATTGTTTTTCAGAGTCCATAGTCTCTCACGGTTCATCTCCCCCTCCAATTTCCCTCAACTCCCTTCTTTCTCCTCTCCATCTCCCCATGTCCTCTGTGTTATTTGTAATGCTCCACAAATAAGTGAAACCATATGATAATTGACTTTCTCTGCTTGACTTATTTCCCTCAGCATAATCTCTTCCAGTCCCATCCATGTTGCTACAAAAGTTGGGTATTCATCCCTTCTGATGGAGGCATAATACTCCATTGCGTATATGGACCACATCTTCCTTATCCATTTGTCCGTTGAAGGGCATCTTGGTTCTTTCCACAGTTTGGCGACCGTGGCCATTGCTGTGATGAACATTGGGGTACAGATGGCCCTTCTTTTCACTACATCTGTATCTTTGGGGTAAATACCCAGTAGTGCAATTGCAGGGTCACAGGGAAGCTCTATTTTTAATTTCTTAAGGAATCTCCACACTGTTCTCCAAAGTGGCTGCACCAACTTGCATAGGAATAAAAATCTTACAGATCTCTCTGAAGAAAATTACAAACATTACTGAGAGAAATTAAAGAGGGCCTAAATAAACAGAGCCGATCATGATCATGAATTAGAAAATAAAAAGATAAAGATGTCAATTCTAAATTGCTCTACAGATTTCACAGAAATCCAATTTCCAAATACAACAGATTTTTTTGTGTGCATACATGTGATGTGTGGAAAGTGACATGATGATATTAAAACACATTATATATGTGCAAAGGGCCAAGAATACCCAAGATGCTCAGAAAACACAAGCACGTGGAAGAACTTGTTCTAATGATCATCAAGACTTAGAAAAAAGTTTTAGTGAAGAACCCAGTGTGGTATCAGTACAGTGAGCAATGGTACAGGATAGACAGCTGTGAAACAGAACCACAAACGTATGGATATTTGATTTCCAACAAAAGTAGGAAAATCACTGTGCTGGGACAATTAATTAGCCATGTAGAAAACAATGATATTGGGGCACCAGGGTGGCTCAGTGGGTTAAGCCTCTGCCTTCAGCTCAGGTCATGATCTTAGGGCCCTGGGATCGAGTCCCGCATTGGGCTCTCTGCTCAGTGGGGAGCCTGCTTCCCCCTCTCTCTTTGCCTACTTGTGATCTCTCTTTCTCTGTCAAATAAATAAATAAAATCTTTAAAAAAAGAAAACAACGATATTGTCCCCTTTCTCACACAATGCACAATAATCAATTTCAGGTACAAAGCCAAAGTAATATAGCTTCTGGAAGATGAATGAGAATATCTTCAAGACCTTAAGATAGGGAAAGATATTTTTAAACTGAACCTGGTATCTAATTTAAATACAAAGGAAACTATTTCTAAATTAGACTTTAAAGAATTTTGATTTATCAAAAGACACACCAAAAATGAAAAAACATGCTCATGAAACCAGCAAGGGCTCATTTCTAGCACATAATAAAGAACTTCTACAAATCAGCAAAACAGTCAACGAAGTACAAGACACATTCTTGAAAGAATTCAGCCCAAAATAGTTAAAAAACACAAACTTCAGTCACCTAGAAAATTTAGTTGTAAATAGTGACACATTCCCTGAGATTTAAAGTATGATTTTACTATTTATTAACATTTAAAAAAATGTTTCAGATGTCCATTTCTCTCTTCTTTCTCCAGTGGGAACTCCTCAAGAAATACTTATTGAAAAGTCTTGTTTAAGAAATCTTTGCCTACTCCAAGGTTACAAACACATTCTCCAAAAACTGAGACCTACCTACATATCCACCAATAACAGAATAATAGTGATATAGCCACACAAAGGAATATACCCTAATGAGAAGAAACAGCCTACAATTACATACAATATATAAATAAATCTCATATTCAGAATGTCACCCAAGACTACAGGAGGATCCCATTTACATAAACACAAAAGTAGAAAAACCATGTGATGCTAAATGTCAGGAAAATGGTGAAGGAGATGAAGAGGTACAAACTTGCAGTTATTTAAAAAAAAAAAAAAGGAAATGGGGGGGATGGGTAGGGTAGTAAATGATCAGAAAGGCACAAAAAGGGGCTTCTAAGTGGCCGGTAATGTTCACTTTCTTGATCTGGGTGCTGGCACAAAAGTGTGTTCAGTTGTGAAAATTCACTGAGCTGTTTACTACTGACGTATGCTTTCTGCATATTTAATAAAATTTTAATAAATTCTTTTTTAAGTATGAAGGAGTAATTATTTTTCAAAATTTGTTAGGGAATAGGAGAGCAAAAAAAGTTTGATTGGTTCAGGTTAAATCACAGAAATCAAGTAACTAACTAAAACTTAAAAAGCAGGTATTAGACGACATGCTAACTACAAAAAAAAAAAAGAAAAAATTCATAGAGGTGCCAAACCAACTAGAAACTCTCAAACTTACAATAAAATTGGTCTGAAACTATTCAAACCCCAAAAGGTAAACTGATTTATATCTAGATCTAATGACTTGTATTGATTCATAAAACTCTAACACAAGCCACTTGATCTTATGTTTTTATTAAATAACAAGGTCTTTCAAATCTAAGAAGTGAACTAATAGATTCACATATCTAGTCAAATCTCCTAATTTTGTAAAGAATCCAAGGTCTTCTGAATTGGCAGATTTGTCCAAGGTCATAAGCAGCTCTCCATAAATAGAAACAAAATTATTTAGTCAAATTCATCACTTTTCCAATTTTCTTTAAGTTCTAGAGGATTCCCACCCAGCAAGAGAATCTGTCTACTGGCAGTGACTCTCAGTACTTGCTATATTCAATTGAAACATTTTCATCCAAGTGTTACCAAGTCAAAATTAATTTCTTTGCCAACCATGACTAATAGCCAAAAGCTATTTCTGGAGCAGAAAAGATAAAGACTTTCTAAAAGTATAGTTCATGATGAGCAACCTAACAGATCACGTTGTGTTTACACTAAATGATGACTCTGACAACAAACTTAAAGCCTGTGTGGTAATTTACAATGACGATGGCACCTATAGCATATGGTAACCCCGAAAAAGACCAAAAAAAAATCATGATCACAACCTGAAATCAGTACATAGTAAAAAAAAAAAACAAAACTCAATTAATGACAATAAAATCATAGTACTAACATAATATTAATTTCTTATTAAATCAGTAGGTTCAAAAAAATTAATTTCTCCAATCATTCCAGTTAGCTTCTACATCTAATATGAAGAAAGTATGCTTTCTATGTTACTTTAACATTTTTATTTCTTTTTTAAGGTTTTATTTATAGGAGAGAGAGAAAGCATGAGTGGGGAGGAGGGGCAGAGGCAGAGGCAGCTCAGGAGCCCCACGTGGGACTCGGTCCCAGGACCCTGTGATCATGACTTGAGCTGAAGGCAGACGCTTAACAGACTGAGCCACCCAGGTGCCCCAACTTTAACACTTTTAAAAGGAAAAATGACTTGTCATTCTGAAGCTAACTCCATCAAAAGTATACAGTACATAAAACAACCCATTTAATCCTGTGAAACATTTTTACAATATAAAAATGCTTTACTCTTCATTGCATCCCCACATCATTCTATCAGAGGACTCTCTCATTTTTTTAAGATTTTATTGATTTGGGGGGGGAGGGGGAGAGAGAGAAAGAGAGCGAGCGAGCGAGCGCACATGAACAGTCATGAGAAGCAGAGGGAGAGGGGCAACCAGACTTCCCGTGGAGCATGGAGCCTGTTGCCGGGCTGTAGGGCTTAATTGAATGAGCCCCAGGGAGAGGGGGGTATTCTAGCTGTCCTAATGGTAACACTTAATAATAAATATGTGTATAATGTTACTTACGTACTCAACTACGGGCTTGCTGCTGTTTTAAGTGCTTTACATATATTAACACGTTCAACCCTCCCAAGAACCTATAAGGTAGGCAGTACAGTACTAATATCTGCATTTTACAGATGAGAAGTTCTGTAAGTGATGGAACGGAGATCTGAGGACAACCACCATACTAAACAGCCTTTTGAGGAGCCACACCAGGAAAAAACGTCTGCTTTCTAGAGACCAGGTCTCACTACTCATCCTGTTCTCAGCATCCACTTAGAGAACAAGCTCTCTGCCCAAGACCTGGGAGTCCTTACTAGGATTGTGAAGGAATGTGCCTCCCCATTCCATCGTCAAGACTGTGTTCATAATCTTGCAGTACCTGAGGCACTCAGTGCATATTCTTGTTGAGACACTGTTATACATACATGTTAGTTTATATAGCACTATCAGTCTTCAAATTCAGTTACGTGGGACTGGCCTGGGAATCTGAAGGCCATATGTGACATTATTTCTATGGGAAAATGGTGGTGAATTTCAAAAGGAAAGTCTTACAGGGCCCCTGGGTGGCTCAGTTGGTTGAAAACTGACTTCAGCTCAGGTCGTGATCCTGAAACCCCAGGATCGAGTCCCTCATTGGGCTCCCTGCTCACTGGGGAGTCTGCTTCTCCCTCTGACCCTCCCCCTTCTTCTGCTCTCTCTCTCTCATCCTCTCTCTCAAATAAATAAATAAAATCTTCAAAAAAAAAAAAGAAAGTCTTACAAATGGACCTTAAAAATTAAGGCTCCCTCTACACAGAATTCGGCCTCATAGACGCCAAGATAACTAAACAAATTTAAATAAAAGACACTGCAATTACTCACATAATCCAGTTTTGCTCATATATCAAAGTGGCACAGTTTCTTATAATAGGAATGGTGTTACTGAAAAAAAATTATCTTAATATTTTATATATTTCCTGCACTACAACCCATTTTGGATGTATCCATCAGTTAATACACTGCTCTCCCTGGCCCCCCATAAGCTTTACATGAAAAATTACTATGAAATAAACAAATGTTATCTTTCTCTGACAGTCTCTCTCTCTCTCTCTCTCTCTCACACACACACACACACCCAGAACAGAAGGGGTGTCATCTGAGAATGTAGTAATAGCAGAAGCAACAATAATGATGACAAGATAATAAAATTTAAAAAACTAACTCTTCTTGAGTATTTACTAGTTATGTTCTAAAAATATACTATACATCTTCTGGCTCACTTAATCCTAACAAAAATCCTGTGTGTTAAGTATTAACACTACCCCAATTTCAAAAATGAGGAAACAGGTCAGTGATTAAGCAACTTGCCCAAGATCACAGAGCTAGTGTCAAATGTAAGATTTGAACATTTAAGCATTTTACCCTGAGAAATATTTTTAACCACTGCACTCTGTGTATTATTAAATAATTTGGCAAACTCTTAAAATAAATAAAGGGTGCTTACTCTACTTTTGAAACAAGAGTGATTTGGAGACAAAAAAAAAAAAAGAGAGAGAGACCTCTTGCCTTTTATTAAGAATCTATCTTTCCACCAAGTAAAGACTGAGCACATTTACAGAGAATAAATTTTAAATGTATTTTGCTTGAAATCCCTCACTTAACATGTTTGAACACTACTAACAGTAGTAAAGGCATGTAGCTTCAACAACAGACTAATAAAACTTTTTCAAAATCTTCAACATAAACACATTGTCGCTGTTTACCATTAAATAAACTAGGATAAAGTAACTGCTAGAGTTCAAATACCCTTGAAAAGTTTCAAAACAGTAACAAGAAATAGTGGGAACAAGATATTCTTTTTATGACAAAATAAAACTCTGTTCTTTCCACAACACTGTAACAAGTGCTTTAAGGACAAATATTAACCTGAGACAGACGGAAGAACTACATTTCAAAACATGTGCCTAAATTCAGAAATTCTTCCCTGACAATCTAAAAAGGCTATCAGTTTATCTCCCAAAAGAGCCACCTGATCCACATAACATATCTAATTTTGGACAGCTAAAAGGTGTGCTCCATACCATCTCACTGAGTAATTAACAAAAAGCATGCAACTCCCAACAACTTCTGGAGCACAGGCTGATTTTTTTTTTAAATCATCTATTTGAAGCTCAGAACTTGCCTTCCCAGCAAACAAAGGTCTATGTGGCAGGCTTCCAAAGGAGTCCACAAAAGCTAAAACACCCATAAGGTTACAGAAGTATAACAAATTCCAAACCTGCATGGGCAATGTTTCTATGGGAAAACTCATCTAGCAATCAACCTAGAATAAATCCAAGTACCCCTGCCCCACTCAGCCCTGGAGTAGAACTGTTCCCTCCCCTAGGGCCACAGGCCTAGGATTCCACGACTGAGGCCGAGCAGGAGAAACGGCAGGAAAGAAGGCATTTGGTACTGCACGAGGCTTCAGAGTTAGGACAAAAAGGCAGAGCAGCAGCAGGAGAAGATCCTGGGATAAGGCAGGCAAGACCTACTTGGGAGAGAAGGATGAAAGGCGGGATGGCAGCTGAAAGGAGCTGCGGAAAAGTGTAGGGGTCAGGGTGGGCTGCAGAAAAGGACAAGGGAGCAGGGCCTGCTCCTGGAGCAGATAGATTTTACAAACTTTCCTCCTGAATGCTTAGGAGAGGGGAGAAAAGAAAAAGAAACCGTGGCAAGGATCTTAATACAGTCTCTCTCCCTCTGGCTACTCTCATTCTCCTTTTCAATACAGAGAGAAGTGGGTGAAGCGGTCTTGTTCAGATGTTTCTTGATCCCCTAGAGCACAGGGTCTCGGAGAACAGGAGAATGGGAACGGACTTAAGAGGAGTATTGTCTCCCCTCCCAGTCAGCATCCACTCTGCTAAAGACTTCGGAGTCGATTCGAACTAAGGGAAGTAAGGGCTCCAGGTACGAGCAGGAACAACCCGTGGGAGAAAGGGAGGAAGGAACCTAAGGAAATTTGAAGCAGGAAGTGGGACGGTGGAGGGCCAGACAAATAAGTTAATAGAACTGCCAACAATTTAAACTATAATAACTGTTCTTAAGTTAGTTAATTTAGGATTAATTCATCTTGACAGTTACCAGTATTTCCTCAGGTCCATTTCACTTTTAAACAAATGAGTATTTGTGGCCATGGCAATATATTGAGGTTTATTACGTGGAAGATATGAAAACATACATCTAAATACATGTGAGATAATTTCCCGCTGCCTTTTCTTTATACAGTGGCAATATAAATCATTTCAGAAAGGCTTTTTTTATTTACAGAGTGAGCACTCAGTTACATTATCATCTGTCAATTTTTTTCACCCCAATAGCCCAAATATCATGAGTTATTACCTTCACAAACAAGGAACGATATTTAACTCTTTCTTGGAAGTATAACTATAATGAAAAACTTGCTCACTGAGACCAAACACTGCCTGTCAGGTCTCCAAGTTAGTATTTCAAGCAAAGTTCCAAACTCATACACACACACAAATGCATCTGAGGAGTACGGGACATCTTTTACCTCCAGCCCCTAAGGCCCAGGTTTCCATAAGACATGGCTACTTAACCGAGGGCCCCCCCCCCCGCAAACAATTTACATCTTAAAAGATGGCGCAGTAAATCCCAAATTCCCTAATAACGTTTCCACAACTCACAGCCAGGGATAATTAATTCAACAGGTAAACCTAACCAAATATCCAGCTAGAGGATGAGTGCCAGACACTTAGCATCCATTTTTTCCCCTATTATTTAAGCTACTACTCTTCCAGTGCAACTCTCTCCTCAGCAGAGATAATGGACAGGAGGCAAGCTCAACAACACATCAAAGACGCAAGAGCAGAGACCATTAAGGGACAACAGTGTATATCAGCCATGCTCTGGCAAGATTTTCCTGCTGTTTTCACTGACATATCCCACACTGCCTGGGAACCTGGAAGATCTTTTACTCCAAGCCCCACAGATTATGCTGGATCCCGGAATAGCTGCCGTATTTTCTGCATACAATAAAGTGGATCCATAAACCTCTGTACTAAATTAAAGAGAAGAAAAACCGCATCTGTTATCAAGTACTCCACTTGTTGGAGAAAGTGGGGGGTGGGTGAGTAGGTGGGTGGGTATGTGTGTATACCTCCAAGCTATGATAAAGCAAATTCAGACCCTCAGAAATAGCTGCTATTTTATTTTAGTAATATAATTTGAAAACTATTCAGGACCAAAATAAACAAAATATTTAATCTCTGAATTACCCTGGGCATGCTGAAACTGGAGGCAGTTACTGAAAACATCTGAATTTCACATAGGTCACTACAGGCTGCTAAGAATCCTTACTAATCAGCAGACTTCTGTTAAAATGTTACCTCTAGCTAGAAAATGAACACATGAGAAAGAAAAGAAAAACCTTAAGATTATCTTCGACCGTTCTTTCAAGATTACCAAAAGAACTGAAAGGTTTCTTTGTAACAAAGATTTTCATTTTCTGAAATTTTTATCAGTATGCACACTTATGCAGAATATAGTAGAAAAAGCACATATCCTAAAATCAGACACAAATGAGTTTGGGTTCTAACTCTGCAATATACCAGCTATATAAACTCCTCAGGAAAATTACTTAAGAATACAGGAGGTTAGTGTGGTTATCTGTACAGCAGGAATAAAATTACCCGCACAAGGATTATGGGGATTAAATTAAAGGACTATGAGGATTAAATGCAAACATACATAACCCACCAAAAACAGTGACTGAACATACTCAATGCTAGCTCCCTTCGCTCCAACACAAACTGTACAGAATTTGCTAATGAAAAATCTATATAATTGAGAAGACAGTGTCAAATCCACACATGGAATAAAATTCAGAGTGAAAGAACACAGGTTCTGTTCAATTTAAAGATGAAACTCATATATTTAATATTTATCTTCACTAAAGTCTTTCCTTTGATTAAACCAGTCACAAGCGAATGAAGAGAGGGGTAGGTTAGGTTGAAAAACTTCATAGGACACAAGGCTTTAAAGTATGTATGTGCATTTGCTCGCACTCTTGACACCATCACAAAATTTACTATGAGTGATGATGCCCTTTAAAACACGGTAAAAAACCAAACTCTCACCTCGAAAACCTTTTCTTTTGATCGAAATATTTCTTCCTTCTTACAAATGTTCTGATATACGACTGGAAAACATTTACAAGGAAAAGGAAAAAAAATCCCTTCACTCTTCCAAAATGAAAAAGTGAGCAAAAGAAGCTACGTTTGTCAAATTGGTCTTCTTTCCCACACATTTTTTTTCTTTTACAAACCAAAAATAAACACATCAGATGCCGAAATTATTGTCAGATTGACAAATGTCACTTAAGAACACATGGAATTGACATGCCCTGTCTGGACCAAAGGTGACAAGTGTCCTTAAGCAATTTAAATAAATTACGTTTCACTAAGGACAAAAATGCTTTTGTCCTTACTTTGACTTTATATGCACCCTACTTTATATATAACCCACCTTGTACCCCTCTCTCATCCCCCCAAATCCTGTTTTTATGCACTTTAACGAGCTGGCACACAGTACTAAACTACACAACTCCAACTGGGAATAACTCTAATCTGTCACTGGACCTCAGATGACTGCTTGTGTGATCTTTGTTAAAGAACGGAAACAATGTTTTCGCCTTACTCCACACCTGCCCCCAATTTACAAACCCCTTATAGAACAATTACTATTACTACTAACCTTCCCCCGCATATCTCAACACCATTAACAGACCGAACCTTGATGCTGATTAGCCCTCATCCCCAAACGCCTTGCTGGGGGCTTGAAGCCCTCCACCGAGATTCACTCTCCGCAATGTCCAGGGTGCGGCGAGGAAGGACATCATCCCCCCCGTTCTAGGGGAGAGGGCCAACCGAGGCCCCCGGCCACTCCCTCTCTACTCGGCCTCCCGGGGCGTCTGGGGCGGGCGCGCCAGGCCCTGCGCAGACCTCCAGCAGTCCCGCAGTTCCTAGTGTCCGCCGCAACCCCAGGCCGAGCCGAGCCCCCAGGACCCCCGCAGTAGCGCGCACGCCCACCGCCCTGGCTCTGGGTCACCGAGACGACCCCGGCGCCACCCCCGACGCCCAGAATCGGGCAGGTGCCGGGCCCTCCTCAAAGACACTCACCGGGCAGCCGCTGCTCCCGGTCTGCCGCTGCCGCTGCCTCACCTTCTCTCCCGCCGCTTGCTCCCGCGGGGGGGTCCGGGCCGGCGCCGCTTCCCCGCCCGACCCCCCTCGGGTGCGCGCCGCACGGGGACCGGATCCGGTGAGAGGAGGAGGAGGAGGAGGAGCCGCCGCCGCCGCCGCCGCCACCGCCACCGCCGCCGCTGCCGCCGCCGCCGCCGCCCCCTTTCCTTTTCTCCCTCCTCCCTCAGTGCGTCCCTCCCACCGAGGCCCGCCTCGTATTTCCTGGATCCGGTCTCGGCTGGAGCTTGGCAAGCGAACCGCCGGCTTCAGGACTCCGTCGGGCGCCGTCGCTCGCCAGACACAAAGATGGCGCCGCCGGAGACAGCCAAAGGCGATGTCGCGAAACTTCCCCCTCCCTAGCTCCTCTACACACACACACCCCACCGTAACTAGAAGGCGGGGGCCAACTGGGAAAGTGGTCAATTAGGGCAGCTTTAGTTGTCGGGAGCAAACGCTCCCGCAAAGTGAAAATGGGCTGTACCAGTTACAGCGGAAGTTATTGCGCTTGCGCAGGGGCAGGGATTGACGCATGCCCAGAACGGCTCCTGAAGTGAGACCCAGTTCTCCGTGTTTTACCAGTTTCCTTCTAGAGGCGCGGGGCGGGGAAGGAGTGGGCGGAGGAACCAGAACTGAAACCCGGGAAAGGGTTGGGCAGGCCTGGTTGAGAAAAGAGGGGCGTGCCCTAAGGCTGGGTCATCCCTCTAGAGCCTGAACTGCCGATTTGGCGTCCTCGGGAGTCCTCTAACCCTATCCTCCTTCCTCTCTCCCTCCCAGTCACGGAGTATTCTTTGCAAAGTCTCAGCTTGTCCTTTCATCCTGCTGGCGATTCGCGTTTTTTTATTGAGAGCTCGCTGGCTGCTCGGAGCTGGGTTTGTTGCTGGGAGCCACAGCCCTCCTGTTTCTCACATCACCATCTAAGTTTCTCTTTCATTTTGGCGCTACGTGAGCTTTCCAAATCGCATACTATTAACAGCTTCCGTTCCTGTTTTATTTTCCTTACTGGAAAAATGCAATGAATTTATTCATTCATTGAAGCGTGTGTTGTTCAGAGTTTCCTGTGGTACTGAGGAAAGGTACATGTGCTCTGTCCTCAAGTGGGTATGGGCCTGGGATGGCTATGGCGGAGAAAAAAAAACGATGGCAGTTGAGCAGAGTAAATTCTATAACGAAAATAAGTGCAGAGAGGAGTAGCAGGTGCTGGGAAAGGACTGTCATGAAACATGCCAAAGAGAAGATTCTTTTTAAAGATTTTATTTATTTGACACAGAGAGAGATCGTAAGTAGGGAGAGAGGCAGGCGCGGGGGGGGGGGGGGGCGGTGCAAGCAGGATCTCTGCTGAGCAGAGAGCCCAGTGATGCCGGGCTCCATCCCAGGACCCTGAGATCATGACCTGAGCCAAAGGCAGAGGCTTTAACCCACTGAGCCACCCAGGCGCCCCCAAAGAGAAAATTCTTGAGGGTAGTCTAACAGGCAGAGGATTTACTCCATGGAATCAGTCAGGGGAATGTCGGGAAACAAACCACACGATTATTGTAACAAAATTTAATACAAAGAAATTATAATTAGGTAACTGAAAATGCAAGAAGAGAACTCAATATGTGGCAGAGATAGCGACCGTGCTCTAGTGGCCTAGCAGCTACTATGCCTGGAGCTAGGGGGACCAAGGGAAGAGGTTGGGATTATTAAAATTTAGAGAACTAGAAGAGGAGCTGTGTGGAGCTGAAAGTCAGACCTCTGAGAAGGGAACCGGTGTTGGTGTCTCTGATGGATCAGGGCTCAAGATGCTGTGTCTGCAAGTGTGGGAAAAACTGCAAACTGGATCCAGCTGCTGCTATGGGAAGGAACTTGCACTGTCCTGAGAGCTGCAATCTCCCTCTGACCTAGGAATGAGAGACATTAGAGTGGATCTGAACTTGACCCACATCCACCAGCAGAGCAGCTCCCTGTGGAGAGCCACTCATTTTAGAAGCTGGATGTGGTCAGAAAGGAAGCCTTCCACTCCTGTCACCCAACCCACTGTCGTGTTAGCAGGCACAGTTGTGTTAAAACACTGGTTTAAAAAAAAACTGTTTTGAGTTCAGGGTTTCATATAAAACAGAGCTGCCTCAGCCCACTCCCAGAGCCATGAGTGAGAAATGTGCATATGTAGTATGGCCTTGAGACTTTCACTTATTAGACGGCAAAAATAGACAAATAACAGCAGCTCTGTTCCCCAGAGTGAGCTGGAGTTTGTCTTCTGTCTTCTTTCTCCACCATCTCTAGAGTACTGTCCTACCATATTTGGTCCAAAATGGTTCAGTACCACAGCACATTCCAGTTATCAGGAAGGGGAAGATGTACCCATTTCCTTTAAGGGTACAACCCAGAAGTTGTTAACATCATTTATGTTCACAACCTGTTAGCCAGAACCTATTCACATTAATGTATTTATCTTGCAAGGGAGACTGAGAAATGTGTTCTTATTTTCAGTAGTCTCATACTTAACTAAAAATTCCCTGACTTCAGAAAAATGGGTGAGGGGGAGGTGTTGGGAGGTGGAAATGAGCAGCTTGATAAAATAATCAAAACTCAGAATTTGATTTATAGTTATTTCTTATCCTCTCTCCCAGTTGAGTTCTGCAAGGGCCTTAAAGTCCAAGAAGCGATTATAATCCTCTTTTCTGTTCCTTACACTTCCAGGTCTCCCTCCCCATTTTTCTAAGGACAGTTTCTTCTCCAAGGATGAAGAGGGTGGGAATGGAGGTAGATAATTTCCTGCTTTACAGGTTACAGTCAGAAGATTTTTTTTGTCCTCTCTGGACACAGCAAATGCATAAAGTTGGCTACTTCTCTGCTGGCTGCTTTTGGAGATTCTTCTTAGGCACCCAGTGGGAAGATTTGATAGCACATCCTAGGACACATAAGATGCTCTTTCCTCTATCTGGCCTCTCTCTCCTCCATCCCACTCTCTTTTACTTTCTGATGTTGCTAAAAGTCCTCTCTTGGTTGTCCATATCTTCTGTGTGACTGGCATCCAAATGCTGACGCTCCATGAAGTGAGTGTGATTCTTCAACCTCCTGGGATAGTTCTTTGATACAGACTGCCCTTGTGGAATGCCCACAGCTTCTTACTGCCAGGATCCCCTCACCCATTGGCAGGGTCTTTGGCAGGGCACAAGCAAGAGGCTCAAGCTCTTTTGCTTTCTGTGACCATCACTCGATCCATAGGAAACACACGTATCTTTGCCATGCTGAGTAAGATAGGCTGTCCTTTCATTGCTGCTTCAGCAAGCTTCCTGTCTTCAAAATTCTTCTAGCAAAAGACAGGCAGCAGTGTCCATGCTGATTCTGCTCTCCAAACTCCAAGGATATGTGGCCAGCTCTCCCTAAAATTCTCTGTCTTCAGGGACGCTTTGGTGGCTCAGTTGATTAAGAGTCTGCCTTTGGCTCAGGTCATGATCCCAGGGTCCTGGGATGGAGTCCCACATGGGGCTCCCTGCTCAGAAGAGAGTCTGCCTCTACCTCTTCCTTTGCCTGCTGTTCTTCCTGCTTGTGATCTCTCTCTCTCTCTCTCTCCGACAAGTAAATAAATAAATAAAATCTCTTTAAAAAAGAAGCTAAAATTCTCTTTCTCCCCTAAAATTCTCAGGTAGCTACAGTTCAGTCAAGCCATTGGAGTGTCATACATCTTTAAGACATGCCTAACTCAGCTCTCACTTGGCTTTGCCTTCTCAGTGGAAGAGAAAATCTACAATAATCCCTGGGTGATAATAACTAATCAAAATCTCCCTTTTAGTCTTCTCTTATTTCAGCTGGAGGAAGTGTTTTGGTTATAGTTCTAGACCCAGTTTTGCTGCCTCTTGTTGAGTCTTTAGGGAAGGGCCTAAAGCTCTCTTTGGAATGTGAGAGAACTTACATGTGTTTTCTTCTGATGCATCAGATCCATCTATGTATGTTTTCAGATATTTTTGGCCTCATTTGTGTCAATAATCTGTTGCCACATCACAAACCATTCCAAAACATAATAGTCTAAACTAATAACCATTTTATATGTTCATTATACAGTGGGTCAGTAATTTAAGGATTCTTTTTAAAGATTTTATCTTTTTGAGTCGGCTCAACTAACTGAGCCACCCAGGCATCCCAATTTAAGAATTTTTTTATTTTTTATTTACTTTTTTTCTGTAATCTCTATACCCGACATGGACCTTGAATTTACAACCCGGAGATCAAGAGTCACACACTCCACCGGCTGAGTCAGCCAGGTACCCCAGTAGGTCAGCAATTTCGATGGCCTCAGCTGGGCTGCTCTTCTTCTGATCTCACCCAGGGTTACTCATGGTGACAAGAAGAGTGGCTCTTCATGGGACTAAAAAGGCCCTCTTTCACCAAGTCACCCCAACTCCACATGGTATGGTCTAAAAGCTAAAAAGTTGTGCTTACTTTGCAGCACATAAACCAAGATGTAAAATGTTAGCTGGACCTTGAATGGGCCCATTCCATTAAGCTGTCTGCTTCTGAGTGAGGAAGCATTAATACCACCACTGGTTCTCATGGTCACGTGCAACTCCTTTGCAGTAACACAATCTGTTGGTTTTAGGCAACACTGTATGGGATACCATGTCAATGGATGACCATTTTGCAAACTCTTGAATGGTAGTCCTGCTGGGGGACCTGGGGATAGGAAAGGCAAACTCATAACTAGAGTATGAATCAGTCCTGGAAAGAATGAATTGCTGCCCCATGGTCACACCCACCCCATGTGGAAGAGATCCAAAGTAATCATTTTGCTCAAGGGACTGGCTGGTCTCCTTTGAGAAATGGTGCCATACTGCGATTCGGTGTTGGTTTCTGCAGGTGGTGGGTTGGGCCAGTAGCAGCTAATTGAGCCTTAGCAAGAGCGAACCCATGTTGGACCTGAAGAGTGAGCCTGGCTTCCATTGACAGGATCCCTTCTTATGGAGCAAGCCTACGAGGAACCTTGTTGGTGATGGACTACTTGGCCTGCCGGTAATCTGGATTTGGGGGTGCCTGCTGTTTATAGGCATTTTCTGGGACCTTGAAGCTGATGGGATGTTGTAATCCTCTTGTGAGAGGATGAGGTCCCATGCGAGGCTAAGCTGGAGTGCAACCGATCCCTCTGTGAGAAAGGCAGGTCTCTGGTTCTAGTTAGCTTTTTGCCTGCAAACCAGCATCATAATTTCTTGGAATCACTTTCAGACAAGTGTGCTCTTTGTACTAAAATACTCTCTTTAAATTATGTTAATGTTCACTTTAGACCCCTTGATTGATTTTTACCTTGTGATTTGGTGATTTTCAGTGGGAAGGAGGTTGCTCACAACCTAAATTGTTCCCTCAGTTCTACCTCATCATTTTGCTTCCCTTCTAACCTTCAATTTAGCCCTTGTCCCTATACTGGCCAGTACCCTAAGTAATGAGCATGTCAAAGTGCCTTCTGAGCTTGCTGAAAGATGTAATGGAAGCCAGTTCTAATTGTCCTTATCCTAACCACCAAGAACAATAAGATTTAGCCCTCTTATACCAAGATATCTAAAGAAGAAAAATAAAAGTATGAATTAAGTGCAAAGGACCAAGGAGATAAAGACACCCGTTGCCCAGCACCAGCACCCTTTCACCACCACCACCAACCCCCGCACCCCTTCCTGGGCAGAGCATACTCACTGTCTCATGTTTCAGCATTCTCTGAGTTGGGAGTTGTGATCTGGTGATGGATAATGGGATAGTGCTCTTTCTGGAACATGACTCATCTATACTCACCAGCACTCTTTTTAGAACAAGCCAGAGAAATAGGATTGGTCTCAGGCCATCACCTGAACTGGAAAGATATAGTACACCAATCTCAGCAACTCCAGCTGCTGACTGGAATCCCTTTCCTTGCTAGCCCACATTCCTAACCACCAATACCCCCATCCAGTGGTCACCTCCCCACTGGTTCATCTCTACCAAGGCTGCTGTCATCTCAGGAGTGGAAACCTATCTCTCTTAATATAGCATAATCAAAATTGGTTCAAAATCTTTTTCTTGGTTAAAGTCAAAGGTTACTTAAGAATTGGAATAAAAGTTTGCCTGGGTGGATCGGTTGGTTGAGCAACTGCCTTCGGCTCAGGTCATGATCCTGGAGTACCGGGATCGAGTCCCACATCAGGCTCCCTGGTCAGCAGGGAGTCTGCTTCTCCTGCTAACCTCTCTACTCTCATTCTCTCTCTCTCTCAAATAAATAAATAAAATCTTTAAAAAAAAAGAATTGGAATAAAAACATTTAGGGTTCCAGTTTTCTTGACTAGTACAAAGTAATCTCTAATCCCTTTTCCCCCAAAAAGTACATTTCAAATAGAAAACATTCTCAGTATCTACTTCTAAATAAACTCACTGCAACTCTCATTGTATGTTTCCTTAATGCTACATAAGCTCAGCAATGCTCTGAGGGACTCCTAATGCACAGGCTGCCACTTGCCCACCTTCCTCAGCTCTCAAGTTGAGAGAATCATAAATAGAGTAATTTTAAAAAATCTCTTCTCTAGGGATGCCTGGCTGGCTCAGTCAGTACAGCATGCATTTTCATCTCAGGGATTGTAAGTTCGAGCCCTATGTTAGGCAGAGAGGTTAGTTTAAAAAAAAAAAAAGTTTAAGGGTACCTGGGTGGCTCAGTCGATTCATTGTCTGCCTTCAACTCAAGTCATGATCTTGGAGTCCTAGGATCAAATCCCACATCAGGCTCCCTGCTCAGTGGGGAGCCTGCTTCTCCTTCTCCCTCTGCCTGACACCACCCCCAACCCCCCGCTCATGCTCTCTCTCTGTCAAATAAATGAATAAATAAAATATTTTTTAAAGTTTAAAATAAGTACAGGGGCACCTGGGTGGTTCAGTGGGTTGAAGCCTCTGCCTTTGGCTCAGGTCATGATCCCAGAGTCCTGGGATCGAGCCCCACATCGGGCTCTCTGCTAGGCGGGGAGCCTGCTTCCCCCTTTCTCTCTTTGCCTGATGCTCTGCCTACTTATGATCTCTGTCTGTCAAATAAATAAATAAAATATTTTTTAAAAAGTTTAAAATAAGTAATACATAAATAAAAATCTCTTCTGTAATGAGCCAGCTATGTACATTTGCACAGATACAGTTGGTGGGTAACAGTGCTTGGGGAAGACAGGAGAGGTAAACACCATTTTTGGCTAGGCAGGTAGAGGAGAATGAGTGGGTAGGAGAATTAGGAGAAGTTCTTATGGAGTGACATTACTGAGATTACAGCATTGGTAGAGAGCATTTGTCTCTGCGGTCATCCACTGAGATCCCCTGTTCAGAGCATTGCACCTATCCCCAGGTGACTGGAGGTATTGATTTCTGACAGGTGTCATCTATGTAACTCACTGGGAATTGCCTTTGCTTCAGAGATCTGCCTCACAAAGATTATGCACTTTCCTAGCGGGTGACCCACAGCCAATGACTGACTAAGGAGGAAATACAAAGACCTGGCAACCTTTCATTAATTTGGGATACTCTGAAGGACCATTCCAGCTTCAGAGCTCCTTGTGACATAGGCTGAAGTCTTGGTTGCATTGTCATCATGGGTCAGTGTTTCCTTCTGCCCCATTTTGTTTTCCTTCCTTACTGGTGTATTTCCCAAGAGAATTTCTCAATAAACCTCCTGTACTCAGTTATTCACCTCAAAATCTCTTTCTGGAGAAGCCCACCTAAGCCCTCTGTATAGTAAATGAATGTATATCCCACTGTGTTGTTTTATTGTCTGGCACTTACCAACCCTGCTAGTAATCATCCCAGATTTCCCTTGGTGAGGGATGGAAGAGACTACCCCCTTTTTTTAGTTTATGTGCCTCTGATGAAGTTCCTCTACCATCAGCTCCCAGGATGATCACATTACTCAGTTTTGGCTAATCAGAGCTGCATAATCCTTAAGCCTCAGTAATTGGTTCAGGGGTGGGCATGTGACTCAGGCAGAAAAACTCAGATGCAATAAGACTTTTGTGAGACATCCAGGGAAAACATTCTCACTTTTTCTAGAGGATGCAAGATCTGGAGTTACAATAGCCATCTCGTGACTACAGAGGGAACTTGTCTAAAGAATGGTAACAACCCAGGGCACCTAGGTGGCTCAGTCGTTAAGTGTCTGCCTTCAGCTCAGATCATGACCCCAGGGTCCTGGGATAGAGCCCTGCATTGGGCTCCCTGCTTCTCCCGCTCCAGCTCCCCTCCTTGTGTGCTCTCTCTTTCTGTCAGTCAAATAAATAAATAAATTCTTAAAAAAAAAAGAACGGTAACAACCCAAAGGAAAGGAAATGAGAGATGAAGAGCGCACGTGAGAGAAAAGGAAACTAGGTTTGGGGATATCATTTGAACTCCTGTATCATACAGTACTTAAAGCCAGCACAGGGGGCCTGGGTGGCTCACTCCACTGAGCATCTGACTCTTCGTATTGCCTTAGTTCATGATCTCAGAGTCATGGCATTGGGTTCTATGCTCAGCATGGAGTCTGAATGAGATTCTCTCTCTCTGTCTACCTCTGCCATCCCCCTGCTCATACTCGCTTGCTCTCTAAATAAATAAATAAATAAATAAATAAATAAATAAAATCTTTAAAATAATTTAAAAAATTAAAAAAAAAAACAGCCCTGTCTCCTATACCATTCAGTTACATGAACTAATACCTTTTATTTTCTGCATAAGCCTGTTTAAGGTAAGTTTTCTACTGCTTGCAAACAAAAGATTCTAAACTGACATACCATAAGTGAATGAGTATAAGAAATGAATAGTTGGGGGATGCCTGGGTGGCTCAGTGTGTTAAAGCCTCTGCCTTTGGCTCAGGTCACGATCCCAGGGTCCTGGGATCAAGCCCTGCATCAAGGTCTCTGCTCAGCAGGGAGCCTGCTTCCCTTCCTCTCTCTCTGCCTACGTGTGATCTCTGTCAAATAAATAAATAAAATCTTTAAAAAAAAGGAAATGAATAGTTGGAACACTCAAGACTATGATTGAGATGGGGAAGGCAAATTAACCAAAAATATTTATATTCTGTGTTGATAAAATGAATCCTATCTTTTCTTAGAACTTTCAGGTTTCAACATATAACCTCTTGAGACCTAAGTGCTCCAGAGACATCTGTTAAATTAAATATAATTCTACAAAAGGAAACAGACCTGGAGTACCAAGGTGGCACAGTGAGTTTGGACAGAGACAAGATTTAAACCCCTGCTCACCAAATGTTAATGATTTATGGATTAATACAGTTTACAAAATATGGTAACTGAGAATTTTCTTTGCTCTTGCGAGGACAAGGCCAACCCCACAAGACAGCTAAACAATGGCTTCTGGATGGTCTTGAGGACTTTCTGAACCACAGAATTTCCTCTTCATAATAAACATGTGTAGGGAAGGAATAATTTTATTCTACTCATCAAGCTTCTTCTAGCTGGCCCAAGAATTAAATTGACGTAACAGAGTAATAGGGGGGAAAATGAACTTTAATTACATGTCCATGGAGGACCAATAATAAAATTGAGACCTCAAAAGAATGAACAAGGCAGGGAGTTTTCATACCTTTTTTTTAAGGGTTTGTTTATTTAAGTACTTGCTATACCTGATGTGGGACTCGAACTCAGAACACGGAGATCAAGAATCACAGAATCTCCCAACTGAGCCAGCCAGACGCCCCAGTTTTTATGCTTTTTAAACAAAGAAATGATCAATTTGGGAGAAATTGACCAGACAAAGAAAACATGTTTGGGAGTTTCAGTTAATAAGGAATCTTCAACAGGTTTTGGGCTGGGGTAGAAAATTAGTGGAAGTAACCAACTTTCTTTAGACAGTCTTCTTGGCTCTGAATTCCCTGTCTCTGGTGATAAGGGTATTGCTTTACCTCCTGGTACAGGAAGGGTATCTGTCACATCAAAGATTTACTTTCTGCTGTCTGGCAACAAAGGTCAGGGTGTTCGTACATTGGCTGTTTCTCAAGTAACTTTATTTTTATTTATTTCTGTATTTTTTAAGATTTTATTTATTTATTTGACAGCAAGAGAGGGAATGCAAGAAGGGGGAGTGGGAGAGGGAGTGGGAGAGTGCTCCCGCTAAGCAGGGAGCCCCATGACACAGGGCTTGATCCCAGGATCCTGGATCCATGCTGAAGACAGAGGCTTAATGACTGAGCCACCCAGGAGCCCCTCAAGTAACTTTAATTCATAGATTTAAAAAAATTGTTTTAAGTAATCTGTACACCCAATGTGGGGCTTGAACTCTGGACCCCAAGATCAAGAGTCACATGCTCTATTGACTGAGCCAGAGAGGCACCATTTAAGTAACTTTAATTCAAAATAATCAATATGCCAGGGGCGCCTGGGTAGCTCAATGGGTTAAATCTTCTGCCTTCAGGTCAGGTCATGATCCCAAGATCCTGGGATGGAGCCCCACTTCGGGGTCTCTATACGGCGGGGAGCCTGCTTCTCCCTCTCTCTCTGTCTGCCTCTATGCCTACGTGTTATCTCTGTCTAATAAATAAATAAAATCTAAAAAAAATCAATATGCCAAAATGGCACATTTTGGGGCAGACGGCCTTTGGTATCACAGATGGACTAGTACCAAGAAATATTTGACAGATGGAAATTGAAGTTAAGAGAATTGACCAAGGTAATAAGTATCTGGACCAGTCAATATGGGACTTTGAACCTCTCTTCCCAAATGTAATAACCTATCTGCCAGAAACAGCAAGTGTCATTTACTCATGTCTTAGGAATTCATTCATTGTTTGACATACATTTATTGAGTCAGATTCTGAGGATACAGAGACGAATAAGACAAAGTCCTTGGCTTCAAGGTATTTCTAGTCTATTTGAGAAAAGTGTCACATAAACAAATAAGCATAATAGATTGATGCAAATGAACCTATAGTTCATACCTTTGATGTTCTAGAAGCTATGGTCTAGAGGAAGTGTTTGGCATAGTGGCGACTGGGAAAAGTTGCAAGAAAGAGACAATTGTCTGGGGAGAGTGTCCCCAAAGAGGTCATGTGTAAAACTCATAATGAAAATGAGTAAATATATGTTCAGTTATTATAAATGAAATAATAAATATACAAAATTAAAGTTTATTGTTATTTCAATTTTACCAGGGTGAAATTTTGTATTGTTTTTAAAAACTTCTTTTTGTATCCAAAAAGGTCGTTTGTTTCTTCTCAAGTCTCCTCCCAATCAGCAAGTAGTGATGTCACAAGAATTCTTTTTTAAACTTCTCATTCTGTAATTTTCTGACCGACTATCACGAGTCTAGAGGTGTGGGAGGGACTATCTGGGAGATGGTAAATCAGGGTGCACGGGAGTAGATCCTTGTTATATTGTGATTTGTAATAAGAGATACATATTTGGTCTATATTCCCATTCCTGGCATAAAAAGCCTAAAATCCTTGGAATTCCCAAGCCAGAAGAGCTATGAAAGTGCCTTTTGTTATTCATAACAAGCTCCTTTCAACCACACCTGAGTTTGTGTCAACAAGGTAACTTTTGGAAAACCCCTAAGGATAGGAGCTGGTTGCCTAGGGAACCAACCTTGTTATTAAAGGGCTGGCACTTTCAGCCCCACCCCCAAACCTCTGGGGAGGGGAAAGGGGGTGGAGGTTAAAATAATCACCAATGACCAATGATTTAGTCAATCATGCCTTTTTAATGAACCCTCCATAAAAACCCCAAAGGAGAGGACTTAGAGAGCTTCTGGGTTGGTGAACATGTGGGGGTGCCACAAGGGGATGAATTGCAGAGAGGCCATACAAGCTCTGGGCTTCTTCCCCATACCATGCCCTACACATATCTTCCCTCCGGCTGTTCCTGAGTTACAGCCTTTTATAATAATCTGGTGATCCAGTAAGTAAACTGTTTCCCTAAATTCTGTGAGTTGCTTTAGCAAATTAGTTGAATCTGAGAAGGGGGTGATGAGAGCCTCTCATCTCAAGCTGGTTGGTCAGAAGCACAGATAGCTAACTGGGTCTGTGACTGTTATCTCCAGGGTAGAAGGGGTAGTCCTGTGGGATTGAGCCCAGAACCTGTGGAATCTGCTGCTATTTCCAGGAAGATAGTGTCATTGATTAGAACTTAATCATATGATTACATCTAATTCCACATGCCCAGGAAACAGGTTAGATAGAATGTATTGTGTCAGACAGCTGGTAGACTCCACCACAATAGTATATATAAAATCTTTTTGTAGATTTTGCTTAGTTATTATAATAAACATTTTCAATATTTCTTCATAGCATTCATTATTGTAGATTTTATTATTGTTCAAAAATATTTGTTGCCCGGGATGCATGGGAGGCTCAGTCAGTTAAGCATTCGCCTTTGGCTCAGGTCATAGTCTCAGGGTCCTGGGATCGAGTCCCTCACTGGGCTCCTTGTTTGGTGGAGAGTCTGCTTCTCCCTCTGCCTGCCGCTCCCTTTCCTTGTGCTCTCTCTCTCACTCTTGCTCTCTCTGACAAGGAAATAAACAAAAGCTTTAAAAAAAAATTTGCTGCCCCTTTTCTGGGGAACTCTTTGTACAGAAGACAAAAACTGTAACAGCAGTTTTCTGCATCCCTGAGAGAAGCTTGGTCATATGACTTGCTTTGGCCAGTGGAATCTGAGCAGAAATGACATAACCCACATCTGACCTTAAGCTTTAAGAGCCATTACATTAACCTGTCTTGCTTTTTTTCTACCGCCTTGACGCCAACACGAGCTGATCTTTCCAACTGGGACCTGGGATGAAACAGAGCTGCAGGGAACTGAGTGAGAAACCTGAGATAAATCAGAGATTTGGGGATCATCTGTTACTGTGGGATAATCGAGCAAAAGCTGACTGATGCAGTGATTATAATGGCTGCATAATACTCCACTGGGTTATAGATTCTGATTTTTTAGTCCATTTTCCTAATCTTGAACATTTAGATGGTTTGCAATGTTCTGCCATTATAAGTCATGCTACAATGGGCATCTTTGTGCACATGTTTGTTATTATTTCTAATAAATTCTTTCTTTAGGCTACATTTTCAAGGACAGAAAACTGGGTCAGCATGTAGATCATCAAGTTTCCTCTTATTCTGGGAAGCCTGGGTGGCTCAGTTGGTGCTGCCTTGGGCTCAGGTCAAGATCCTGGGGTCCTGGGATCGAGTCCCACATCAGGCTCCTTGCTCAGTGGGGAGCCTGCATCTCCCTCTGCCTCCTGCTCCTCTTGCTTATGTTCTCTTTCCCTCTCTCTCTCTCTGACAAATAAAGAAAATCTTTAAAAAAATAATAAAAAGATTGCTCTTATTCCCAAAAGGGTGTTTGTCTGTAGTTAAGTCAGGTTCCAGCAAAACCCCACAAAAAACACTTTAGTACTCTTGACAGAGGGAAAATAAAAGAGGTAATTGACTTTATAATAATGGAGAAGCTGAAAAGTCTATGGTGAATTAACTCAAAGGTTGGCAATAGTAGAAAGATGCCGCCACCACTAGGGATGGAGGGACACTTGGATGAGGTAGTATTACCAAAGCTCAGAGGTGCCTGGGTGGCTCAGTCAGTTAAGCGTCTGCCTTTGGCTCAGGTCAGGATCCCAGGGTCCTGGGATCAAGCCCTGCATGGGGCTCCCTGCTCAGTGGGGAGTCTGCTTCTCTCTCATACTCTCCCTCTGCCCATTCATGCTCTCTCTCGCTCCCTCTCACTCTCAAATAAATAAAAAAATCTTTAAAAAAAATTACCAAAGCTCAGAAACCAGGGCCATCTGAAGAGAACTAGAACCACAGCTAGGTAGGCATGGTCAGAACTGTCCATTATTATTATTTTTGGCAGGAAGCCTGCTTCTCCCTCTGCCTGTCCATTATTTTTCATTTTACATTTCATATTGCTTGAAGCTACGGAAGTTATCATTCCGACACAAAAGTGAAAAATACTCCATTCTAGTTTCTAGAATTAGATTATGATACATAATTGCCTATGAATAAGTTAATACGTTTGGCTGTGTGTAACAGATAAGTAAAATCTCTTCTGTAAAAGTCTAGGCTAGTATGGTGCTTTCTAGTGTCAGGAAACCATATTCCTTCTATCTTGTTCTGTCATCTACAGAATGCTGCCACAATCTCCTGATCCCAGAGGGCTCTCTACCACCTTCATACTCCAGCTAATTGGAAGTGGGAGAGGGAAAGCCCCGCGCCTTCCCTTTAAGGGCACCACCTGAAAGTTACCTACCGCATGCCCTCTCACATCTCATTGGCTAGAAGTTTTCATGACCACATCTAATTACAAGGAAGGCTGTAAATGAAGTTCTTATTTTAGGGAGCTACACACTCAGCTCAAAATTCTATTATGATACAAAGGGAAAGCAAATTTGGGGGGAAACTCTTGGCCCCTGTCGTTCTGATTTTCTGGACACACAAACATCTCTGAGCATGCGCATTGCTAAGGGAGTGAACTCCCCCGTACCATCCCATTGCTATGGAAGGGGAGGAGATTATGCCATCCTAAAAGAGGCCTCTTTGTCACTGATCATCTTGAGAGCTAGTTATTTTTAAGAAACTGCAGATAACTGGAGAGGCTCTGAAACCTAGTAGAGGTTACTCTTTTGTAAGGGACGTTTACCTTTGGGGGCAGTTGGGCGGCTCAGTGTGTTAAGGAGCTGCTTTTGGCTCAGGTCAGGATCTCAAGGTCCTGGGATTGAACTCTGTGTCTAGCTCCCTGCTTGGGGGAGAGTCTGCTTCTCCCACTCCCACCGCACTGGCACCACTCCTCCAGCTCGTGCTCTCTCTCTCAAATAAAGAAAATCTTTTTTAAAAAGGAGAGAGAGACATTTACCTTTATAAGGGAAATCTCTGTAGGCATGGATCCTTCTGTCCCAGAAAGAGGAGGATGACTAAAACCAGAAACTCGTGGGTGCCTGGGTGGCTCAGATGCTTAAGCGTTTCCTTTGGTTCAGGTCATGATCCCAGGGTCCTGGGATCAAGCCCCGTTTTGGGCTCCCTGCTCTACGAGCCTCTCCCTCTGACCCTCTCTTCACCTCTCCCTCTGCTTGTTCTCTCCCTCAAATAAATAAAGAAAAAAATCTTTAGGACAATAAAATAAATCCAGAAACTCTTAGCAGTGGTGAAGGGGAAGACTTCAATCTGCATAATTACCTTACCTGAATTTACTGTGCTTTTTCCAGTCTCCTCCCATAAATGGCATCCCCTCTCCCCCAATGTCTGAAGGTATTTAAGCACATAGTTTGGGCCATTTCAGGGAGTTACTCAGTCTTCCTGGGTCTCTCCCATGTGTACAGGAAGTACATGTTATTAAACTTATGTTTGTTTTTCTCCCATTAATCTCTCTTTTATTACAGTGGGGGTCTCAGCCAAGAACTGAGACGAGTAGAGAGAAAATGATTTTTCCTTCCCCACACTTGCATACATTTCGAAATTCAGGATCTCTGAGGGATGTGTGATCCCCTGTGTGAGGTTCAAATTGTATCTTCTTGTGATCCTGCAATATGTAAGAAATAAGACAAGTGATGTGTGCCATCCACAGCATCACAGTAGAGCAGGTGCAGGGTGACAGAAGAAAAGGTGCTACTGGAAAGACCAATGTGACAACACTTGGCTGCTGGCCATTCGGCCATTCCTGGTGATTATGGATGGAGACTAACTGGCTTGGAAATGCAAAAGCTCCATGCCCAAGCACTGGGTCACCTTCCTCAGTTAGCTCGTCTGATAGCCCTTAGCTCTGCTCCCTTCAAGAAAACCCTTGTCCGTGTCTTCTCTGGCCCTCCAGAAGCTTCATTTCCATTGATTGTTTATGGCCACATTCGCAGTGGGTCTCTCTTGGGGATGGGTTCACTTTCACCATCCGTTCTTTGCTGAGCAGTTTGGGGGCCCTGAAACTGCCTGAAGGTGGAGGGGAACAAAATTTGCCACCCCCAAACATGCCTCTGCGGCATAAGGATTATTTGGGGCCGGGTATTTTCAAAATACTGCAGACCCGGGAAAAGCTCGGAACACGAAGTAGAAGTTACACTTTTGTGAGAGAACTTTACACGCCTTAGGGGAATCTGGATTTCTAAGGGTGGCTCTCTCCTCATTCCAGGAAGCGGTGGTTGACTCCATATCTCTACAAACTGTCATCCCAGGAGAAAGCAGGGATTTAAGTATGCATAACGGCTACACCCTTGTTTACCGAGCCTGGTCTGATAGCCTCCCAGAACAGACTCCCCACCCCCAACATATTTTGTCTTTTGCTGAAGCTGGTATTTAAAGTGATGGCTGCAGCCATTTCGGGGAGTTACTCACTTTTACTGGGTCTCTGCCATGTATACAGGAGGTATGTATGTCATTAAACTTGTTTGTCTCTCCTATTAATCTGGGTTTTATTATAGGGGGAGGGGGATCTCAGCCAAGAACCTCAAAGGATAAAGGGAAAATTATTTTTCCTTTCCTGTGCAGGAGCTCATCATCACAGGCATTTGCAAACCAGCCTTTTGGTTTCTTTGGCTTTCAGATTCTCTCTAACATTTAATAGACTTCTGGTCTGTGTGCTGCGTGTCAATTACATATAGAAGAAACCATTCCAGGGGGTCAGTCTCCGGGCAGTAAGAATGTCTTGGCCCTGAACTCCTCTGGAGGAAGGAGGCAGAAAGCCGCAGGGCCTAGGGGTTGAAGGGCTCACAGGCTTCGGGAACTTGACGGAGATAGAGCAATTGCCTAAGACTGTCCCGTTCCCAGCACCCCTGCGTGCCCTCCTGCCCCTGCCCTAGTTCCGCAGAAGCTGGGCAGCTAGTGGGGGCGATTTGCTCCCCGGCGTCTGACTAGCTCTGGCTGGGGTCCATCCCTCTATAGGATGTCGCTAGTAGCAGCAAAATGCAGCAGACAGTGTTCAACATTATAAATGTTTCTTTTTTACCCCAGTGCTATTCTTCCGTGGCCTGTGAGCTGCTTTCCAAGATCTTGCTGACCTTTGTTAATGCTGTGCCTAGCTGAAATTTCTACTTCCTTAGAAGAAAGAGAAAATGGATGTTGGGACAACTAGCACTGGCTGCCACAAATGCCTATTGATTCAGACAGGTTCTTAATTCCGCTCCATACCGTGAGTCAGCAACTTGTAGGAGACGTGGGGCCAGCGAAATAGAAACCTGGCTCCCTCAGATAGTCAGAGTGTGTAGTGTCTTAGGGCTCACCAGGAGAAAGGAAACTCAGACAGCCCCAGCCCTCCCCACCCCCAAAAGTTGCAGCTAAACTTTTGCTAGTTTTGATACATTGGATATAAGTGCTCAAAGATGATGTTTTAACTAGCAATAAGGCTGATTTCCTGGGCTCTGTCAAAAACTTGACTTTGAAAATCTGGTAAAACAGCTACACAGTGACTTTAGAAACTCAAGTTGAGAAAACCCATGTACTGTTAGAATTTTTCAGTAGGGTTGATACGTTAAGTTACTTCTGCAATTCTTTTATTCTCTTTTAGATACATTGAACGTGGATCTGTAACTTGTAATATAGTCTAAATACTTCATGATGTTTCCTCCCTTCTTGTAATGTAAAATAAACCTTTATAGAGAATGAAAAATGAATGATTGTCACAAAGAAATTTTTCTTCCTCCTCCCAGCATGTTGATTTTCTCTATATGTCATTTTCTCAATGTTCATTTCATGTAATAAATGTACTCCAGATTCCTTTATCTCTAGCACTATAGATAGCTTCGTTAGTTTGCACTGTCAAAATACAAATTAAATACCAATTTTATTGGAGAATGGATTTGACGACCATTTTAAACAGAAGTTCTGGAACAAGGTCAAGAGACTTTGAGAAGTTTATATCATTATAGTTATTTATATTGGCGTGAAATGTAAGGGACTTTGATGTATTTTGTTCACTGCTGTATGGCTGATACCTAGACCAGTACTTGGTGGACACTCAATAATATTGGGTTAATAAATTAATGGATTTTTCTTTTTCATCATCCTAAAATACATTGGAAAATATTTAACCAAAGTCGTTGGAATAGAGTTGGGTCTTTTCCAAGGAGAAGGCATGGTGGGGCTATATAATTCGACTATTGAAATTGATGAAAGCATTCAGACTGCGTGAGAAGATACTTAACCTCAATTTGATGTCTCTAAATATTCATATCAGGAGAGAGGAGGAGGGGCACAAATCGTGTCCTGTGGGAACATGATTATGTGATACAGTGTCTCAGATGTGTGTCTCTGGTGGGAGATAATGGCTGAGAAGACACCCAAATGATTGGCAACATAATATTGGAATAAATATTTTCAAGTGTTCTCCAGATAGTCTTCTGGTCTCACAACAAATTTGAGAGTGGTTTCTATTACTCTTCTCATTTTACAAATGTAGAAATTGAGCTTCCAAGATAGAACCTGTCCAAAGTCCCACAGCCGATGATTGGAAGAGCCCAGGCTTCAAGGTCACATTGGATAAAAAGTCCAGCTTCTGTTCTATCGGCTCTGCTGTTCTTCGTCTGCCCTTCACCCCCTTCTGCAGCATATCTCCCTTTTTGTTACATACTTTGTACTAATGCTGTAATGTCATGAGCCCTGAGTTAATAAAGGCTTCTTTTCTAGTGTCCAAAACAATGCATAATATTTGCTGGGTCTTCAAGGAAGAGATAAAGATGACTGGAACCAAAGTCCCAGAATTCTCCACAAGCAACTTGCCATATTGCAGATTTCTGGGAGAGCTATTTTAGCTCTCTACTATGGATTGAAGATTTGTGCTCTCCCCCATTTATATGTTGAAGCCCTAATGGGATGGTATTTGGAGAGGCCTTTGAGAGGAAGTTGGGTTAGACAAAGTCCTGAGAGTAGGGCCCTCATGATGGGATTTGTGGCTTTATAAGGGCAAGAAGAGAGATCTCTCTTGATTTCTGTGCCCTTGCCCCGAGGAAGGGCTATGGGAGGACATAGAATTTGGCCATCTGCAATCCAACAAGTGCCTCTCAATAGGAGCTGAGTCGGCTGGCACCTTGGTCTTGGACTTCCCACGGAAATCATGAGCAAATAAATTTTTGCTGTTTAAGTCACCCAGCCCATCCCATTTTTTAAAAATAGGAGCCCAAGCAGACTAATATACATTCTGTGTTTCTTTGGCCCCCAAACCTCTGTGTGGAGATCTTGGCTTAGGTGAGGCAAATTATATCACTAATGTTGAATGAGCACTGTTTTCACCTAGACTAGAAAATGGCCTCAAGGGTCTTTCCCATGCATTCTTAAACAATTATTTTAAAGATTTATTTATTTTATTTATTTGAAAAAGAGAGAGAGCATAAGCAGGGAGAGTGGGAGAGGGAGAAACAGGCTCCCCCACTCAGCGGGGAGCCCAACGCCAGGCTCCATCCCATGACTCTGGGGTCATGACCTGAGTGGAAAGCAGCTGCTTAACCAACTAAGCCACCCAGGCGCCCCTCCCCCTGCCCCCTCAGGTGTTCTTTCTCCTGATCCTGAATCTAGTTTCTGCTCAGGCTTCTAAGGTGATGGAAGTGGGAATGTGGAACTTCTTTCTAGCTGAAAGGGCAGTGAGAATACGAAGGGATGTGGCCCATTTGTCATTACTAGTTACTGAAAGAGACCAAGAATAAGAATCTCAAAAAAGAGCATCTATGTCCAGAGAATCTCTATACATGGCTTATATAGTCTTTTAACTTCCCAGCTAATCCTAGAAACAGGTCTTTGAATTCAGACTTTTCTTCTTTTGTGATACAGGTTTTTAGTGCAATAACTTTCCCTCTAAGCACTGTTTTAGGTGCACCTTGCAAATTCTAATATGTCATGTTTCATTTTTATACAGTTAAAAATACTTCCTATTTTTTCTAGATTCCTTCTTTGTCCAGGAATTAAAGTTCCGTCATTTGGGAATTTTCCAGAGATCTTTCTGTTTGATATCTAATTCCGTTGTGATCCTGTAATACACTTTGCCTAATTTGAATCCTTTTTAATTTATTGAGACTTGCATTATGGCCTACACTATGATTTATATTGCCAGATATTCTACATATATTTGAAAAGATTGCATATTCTGCTCTTGGTGGATGGAATATTTTATAGATGTTAATTGGGTCACGTGAATTGATAAGTGCTTACCTCTCCATATACTTGCTGGTTTTTGGTTTACTTGTTCTGTTAGTTACTGAGAGGGGAATATTTAAGTATCTGACTGATTATGGTACTCTGCTTTTCAGTTCTATCGGTTTTTGCTTATTTTTTTTAAAAGATTTATTCATTTATTTATTTTAGAGAGGGAGCAGGAGCACATGGAGAGGCAGAGGGACAGAGAGAATCCCGAGCAGACCCCTGCTGAGCACGGAGCCAGAGTCAGGGCTCCATCCCAGGACCCTGAGATCATGACCTGAGACGGAATCAAGAGTTGGACGCTTAACCGACTGAGCCATGCAGGTGTCCCTGCTTGAGGTATTTTAAAGTTGTGTTAATAAGTTCATAAACATTTATGATTTATATATTATTGATGAATGGACTGCTTTATCATTAGGAAATGACCCTCTTTATCCCTGGTTTTATTTTTTGCTCTGAAATCTAATTTGATATTAATGTAACCACTCCAGCTTTATTTTGATTAGTATTGGCACAGTGTATAGTTCCCCATGCTTTCACTTTTAGCCTGTATGCATTTTTTTTAAAGACTTACTTATTTTAGGGATGCCTGGGTGGGTCAGTGGGTTAAATCCTCTGCCTTCGGCTCAGGTCGTGATTCCCAGGGTTTTGGGATCGAGCCCCATGTCGGTATTCAGGCTCTCTGCTTGGCAGGGAGCCTGCTTCCCCTTCTCTCTCTCTACCTGCCTCTCTGCCTACTTGTGATCTCTGTCTGTCAAATAAATAAATAAATAAATCTTTAAAAAACTTACTTATTTTAGAGAGGGGAGTAGGGGCAGAGGGAGAGGAAGAGGTAGAAGTGCTATACATATTTATTTTGTATATTAAACTTAATAAAATGAGTGTGTGAGTGTGTTGACACATGTATGTATTTCATAAATAAAGGTATGTTTATATATTGGAGATTGTGATAGAAAATCTTACTACTAATGGGGTAGACAATCAAAAAAAGCCCAGGAAAAAAAAGCATAGAAACAGTGACTTTAAGGGCATTATGAACACATGACCAATCCTCCTTCCACGAGAACAGAAATAGAACTGGAGGGAGCAACAGGGCCTAGACATCACACAACTCTAGTTGACCAGCGCCCCTTGGATCACGTATGTGAATGGTGCGCCCCACAATGGTGTTACGCTATGGCTTTTGCTAGAGAAGGATTAGAGTCACATGTGGAAAAGGCTGAGAGGCATCTCTTCCCAGGTGGACACAAGGAGAAATGAACTGTTCTAATACACATCATTGCCCAGGTATGTGAGGAAAAATACCTTCTACCTCTGTTCCTTCTGCGTTCTTGGCTGAGGAGCCACCTCCTGCCCAAATAAAAGACAGAGTAATGGGAGAAAAAGAGAAGTTTAATAACATATATATCTCCTGTATACATGGGAGAGACCCAGGAAAACGGAGTAACTCTCCCAAATGATCTAAGCTACCACTTTAAATACCATCTCCAGCTGAAAACAAAAAAAGATGAGACTCCTGGCTGGCTCAGTAGGTAAAGCATATGACTCTTGATGTTGGGGTCGTGAGTTCAAGCCCCATGTTGGGGCTAGAGTTTACTTAAAAAAGAAAAGATGTTGGAGCACAGAGTCAGTTATGGGAGGTTACCAGGAAAGCACAATAAACAAGGCTATGTTTGTAGGGCAGCTTCTGGGTTCCCTGGCTGGTTCTGTTGGTGGAACATGGAACATGTGACTCTTGATCTTAGGGGGTGGTGAGTTTGATAACCCCATGTTGGGTATAGAGATCACTTCAAAATAAAATCTTTAAAAACAAAACAAAAAACCAAAAGAGTAACTTCTCTGTTTTTAGAGCTTTCTCTTGTGTCTTAAGCCTCTCAAAAATAATCAGCCCCAAATAATCAATCTGCCAAAGAGGCTTATTTTGGGATGGCAAATTCTGTTCTCCTTCACCGAAGTCCAGAAAGATGGTCCAGTGAAGGGAAATGTGTATGCCGGGTGAGGGGATTAGATAGAAAAGATCCAAAAACCTGCCTAGGAGTCCCTTTCAGAGCTGTAGCTGAATAGTAAGCCGTGCATGTGTGGAGTTTAAACGCATAGTGTGCCCAAAAGTCATGAAGGAGAAAGTTCAGAGTACTGCCTCTGAAAAGAAGATACTTTATAAAAGCTAATACTTAAAAAACGTGCTATTCAAATAGTTCACTCTGGTAAACAAGTACATTTTACTGAAGAATACTGGTAATCACCCCTGTTAAAAGCATAGTTTTAGAGCCACCTGGCTGGCTCAGTTGGTAGAGCATAATTCTTGATCTTGGGTTCATGAGTTAGAGGCCCATATTGGGTGTAGAGATTACCTTAAAAAAGAAAGTAGTTTTAAAAGACTAAACGTGTATGTGGACTGTCTAAAGACCACCTTACTCAGTATCAGGCTTCTTGAATTTAATTTGTAAACTTCCAAAGGTAATCTAAAGCCGGATACTTTCCAGATTGTGGATTGAAGGTACAGATTTCCTTCAGCTCTTGTGAGGAAGTCCTTCTGAATTAATTCCCTGACATGAGATTGCTCTATCCAAAGCAATTTTGGAGGGAACATTAAGTGTTTTTAATCAGAGCTGCGTGAGAGCCCATTTAATCACTATGTAATGGAAGACATTAAAGGAACAACGTTTTGTTTAAGGGACTGATTGACTGAGAGAAGTTCATTTAAACTGGGTCTTCTCTTCTCTGGCTTCCCATTTTGTCCGTGTCCAACCAAGATTGAATTCAGTATTTCCGTTAGGTAGCTATCCTGCACAATACTCCTACCATCCACCCCCCTCCCCAGCATCTTCAGGCTTCATCCTATAAATGGAAATTAACATGTTTTGGGTTTTGTCCTTGCAAGTTACAGTTGTCTCTGACAATTCCCTTTCTGTTTGAGAAAAGCCAGAGTGGTGCTGTGTATTTTCAGTCATATTCTCTCTGGTATCAAATGTCACAGCTGGGTTGCATGAGGTTTATTTATATTATAATAGCATTTCCTTTAGATCTCAAGGGGCCTCTATCTCTAAAATCACTTGTCTACAGGAACTACAGGGAGAATAACTTGACCTTTTTAAAAGTAAAGTTTCCAACCGAATGGCTCCCTCTGGATCTAGGTTCAGATGGTTCTGTGTGTATGCGCATGTGACTTATGCTGTTAGGTTAATGTAGATTCTGACTTTTCAAAGTCTTTGATTTTTCAAATAGAGATCTTTCACTGATTGTGATGAGGAGTAAACAGTAAGCATTGTATCATTTATGGAGATTATGATGTATGGTCTTCTTCCTCCCACTCCAGAAAGTTAGTCAATTCTTTTTAGTTAGTTTAGTTACTTTAGCTAATAATCTCTTCCCCAAATTCTGTTATATTTATAGGCAGAAGTAGGGTGACCAACTGACCTTTCCGTACAAAAACCAGGAAAGGGGGTGCGTGGGAGGCTCAGTTGGTTGGGTCCAACTCTTTATCTCGGCTCAGGTCTTGATCTCAGGGTCATAAGTTTAAGTTCTGCATGGGATTCCATGCTCGACGTGCCGCCTACTTGAAACAAACAAACAAATTAAAAAAAATAATAATAAACAACCCAGAAAACTCCCAGGCCAGCTGGGATAAGTTGGTTACCCTGGGCAGAAGTGAAATACAAGACAGTTCCCAACCTGGAATTTTTTCTAAATCCTGAGTTCGCTGAAGAGAAGTGTCACGGAGGCAAAAGGAAAGTGTAATAACAATGTATGTAAACTTTTTTTAAAACTTTAATTTCAGCATAGTTGACATACAGTGTTATATTAGTTTCATGTGTACAATATAGTGATTCAGTAATGCCATACATTGCCCAGGGCTCATCCTGACAAGTGCACTCTTTAATCGCCATGACCTGTACCACCAATTCCCCCACCCCATATCATTGTAAACTTTTTTTTAGAAGATTTTATTTATTTATTTGACAGAGAGAGATCACAAGTAGGCAGAGAGGCAGGCGGAGAGAGAGGGGGAAGCAGGCTCCCCGCCGAGCAGAGAGCCCGATGCGGGGCTCGATCCCAGGACCCCGAGATCATGACCTGAGCCGAAGCAGAGGCTTTAACCCACTCTAATGAAAATCGTCTTCTTTTTAGGGGCACCTGGGTGGTTCAATGGGTTAAGCCTCTGCCTTCAGCACAGGTCATGATCTCAGGGTCCTGGGATCGAGCCCCGCATCGAGCCCCGCATCGGGCTCTCTGCTCGGCGGGGAGCCTGCTTCCCCCTCTCTCTCCGCCTGCCTCTCTGCCTACTTGTGATCTCTCTCTGTCAAATAAATAAATAAAATCTTTAAAAAAAATAAAAAAATAAAATGTAACATATGTAATATCTTAATATCTTAAGTGCATAGCTCTACAAAATTTCATCAAGTATACACACACACACACACACACACACACATAAGTAGTGTCCAGATCAAAAGAGAATATTTTCAGAATCCTAGAACCCTCCTTATGCATCCTTTCAGTAACTACCCCCCTTGAATAACCATGTAAGGCAGAGGGAGTAATTTTCCCTCTACCCTTCTGAGCTCTTGGCTGAGCACCCCCTGCAATAAAAGACACATTAACAGGAGAAAAAGAGAAGTTTAATAACATGTATACCTCCTGTATACCTGGGTATACATGGGAGAGACCAGGAAAACTGAGAATAACTCTAAAATGGCGTAAGCTACCACCTTAAATAGCAATGTCAGCTAAAGACAAAAGAAAGATGTTGGCAACAGGGGAAGCCCTGGTATGGAAGGCTATTGGAAAAACACAATTTGTTACACAGATTTAAGTCCCTGCCTTCTCCATTGATGAGTTTCTTGTAATTTAGAGTCCTCCTTCCCTTCCTGGTACTGAGAGGGAGACATGCTTGCAGGTGGTAATTAACCTTCTAAACATCAGTGTTTCTCGCAGAAGAGTATATTCTACTTTGATTTTAGAGCTTCTTCAGTGTCTACTTTTTCTCAAAAATCTGCCACCTCAAAATAGTTGTTCTTCCCTGGCATGTTTTGGGGTGACATATTCCACTATCTTTAACTATTATCCTTACTTAAAATAATTTACGGGCAACCAGGTGGCACAGTTGGTTATACATCTGACTTTTGGTGTCAGCTCAGGTTGTGATCTCAGTGGTGGTGAGATTGATGGAGCCTGGGTTTGGCTCCACGCTCAATGGGAAATCTGCTTGAAGATTCTCTCCCTCTGCCCCTCCCTCCACTCCTCAAAGTCCATTTTGGAATAGCATCTTGACTTTACTTTTAAGTATCCCAGAGGCTTCCAAATGCGAAAGAACCCTCAAAGAGGAATGTAAGCCTCTGCTTCAATGACTTAGACTGTATTTGAAGATTTCAAAAATTTCAGAAACAATTTTTTAGATAGATCTCATGGTCACTGTACCCAAGCTCTCCCTTTTACCAGAAGTTTCTGCAAGGGGAAAGCTCTTCTCAAACAACTGGCCTAACATGGGGGCCTATCTTTGACATGAGGAGAGATAAGGAGCATAAACTCTTTCAGTTCTAGAGAAAATTAATCTCAGGGGGTGACAACGTTATTCCTGTTCCAATATATACCTGCATGCCCATCTTGAAAGGTCATCTAGTATTGGAAAAGACCACGGACTTTTTAAAAAATACTTTATTTATCTGTTTGACAGAGATCACAAGTAGGCAGAGAGTCAGGCAGAGAGAGAGGGGGAAGCAGGCTCCCTGCTGAGCAGAGAGCCAGATGCAGCGCTCAATCCCAGGACCCTGAGATCATGACTTGAGCCGGAGGCAGAGGCTTTAACCCACTGAACCACCCAGGTGCCCCAAGACCAAGGACTTTGAAGTCAAACTTCATAGTTTGACTATGAAGTCATAGTATCAGAGACTTCATAGTATCAGAGAGTGATTTTCAAAAGTTAAAAACACAGTGCTCATACCAGTATAGAATGGATGTATGTCAAAAATTTTATTCAGCTCATTAATGAGGGGATCAATAAGATGGTAATCTGGTTCTAAGAGCATTTTTGAGGACTGGCATTATTTATAGTCTCCTAAGAAAGGCAGCTTGAGATAAATTTGCTAAGTTAGAGACAAAACTGATTACTGTCTAAAGGGGAACAAAACTAACTTTGAGGCTCTATTTTCTATTGCACAGAATTAGCATATAACTTCAGAGTTTGAGCCCTTACTTAATAGTAAATGTCAGTTACACACAGATATATATCCCCTAGATAATCAAATAATCCTTGAGTATCCTGTCAACATCCCAAGATGGCTTTGAAAGGACATGCAACTCTAGGGGCCAAGGGCAGGCCACCCCAAGATGGGCCCCTTTAGCATGAAGATTATTCTGAGCTGAAGGCCCTTGGGACCCTGTGGACTCAAGAGAAACTTTTGCTCCTCTCTTAACCACGTAGAAGAATCTAAATTGGGGATTTTTCCCAGAATAAGAGTAATTATCAGAGATAAACTTTATCTGAGTGACCCATCTGTATGGCAGGACAAACATCTAATTACCAAATATCTGCTCTTCCTACTGCCCTGTGAAGTCCATTTCTTTCTTCTGAAGTCCCAGACCCCTATCCCCCTCTTCTTAGTTCAGGATAACATATATATCTTATTTTGCCTGTCTTTGGAATTTCTATATCTGTGTGGATTCCCTGTACATACACTATTAAATTTTATTTTCTTCTGTTAATCTGTCTTACGTCAGTTTGATTCTTCTTTTTTTTTGGATTTTATTTATTTATTGGGCACCTGGGTGGCTCCATTGGTGGAGTGTCTGCCCTCCGCTCAGGTCATGATCTCAGGGTCCTGGGATCAAGCCCCACATCGGGCTCCCTGCTCAGAGGGGAGTCTGCTGCTTCCTCTGCCCCTCCCCCTGCTCATGCTCTCTCCCTCTCCTGCCCTCCCTCCTTCCCTCTCTCTCTAAAAAATCTTTTTTAGAGAGTTTAATTATTTATTTATTTTTATAATAATAAATTTTAAATGTAGATTTAAAAGATTTTAAAATTTTAGATTTAAAAGATTTTAAATCTTTTTTAAAGATTTTATTTATTTGAGCGACAGACAGAGAGCGCACAAGCAGGGGAGTGGCAGGAGAGTGAGAAGCAGACTCCCCTCTGAGCAGGGAGCCCAATGTGAGGCTCTATCCCGGGACCCTGGGATCATGACCTGAGCTGAAGGCAGACACTTAACTGACTGAGCCACCCAGAAGCCCCCAGTTAGATTATTAGTCCAGCTAGAAGGACCCTTGAAAGGGACAGGAATTCTTGCTCCCTGACACAGCTTAATTTTCCCCCTTATTTCTTAAGTTTTAAATAATGTGTCTTAGCAATATCTAAGACACCTAGCTGCACAACATACCAGCTTTTGAACAATTACCCAAATTCAGTAATATCTATCTTGCTTGATTATTTTTTTCTTGACTCCCCAGCTAATGGAGACCAAGCAGGAATGACCCATGGGTAGGCCAAAGATGGGGCTGGGTGCTTTTTTTTTTTTTTTTTTTTTGGGAGAAGAAGGTGGGGGGGGGTGGGGGGGGGGGAGGGGGAGAGAAATAAAATCTTAAGCGGGCTCCCTGCCCAGCACAGAGCTCAACATGGGGCTTGATTTCATGACCCTGAGATCATGACCTGAGCCGAAATCAAGAGTCAGATGCTTAACCGACTGAGCCACCTAGGTGCCCTGGAGTTGAGTGCCTTTTGCAAGTATGACTGGGATAGAGACAAGAGGGTAGCAGGGTATGGGCCACAAAATAGACCAAAGCCTGCACCCCTGTATCGGAGGCATGGAAGCCTGGAAGGGTAACCAAGTGAAAAATGAGCTGCTGATCTAAGGAGGAGTCAGATTTGAAGAAACCCACAGATAGAACCGGCAACGTGTGTCAGCCAAAGGCACACTTAAGTTCGGAGTTCAAAAACTAAAGTGGTGGGAGGAAGGGGACAAGAATGAGCATGAACCTGAGTGGGGGAAGGTGGCAGCTTTGGTTCTGTCCAGTTCTGCCAGCAGTGTGGGGTGGCCTCCATTTGGAGATCAGGGTTACTCTCGGGCAATAAATAGGGTAAAGGTTAATGATAATTTATGCCAGGCACCTTGTTGCCTATCTGCAGAAGCAGGTGCTTAGTGAATGGTACGATTATCCTTTTTGTCTACTTTGCTGTCAGTGGAAGTTGAAGGTGAGGCAGTTCTTTTTCAAAAGAAGCTACAAAAATAAAAGTCTCTTTGCCTCTGTCGTTAGAGAAAGTATTCATTTCACCGGTGAAAATGAGGAGGGGCGTGTGTTGTATTTGGCTGCTTGGGCAAACAAGGTGTGCCAGTCGCTTCTTCCTTCAAGAAAGAACTTGCTCGTCCCCCGCGGGGAGTGCGGTGATCGATCAGCCTCCAGTCGCTGTGCCTTCAGGCCCTGCCTCTGCATAGAGCTGTGGGGCCCTGCTCTCCCCTGGGGGGCCCTAGCCAAAGGCTGAGCCACACGTGGCCACAAAGGCCTGGCCACTTCTGCTGAACATCGGTGCTCTGGAATGGGCTGTCCTTGCTCAAAGCTCACTGGCTCCTTTGGAGGCTCCGTCAGATCCACCCTGCGGTCTGAGGTTCTCTGTGCCCCCATTCTTTCTCCTCCCTTTTTTTTTTACTGGTGTCATATCTGCAGCACAGTTGGAAGTCTTTCTGTTGGCTCTGCTTCCTCTGCCTTCGTTTCTCCCACGTGTTAAACTCATCCGAGGAACATACTGCACCCTTCGCTCTGCCTCCTCGTTTGCTGCCTAGAAAGGGAAAGGTTCTCACGGAGGGCAATGCTCAGGCTGGTGCAAGGGTTTGAGAGGTCTGGAATCTGGAGTCTGGAGGTGGGGGTGGAGGCTGGAGGAGAGGGAGGAGGAGGAGGCTGTGCAGAGGAGAACAATGGAATTGTCTGGTTGCTGTTAAGTTCTGTAATACCCTATGGAGAGATAATGAGAAACCAAGGGCAGTCAGTACACAATTGAAAACCAAGTGTGAAGGCCACAAGTCCTCTCTGGTGGTTTACAAACAGGCTCTTATCTTCTGCAGTGGGAGAGCAGAAGAATCTGAAGGCAAAACTCAAGATTAAATAGTCATATTCATTGGCCCTCAAAGCCGATTGAACGCTTGACTGAGGCAGTCTGTTCCTGAAAGGCCAGAGCCCTGTTTGGGGCAACCTGGGACTCCGCTGCGTGAGACAAGGACATGTGGGTGGAGGCCCCTGCAGATTTGGGCTTCCCAGGGTTCAAGAAACCAGATGAGGTACAGGTTGAAGACATCCGTGCTCAGCCCCATGACTGCACACCAAAATGGCACGAAATCTCTGTACTCAGCTCTCCCAGAAAACGAAGGCCTAGGTCAACCAGTCAGCACTTGCCTGTCCAACACAAGTGAGCGGATCGGGCTCCAAGACTTCCCTTGGTTCCAGATGAGGAAAATAACCCCGCTTCAACCCATCAGCAAACACTCAGCATAGCTTCCTTGTTCCTACTCATATTGGTCTATAAAACCCTCTGGAGTTGTACAGCTCTTCGGAGCTCCTTTCTCTTGGCTAGATTGGAATTTGCTCAACTCTTGGATGGCTAAATAAAGCCACTAAAAATTTTAAAATTTACTCAGTTGAATTTTGTTCTTTTTTAAAAATTGTATTTATTTATTTGACAGAGATCTCAAGTAGGCCGAGAGGCAGAGAGAGAGGAGGAAGCAGGCTCCCCACTGAGCAGAGAGCCCAAGGCGGGGCTGGATCCCAGGACCCTGGGATCATGACCCGAGCAGAAGGCAGAGGCTTTAACCCACTGAGCCACCCAGGTGCCCCTGAATTTTGTTCTTTAACACCAGGCTCCTTTGAGCCCTGAGAGTGTTCAGAGGTGATCCACTCCTCCCTATCAAGAGCCATACTGCTCCCCACCTCCGGTGTAGAAAGATATTGTAGAGTCTTCTCCCCCATGAGGCAAACAGCCACACAACACCCCCCCAACCCCCTCATGACCTGCCCAACTTTATCTCTGGGTTGCCAGGCTAGTAACTAGAATCATGCAACAGCATAACTCAGCTGGGGAAGGGCTGGGTCTGATAAAGGAGGAAAGGGACCGTACCCCAGGGGAGCTCCAAGACCTGTCAGCGTTTGCTAACAAGAGCTGTGGGAGAAACAGGTGGTCTGGGTTTTGAGGATGATTGATTCATGGGCCTGAAAACTATAACTGGGTAAGGCAGAGTTTATTTTCTGACTAGCACTCTCTGGGGATACCCTGGCAAGGACCCCAGAGATGGGGTCTGTTAGGGAAGTTTCTAGATGCCTGGAGAAAGTGGTAGCCCTAACTGAGCAAAGTTGAAATGCCTGAATTGTCACAACAAACAATAGAGCAAGGAATTAAGAGTCTGAGAGAGGTGGGCAGACAGGAATGCATATATTACATGAGACCAGATGACTCACCAGCGGATTATGCTGCTTGGAAAAATCCAGAGGACACACCATTCACCGAGACCATCAGAAATGTGCTGAGGAGCTGGATATCAGCCTTACTGAAATTGGTGGAGGCTTCCACTGTAAGGTTAAGACAGAGAGACCCTCACGAAGTTTGGCTTGTTGATAGTGAAGGAGATGATAAAACGGGACTCAAAAGCAGTGGAGGCCGGATGGTGATGCTTAACCACCGAAGCTATGGGAGTACAATTATCATGACCGGAAAGGGTAGAGGAGCCACCAAGGGCCTTTAACTAGGACAGAATTGTGAGGATGCTTATAAAATTACAGCTCTCTAGGGGCTAAACTGTAGCTGCCTAGGGGAGAACCAATGAGCATTAGTAGTCCTGGGGTGCCTGGGTGGCTCATTGGGTTAAGTGTCTGAGTCTTGATTTTGGCTCAGGTTATGATCTCAGGGTCATAAGGTCAATCGAGTCCTGCAACGGGCTCCCCTGCTCAGCAGGGAATCTGCTTGAGAGTCTCTCCCTCTTCTCCTGGCTGGTGCACACATGGCCGTGTTCATATGTGCTCTCTCTCTCTCTCTCCAAAAATAAAATAAAATAAAATAAATATATACTCTCTCTATATATGGTATATATGCATATAGGTATTATACACACAGAGAGTAAACCTCCCTTATCTGCAGAGGATATGTTCCAAGCCCCCCAGTGGATGCTGAAACCATGGACGGTACTGAACCTGGTATATATTATGCTTTTCTCTGTACATACATAACTACGATAAAGTTTGGTTTATAAATTAGGTACAGTGAGAGATTAACAATAATAACTAATAGTAAAATAGAACAGAATAGTTCTATTCTGCTCTATTCTAACAGAATAAAATAGAATAGTAAAATAGAGCAATAATAACTAAGAGTAAAATAGAAGAGTAAAAGAGTAAAAAAGAATAGTAAAATAGTAACTAATAGTAAAATAGAAATAGTAGAATAAAATAGTAAAATAGAAATAGAATAGAATAAAACAGTAAAATAGAATAGTAAAATAGAATAGTAAAATAGAACAATAATGACTTATAGTAAAATAGTGAGAGATTAACAATAATAACTAATAGTAGAATAGAATAGTAAAAAAGTTACAGGAATATGGTCTCTGTCTCTCTCTGAAAATATCTTATTGTATTGCCCTTCTTGTGACGATGTGAGATGAGGAGATACTTACCTGCTGAGATGAGGTCAGGTGACTGCTATGGGCATCATGACCTTGCCTTTGGCTACTATTGATCTTTGGATGATTCCTAAGAAGGAGGGTCGTCTGCTTCCAGACTGTGGTTGACTGTGGGTAACTGACGCTGTAGGAAGGAAGACCGTGGATGGGGGCAGGGGGGTGGGGAACTACTGTATGATCAAAAGGAGGCAAAGGTGGACATGCAGAAAGCTTAGAGTGTTTCTCCAGTAAAATGTCATGACCCATTGTCCATTTCATTGTCCATTCAGCCAGTTTTCTGTAGTGGAATGTATTGAATTAAGAGGTGGCCATGTCTTCAGCTCCGCAGGTGGAAGGAACCTGCAACACCATGAGAAGAAGACCACCATGATTCCCCCAGGGTTTTCCCAAGGGAACCAGCTACTGTTTACTCAGATACCTGTATACTTGGGATGGGGAGCAGCATTTCCCATCTTCAAATATTCCTCTTTGGCATAAGGATTATTTGGGGATGTTTATTTTTAAGAAACTGGAGACACAGGAGAAGCTCTGAAAGCTAAGTAGATGTTACTAGTTCTGTAGGAAACGTCCTTTGTAAGGGTGTCTCCTTCCCTGTACCAGGAAGGAAAGAATGACTAAATTTCTAGAAGGCAAGATTTAAATTTGCATAACACACACACACTTGATTACTGGGCATTTCCTGGTCACCTCCCATAACTGATCTTCCCCTTCCCCCCAAACATCTTTTGTCTTTGACTGAAGATGGTATTTAAGGGGGTGGTTTGGGCCATATCAGAGAGTTACTCAGTTTTCCTGGGTATCTCCCATGTTTACAAGAGGTATACACGTTATTAAACTTATTTCTGTTTTATTAGTAGATTTTTTTAGATTTTATTTATTTATTTATTTAGATTTTATTTTATTTATTTATTTTAGATTTTATTTATTTAGAGAAAGAAACAAAGCACTAGCAGGGAGTGTGGCAGGCAGAGGGAGAAGCAGGCTCCCGCTGAGCAAGGAGCCCAATGTGGGACTCAGAGATCATGACCTGAGCTGAAGGCAGATGCTTAACCGACTGAGCCACCCAGGCACCCCAAACTTCTTTTTCATTTTTTTTAAATTTATTTTTAAGTAATATTTTTAAGTAATGCCTGTACCCAGTGTAGAGCTCAAACTCAACAGCCCTAAGATCAGGAGTTACACACTCTACTGACTGGGCCAGGCAGGTGCTCCCATGTTATTAGACTTCCGTTTTTCTCCTGTGAAACTGTCATTTATTGCAGGATGGGAGTCTCAGCCAACAACCTAGAAGACTAGAGGGAAAATTATTTTTGCCCACCTAGATTTAGGAAAGGGAAATACACAGACATTTTGAGGATGGTTCGACATAGACTCTGAGTTGGCATTGATATACAGACACTCAGAGCATCATCGGGCATCTTGTTAGAGTGGAGACATATGGGGTCCAAAATCTAGTTTACAATGTCTTTTTTTTAATGGACCCACTAATTAGTAATTTTCCTAATCCTTGAATGCATAATTGGATGGATATACTTGGCAATTGATTTAATCCCCACATTTGTGCTTGGTCTGTGTGTGGGGTGAGAGCCATCACAGTAGGGAAGGCCAAATGGATGAAACACGATCCTTGCTCTACCCTAAACTCCCTCGCCCTTATCTCAGCAACCAAGGTAGTACCTCAAAAACAATATTGTATCTTAGGGGATGGTGCTTATTGCTACACTTAAGGACATAAAGAAATCTCATGAATCCCTTAATTTGGTGGTCTGGCCTTGGCAGAAACTGGTTGGATCCTGAGAAATGATCATGGGCTGTGGCATGATAGGCCCATTCATGGTTGCCATTCCAGACATGGTGTCTGTGTTAGAACAGATTAACATGGTCTCAGGTACTTGATATGCAGCCCTTAATTTGGCAAATGTGTTCTTGTCTTTCCGATATACACTTACTGTCTTGCCACAAGGCTATGTTACGTTGCCTATCCTCTGTTACCACATAGTCCAAAGAGATCTGAGCAGTTCCATAAAATATGATGTCGATTCATTGCATTGGTGACATGCTGATTGAGAAGGATGGGGAAGAAAGTGGCTAGTAAGTTGGAGGCCAATGTAGGACGGTCTCTGCGGAGTATGGGAGCCAAACCCTATTCCTCAGTATATGAGAGAGAAATAAACTTCAGTTGCATTGAAGCTAATATTTTTTGAGTTGCTATCACATGCAACCAGTCTTAATCGTGATACGGGATCATTTGCCCCAAATAATGATATTTTAGAGTAATTTATCTTTAGAAGTATTTCTGATGCTAATTAGATTACAACTCATTGCCTGTTGATATTGCTACCAGTTCATGTCAGTAACGACAGATAAAAATCTTTCTGTTCTACAATGGGGCCTAAAGTGAGAGGATATGATTCTAGGCTATCTAAAAGAGCGTTTTCCAATTAGGCAAGACACAAAGTGAGGGGAGGGCAGTAGAATACAGACGTAAATAACACCACTTAAAATTATTCACTGGCTCTCAGGAGGCCATTGAACAGACCCTGTTTCTCACAGTGGCTCAGGGACAAGGGCCCTCCCTAATAAGTGTGAGTAATCAGGGGAATTGTGAATAATCAGGGGAACTTGTGGAGATCAGTGAGTTGCCATTCGTATCTGACAGTCTATGGTTAAGGAGAAGTCAATTAAATTAAACTGGCCGGTAATTTGTTATTCTTAACAGATGTTCCCCAAAGTTATGAAAGAGTGTATTAGTAGCCATTCATGCCCATGTAAAATATTATCTAAACAGTCTTTTTTAAAGATTTTATTCACTTATTTGACAGAAATTGAGAGAGAGAGAGAGAGAGAGAGAGAGTATAAGCTGGGAGGAGAAGCAGAGGCAAAGGGAGAGGGAGAAGCAGACTCTCCCCTAAGCAGAGAGCCCAATGCGAGGCTTGACCCCAGGACCCCGTGATCCTGACCCGAACTGAAGGCAGACACCTAATGGATTGACCCACCCAGGCACCCCTGTACAATTTTATACATAATATTTATCAAGTAGGAATGGATACTGAATTTAAATTGAGTGATCAGCAGACCATTAGGTCTGTAGTTTAGTTGGAACTAGAAGATTGCCTATAAAAATAATTTGTTACTACATGAAGAAGCCTTACCAGGAATGCAATTTAAGAAACCTTAATAGGGGCGCCTGGGTGGCTCAGTGGGTTAAAGCCTCTGCCTTCGGCTCAGGTCATGATCCCAGTCTCCTGGGATCAAGCCCTGCATCCAGCTCTCTGCTCAGAGGGGAGCCTGCTTCCTCCTTTCTCTCTCTCTCTCTGCCTGCCTCTCTGCCTACTTGTGATCTCTGTCTGTCAAATAAATAAATAAAATCTTAAAAAAAAGAAAAAAGAAACCTTAATAAAATTACAGGTACCCCAGGGGTTAAAACTTTAATAAGATCCTCCAAGGCAAACTCTTCTCTGTCTCCTTTAACCTGGCACCACACTAACTTGGTTAAGGTTTCCTTTCGTTTTGTTGCATCCCTAAAGTACTTGTCAAACCAGAAACTGGAAGGGTGAGGCCCACATTTACCAAAACCTAGAACATGATTTTAATTTTCATTGGTCTGTTAGAAAGAAAAGGAGAATCGGCACTCAGGCAGTCGGGGCAGTTTAACGAAACAGCAGGAAATTGCCAGTGGTATAAAAAACCTCTTGCTCTGGATTAGTTTCCTTGACCTTTTAATCTCCTCATCCAATTAGACTAATTAGACCTCAGGACAAGTTAAGTCACCAGTTGAAGTAAAAGAAAACTGCATACTTCTACAGAGTTCAAAATACCTATAATAAAATGTATAGCACTGACCTCAAGGGTATAGACAGTATTTTCTCAAGTTTTGTTAAATTTCTTATGACTCAGCAAAATGCAATTTATAATTATAGGTAGTTCGTTGAGAAATTTTAAATTTAAGCAAACACAACTCTCTTAGGACAACTAGCTTTCAGAGAAACAGCCCTGGCCGCCCTCTTGTCAGTTGGGATGTTTAGGCCTTCCAAAGAAGGCCTACCATAAAATAAAGGTTCTTAAAACTGGTAAAGATGAAAATAGAGAAAAATAGAATCTCAGTCACACTTGAAGTATAAACTGGGATATATTTGCAGAAGGGCAACTTGGCAATGTTTTGAAGCCTTCAAAGGTGCATTTCTTTTATCTAAGCCTTTCCACTTGAAGGAATTTTTTGTAAGAATATCATCACATAATTGAACAAAGATAATAAAATAACATTTATTTCAGTTTAAATTATGACAGCGAAACATTGGAAACAATATATGACAATACAAGATTGATTAAAAATCACGATACAAGGGTATCTGGGTGGCTCAGTTGGTAAGCATCTGCCTTCGGCTCTGGTGGGATTGAGTCCCTGTATCAGGTGCCCTCTTAGCGGGAAGCCTGCTTTTCCCCTCCCTCTCACCCTGCTTCTGTTCCCTCTCTTGCTGTTTCTCTCTCTCTGTCAAATAAATAAATAAATAAAATCTTTTAAAAATCCATGATACAAATGTATAATGAAATATTATAAACCATTAAGACATCCTAATTGTGTATTCACTAACATAAATGATTTCATGAAGCTTTTGAGTGAAAATAGCATGTAATAAAGTACTGTCAAGTCCATGAGCTCAATCTTCTTTAAAATCTGAACTTACGTATTTGCACATGTATACGAATAGATGTCTGGCAGTTTGCCGTAGAAAATGTTAACTGACTATTGCTAGTGCTAGACATACCTTATTATGAAGTACTGGTAGCATACAGAGTCCTGAGAAATAAATACTTGAATATCTGACACCTGATACACTAACATTTTGCCATATTTGCCTCAGATACAGTCTATGCTTTTTGAAGATTTATTTATTTATTTTAGAGAGAGTGTGTGCACATGTGGGTGGGAGGGGCGGAGGCAGAGGGAGAGGCAGAGAATTTCCAGCAGACTCCCTGCTCAGAGGAGGGGCTTGATCCCATAACCCTGAGATGACGATCTGAGCCAAAGTCAAGAGTCAGATGCTTACCTGACTGAGCCGCCCAGGCGCCCCTGTTTCAGATATATTCTAAGGGATAAAACATTTCAGGAATAGATGAAGCCCTTTATATTGACCCCTCAATCCCATTCCTTTCCTCTCTCTCTCTCCTCAAGTTCACAACTGTCCCAAATTTGCCAAAATGTCATCTTTACCAGGACTGTAGATTTAATATATATATACAAAGTATGAATATTTGGGGCACCTGGGTGGCTCAGTGCGTTAAGGCCTCTGCTTTCGGCTCGGGTCATGGTCCCGGGGTCCTGGGATCAAGCCCCGCATCGGGCTCTCTGCTCAGCGGGGAGCCTGCTTCCCCCCTCTCTCTCTGCCTGCCTCTCTGCCTACTTGTGATCTCTCTCTGTCGGATAAATAAATAAAATCTTTAAAAAAAAACCAAAGTATGAATATTTGACTGCATATATGTATATAAATAAATAATACAGTATATGTATTCTGTGAATATAATATATGGTATTGCTCATATCTTAAAAGGTCTGCATACATGTTATTATAAAGTGTGGGTCTTACAACTTTTTTTTCATTTTTTTTTTAATTTTGTTTATTTATTTGAGAGAGAGAGAATGAGAGAGAGCATGAAAGCAGAGAAAGTCAGAGGGAGAAGCAGACTCACCGCAGAGCTGGGAGCCCGATGTAGGTGTTGATCCCAGGACTCCGGGATCGTGACCTGAGCCGAAGACAGTGACTTAACCAGCTGAGCAACCCAGGTGCTCCTATGGTGTGTTTTTAAGAGTTACATATACTGGGGCACCTGGCTGGCTGAGTCAATAGAGCACGCACCTCTTGACCTTGGTGTTGTCAATTCAAGTCCCGTATTGGGCATAGAGCATACTTAAAAAAAAAAAAAAAGAGTTAACACATACTGATATTTGTAGGTCTGGGTCATTTATAAAGTTAATACAGCATTGTGCTTTCTCATGGACTATAAGTATTTATTCATTCAACTATTGATGCACATATAGTTTATTTCCTATTTTATGCCATTAGAAATAGTGCATTTTTAGGCTAAAAATTCTTGAGCATCTCTTCATAACCATCTGTGTAATACCTCTACACTGTGTTCCTAGAAGTGGAATTGCCGAGTCTATTTCTGTCCCAATGTCCCAGTCTCACAGTTTATATAGCTTTATAATGAGGAAGAATATCTCATAAAGGAAATCTCCTCTCCTTGATGGCCCCCTTTAAAATGGCTTTGGCAAGTTTTGGCACTGTGTACTGCCATAAGCATTTTGGAATCAGATTTCCAGGTTCCGCAAAAACAAAACAGATGAGAGAAACACAAGCTAAATTGATCAGTCCCCCAATGATAACAGCAATAAACATGCTGGGAGTTTTTTGGATTTGCACGAAATTAATCACTTTGTTTGGGAACAACTGACTGCTTTCCAATATCGAGATTTCACATCTGTGGTAGATTATGCGGTTACTCCAAAGAGTCTTTTCCCCTTTCTGGGAGAGCATGATATGGCCACGTCCATTTGAAGTAAAGTTTGACCGCTTTCACTAAGCTGATGTGAAAAGTAACCTGTGCCATTTTTTTAAATGATTTTATTTTTAAATAATCTCTACACCCAACGTGGGACTCAAACTCACAGCCGTGAGATCAAGGGTTGCATGCTCCACCAACTGAGCCAGCCGGGCTCCCCAGCCTGTGCGGCTTTTGAATTAAACTTGAAGCGCTATTACAGGCCTCTCTTCCCTCTGCCCTGAGAACTGTAGTGCCCCAATCAGAGGCTGCCCCCTCAGCCAACAGGCCAGAGTATGGACAGCCTTGAGCAGAACGCGGCTGTCCTGCGAGACGCATGTCACAAAAGCAAAAAATCCACTTTGCTGTTGGAAGGCACTGAGCTGTTTGTGTCATCTGTTAACTGCTTTATAACTAAGCCTAAAATGGACTAAAGGAGATAATTAATAGCAAGAGTGAGATGCAGTCATAAAAACCAAAAAGCATACGACTTTGTGGCATTATCTCTGATGTTAAGTGGTGTTTGGAAAAGAAACAGCGAGGGGCGTCTGGGTGGCTTAGTTGGTTAAGCGTCTGCCTTTGGCTCAGGTCATGATCCCGGAGTCCTGGGATCGAGTCTGCCTCAGGCTCCAGTCTCAGTTAGAAGTCTGTTTTTCCCTCTCTCCCACTCCCCTGTTTGTGTTCCCTCTTTTGCTCTGTCTCTCTCTGACGAATAAATAAATAAAATCTTAAAAAAAAATATAGCCAGAAAAAGCTTGGGCGCATGCTCTCTCTGTCAAATAAATAAATAAAATCTTCAAACAAAACAAAACAGAAAAGAAACAGTCCTTAAAGGCTAGGAAGAAGGCAATCCTGTATCACGAAGTGGTGAACGTTGGTAAAACATCACTGACGATGACTTGGAAAGGCAGGTATGGGGCTGAACAAGCCTATGGGTTCAGGGAGACAGGACAGGAAACAGAAAGAGCAGTAATGTGCCTTCCCTCCCGTGGGCTGCATTTGGAGAGACGCCACAGGAGATATGCTCAAACCAGGTTTGGCCCCTTTGCAAGCAAGAATGAGAAGGAGTAGAGGGAGCCCTGAATTCAGGGACTTTGGAGGAATAGAAGAAGCTACAGATTCTTAACTCTGAAGTCAGCACAATCTTGCCGAAGCAAAATGCACCATCTGTAAACACTGTAGCTCTTATTTTCTTTAGCTCTTCTTGTACGTCCTTTAATAACCGTTAACCTTACTGGTAGGTACCAAACCATGTCTGTGTTGGTAGGAAGTGAGATCTCTCTTTTAAAATACTTTGTAGGTAGATAGTCTCTCCTCTGCTGTCCTGCCCACTGCTCCCTTGAGGTGTTTTCAATAAACTCCTATCACTTTTGTAAAAAAGGAAATAAATTAAAAAATGGTTTTTGGTTAGTTTATGAGTAAAAAAAAATAACCTTTTTTTCTTACATACAACAGGTCATCAACTTTACCAAAATATTAATGATTCCCATTATTAATGTTGTTTTTCCCCCTTATTCCTTCCCTTTGGTTTCATTGTCTTGTTGCTGAAATTTTTCCTTTAATATTTATTTTAGGGCTAGTCCGAGAGTCTGTGTTAAACTGTCTCTTGAATTACAGTTTTGTAGGCTGCTCTTAGACTGTCATTCTCCTAGATAATTTAGTTTTTGTTTTTGTTGTTGTTTGCTTTTTCTCTTTTGTAGCTGTGGCAGAGACTAGCTTCATGATTAACTTGGGCACAGAGCGAAACTGTACTTCCCAGTCCCTTTGCTGCTAAGCGGAGCCCCGTGACCAGTAGGTCTTGCTAATGTAATGTGAATTGGGAATGATAATGTCCCTTCTGATAGGAGGCAGTTAAGAGCTGGTGTGTCTTATCCACGTACTCTCTCTTTCCTTATCTTCTGGCTGGATATAGCAGTTTCAGTAGATCTCAGAGATCAAAGGACCTAGAAAAAAGAGACTAGATCTCTGGAAGGTCATGTCATATGGAAGGCTTTTCTTCTTCTCCATCCCCCTCCCCAGCTTTATTGAGATGCAGTGGACATATAACATTGTGTAATTTAAGGTGTACAAAGTGGATTTGATACACTTAGATTTTTTAAAAAAATTCTATTTATTTGTTTGAGAGAGAGCACTCATGAGCAAGGTGGAGGGGCAGAGAGAGAGGGTGAAACATGCTCCATGCTGAGCAGGGAGCCGGATGCTGGGCTCGATCTCAGGACCCTGAGACCATGACCTGAGCCAAAGGCAGATGCTCAACACACTGAGCCACCCAGGCTCCTCTCAGTGTTGTGTTCTATGTGAATTCTCAGTGCTATCTTCCTAGGAACTGGTCCTTTTGTAAAATGGGTTCAGTGTGTTTTGTCCTATTTTCTTTTCAGTACCTATGTTTCCTCTCAGAGGGTATTTTTCATCTCTAGAAGTTCTGTTGATTATTTTCTTATCTTTTCTTCATTTCTCTTCTCACTAGGCTCATGTTTTCCTTTAAGTACTTGAACATAGTTATAATAGCTGCTTTATTTTTTATTTTTTTTAAAGATTTATATATTTGACAGAGGGAGAGGGAACACAAGCAGGGGGAGTGGGACAGGGAGAAGCAGGTTTCCTGCTGACCAGGGAGCCCAGTGTGGGGCTCGAACCCAGGACCCTGGGATCATGACCTGAGCCGAAGGCAGCTGCTTAATGACTGAGCCACCCAGATGCCCCTGTTTTATTTTTACAAAGTTGCTGTGTTTTTAATCTTTATTTTTAAGGATTATTTTATCTTTTTTAGTTTTTATTTTATTTTATTTTTTTATTTGAGGGAGAGTGAGTGAACATGAGTGGGGGGCAGAGGGAGAGGGAGAAGCAGGCTCCCCACTGAGCAGAGTGCCTGATGTGGGGCTTGATCCCAGGACCTTGAGATCATGACCTGAACTGAAGGCAGATGCCTATCTGACTGAGCCACCCAGATGCCCCAAGCAATATTTTACCTTTTAATTTTTTTTGGTTAAGTAGCCTCTGTGCCCAACATGGGGCTTGAACTCATGACCCGAAGATCAAGAGTTGCATGCTCTACTGCCTGAGCCAGCCAGGCACTGCATAATAGCTGTTTTTAGAGTCCTTTCCACTGAATCCATTACTGCTGTCATTTTCAATTCTGTTTCTGGTGACTGATTTTATTTTTTCTCCTGGTTATAGATCACATTGTCCTGCTTCTTTGCATGTCTAATCATTTTCAGTTGGGTGCTGAACATTGTGATTTTACCTTGTAGAGTGCTAGATCTTGTCTTTCTTTAAAAAATGTTGGACATATCTAACTGGAATTAAAATAAATTTTTTTAAAAAAATTGGTGGGCATTGTACTGATGGTCACTTAAATTACTTCCAGATCATCTTGATCACTTTGAGGCTTATTTTTAGCTTTATGAGGGTGAAGTGAGAAAAGACTTTACTCTCAGGCTAGTTTAGTCTATCTACCAAAGCAAGATCTTCTGAACTCCACACTGGAGGCCTGGACATTCAATAGGAACTTTCTCTAGCTGGTGAGAATTTAAACATCTTACAGTTCAGTGTGATCTCTGGGAATTATTCAGATTATAGCTTTAATTTCTCTTATGCCCTGCATCCAGTATTTTCACCCAGTGCATGTGTAGCTTAGTATTCAGCAACAGCTTCAGTGGGCCCCCAAGTTTATCCTTGAAACAATTTCTCTGCAAATCCCCTTCTTCCTGGTACTCTGCCCCACAAAGTATCACCACCTAAGTCTTCCTGAACACTGTCTCTTCAGTTCAGCAATACCTCCCTGGTACGCTTGGATTCTGCACCACAGTCTGGAAATTGCACCTAGGCAGAACATTGGGGGGATCGTAAGACTCAGTTATTTGTTTTCCTTGTCTTCTTATGGTCCTGAACTGCTGTTGTGCAATGTCCAAAAAGCTATTGTCTCCTGTATTCTCCACCAGTTTGGAGTTGTTTGTGGTGGGAGGGTGTGTTGAGTCCCAGTTGTTCCATCATGGCTGGGAGTAAAAACCTGTCTTTGAGTCTTTAAAGGCACGTTTCCTTATGAAGAGCTTGGATAGAAAGACAAACACTCGGGGGCACCTGGGTAGCTCAGTCGGTTAAGCATCTGACTCTTGATTTTGCCTCAGATCATGATCTCAGGGTCCTGGGATGGAGCCTAGCAACCAGCTCTGAGCTCACTGGGGGGTCTGCTTGACATGATCTCTCTCTCTCCGTTGCCCTCTCCCTCTGCCCCTCCCCGCCCCACTCACGCATGTGTGCTCATGCACTCTCTCCTTCTCTCAAATAAATAAATAACTCTTTTTTAAAAAAAAAGCACTAATCCCGGGGGGCCTGGGTGGCTCAGTGGGTTAAAGCTTCTGCCTTCAGCTCAGGTCATGATCTCAAAGTCCTGAGATCGAGGACCACATCAGGCTCTCTGCTCAGTAGCGAGCCTGCTTCCTCCTCTCTCTCTGCCTGCCTCCCTGCCTACTTGTGATCTCTCTCTCCCTCTCTCTCTGTCAAATGAATAAATAAAATCTTTAAAGAAAAAAAGCACTAATCCCATTCATGAGGACTCCTCCCTTACGGCCTCCGAAGCTCCCCCTGCCTTGTGATATCATCGCCTTTGGGGGTTAAGATTTAACATATGAGTTTGGGGAGAATGCATTCAGACCAAAGCAGTGGTTTAATCTGAGTGGAGCCTTTATTGACTCCCAGAGTGCCAGGATGAACTTGGGAATACTTGGAGCCAGGGTGTGGCTGCTTCTACTACTTTTTCTCTCTCTCTGTGTTTCTTATCTTTTCTTCTCTCATTGCTTTGACTGAATTTTCTGTCATTGCAGATCAGTTCTCTTCTTTTTCTCTTTCTCAGCCTAAAGGCTAATGTTTATTAAGCTTCTATAATATTCTGATTGCTTTACATGAAAATTTCATTTTATGCTCAAGCAACCGTATAAGGTAGGTGCTCTTATTATCCTAATATTTCATTTGCAGGATTGATCATGGATCATGCGTAAGTTACTTAAATTCTCTGGCTCTTATTTTTCTCATTTATGAAATAAAGTTAATGAGACTACCTACCTCATGACATTGTTTTTATGATTAAACCAGATATTAGTGCAAGATCTAGCACCGTGCCTTGCCCACAGTAAATGCTCAATAAATATTACTGCTCTTCGTTTTATAGAGGGTCATCATCAAAGTAAATCAGGAAGATGCAACTAGCCCTTTTCCCTTCCATGCATACTCTTTATGATAACATTTTTTTTCTTTTTATATCAGGGTAAAACTGTACAAAGTAGAAACCCGACCACCCTAGGGATACCCTGGTATGAGAGCAGGAGTGAGAAAGGTTATAAAAAGTTCCCCCAACTTATAGAATCCCTCTAATACTTCCTGGGCACTTTATTTCTGATTTCAAGTTGAACATCGCACATTCTCCTCTTTTTTTTTTAAGATTTTATTTATTTATTTGATACACAGAGAGAGATCACAAGTAGGCAGAAAGGCAGGCAGAGAGAGGTGGGGAAGCAGGCTCCCCGCCAAGCAGAGAGCCCGATGTAGGGCTCGATCCCAGGACCCTGGGATCATGACCTAGATGAAGGCAGAGGCTTAACTCACTGAGTCACCCAGGCACCCCTCTCCTCTTTATTTTAACTGGAGACCATGGACTGTTTGGGCTGTGATGTTATGAATATGTTAATAGTGTGGTCAGTGTTTTTTGAAGAAGTCATTTATAATTAATTGTGTGTGACATAAGAAAAATGAAATCTTAACCTAGGTTTGATACCTAGAAGAAAAATCCAGCTACAATTATAGCTAATGTAAATTTCTGCAAAAGGGAGTCATGCCCTGGAGAAAGAAGGTATTTTGTTAAAGAATATCGTGTCCAGAAACTTTGTAAATTCAGATTTTAAGATGATCAATTGTGAACTGTTTAGTTTTTCCTTTTTTTTTTTTAACTCTGTAAGTTTAAAGAAATACTAAGTTCTGGGGCACCTGGGTGGCTCAGTGGGTTGGGTCTCTGCCTTCGGCTCGGGTCATGATCTCAGGGTCCTGGGATCGAGTCCCGCATAGGCCTCTCTGCTCGGCGGGGAGCCTGCTTCCCCCACTCCCTGCCCGCCTCTCTGCCTACTTGTGATCTCTGTCTGTCAAAATGGGTGAAATCTTAAAAAAGATACTAAGTTCTAACTAAGAGGGTATTATTTATTATAGACATTAGCTGAAAAGTCACCTGATATTTTTAAAGACCTTTAGAATCTTCAAAGAGCATTTTTTCCATTTTATTCTTTTTGTGATTTCCTAAGTCAAAAAGAACATGAGGACTATACACAACAAAGTAAGAATGCGAGATGATGTGAGAGTAATTCCTGCCCCAGACCAGGAAGGGATTCCATTGGGATGAGGAAGGAGTGGAATTTGGAAGGAAAATGAGGGAGTTAGAGATAAGCGAGAGTCTCTAAGAGAGTGGTGGGACCTGGTTGTCACTCTGGGAAGGGCCTGGGGTGGGAGGCAGTGATGCAAGCCTCTGATGGGATCTGAGAGTGGAAGAAAGTGTGTCACCCATCTTGAGTGTAGCCAGGGGACGGCAAACCTTTAAGAGAAAGCTCTTGTTTAGCAGGACCCCAGAATAGAAGATACTGATGCTGAGAGAGGTCCCCCCACAGATGCACCGGATGTCAGCCTCCAAGGGGCTCGTGTACATCAGTCTGCAGTGAGGAAAGCAGCTGAGTGTGCCTCAGCCTCTGAGAGAGCGCTAATGGGCCTGAGGAGCTTGGGGTCAAGATGGAGAAGAATCAGGATAGTGTCTTGGTCATCACAGGCCATGATGAGATTATGGATTTAGCAATGACTGTCAGAACTCAATGACAAAGACCAGAAAAGTGAGTTACAATTAATTCTGGGTAAAAGACAGGACCTCTGTATTTAGAAACCCTGTTCCTGTGGGAGCCTGATTTGTAGTAAGTCACCCAGAAAGAAACTAGCTTATTTCTGAGGACAAGGGGGATAGGAGTACTCAATTACTCCAAAGTGTCTGAGTTTCAGCCTGGAAATGGCTGAATTACCTTGGATTGGCAAGATTAAGCTTTATACTGCTGACTGCCTTGGGGGCTCAGCAACTAAATTAAATATGGTTAAGGAGAAAGAAAAAAGGTTACATTTTTTTAGGTTATTGGAAAGTTTAATTATTTTAGATAAAATATCTTTAAAACATATTAATTATTTAAAGGATTTCCATAGTGATGACTCTTAAATACTGAGAAATTATCTCATGTAATTAAGGAGTTTTCTAACTCCCAGTAAAATATTGGCATATTCTATTTAGACGACGTTACATTTTTACTCATTCAAATTTTGAGACTGTGAATTTCCTGTCTATTACCTTTGTGCAGTTAGGTCACATATTTCCCTATCTCATGGAAGAAGGTCTTCTGTGCTTGAAGGGGTTGTAGACAGGATATATCTGTTATCTGTCTACATCTCCATCTTTCTATCTCTCTCTGTCTTTATGTCTAGTTATCTCTCTCCCCATCCCTCCATTCTCTCAAGAGTTCTTGGAGTCTCTAAATTAGTTCCATCCATGGTATTCTCAATAAATGAGCCAATATACTTTATTTTTTCTTTTAGCGCATCTACTCTGGTTCCTGTCATTTGCAACTGAAATTGTGGACTAAATAAAAGAATCTAGCAAATGGGCTCCTGGCAGGCTCTGTTAGTGGAACATGTGGCTCTTGATCTTTGGGTTGAAGGTTGAGTCCCTTGTTAGGGGCAGAGATTAGTTAAAAATAAAATCTTAAAAAAATGACTACTTAAAAAGAAATCTAACAAAAACACACAAGTCTTTTAGTCTTTTATGAATAAAACTATAACACCATGTTATGTTCTAAAAGAAGACCTGAATAAATGGAGGGATATAGCAAGCGGGCATCCAAGAAGACACTTTTCTATTTGGGAAGGAAACTCTCTTTTGTGTAACATTGGTGGAACCACTGTGAAAAATAAAGGACAGATATGCTCCTTTCCATCATCATCTAGGGAGGGGATTAAGGAGCATATGACCAGCCAACACATGCCACCCTCCTTGAGTCTTGAAGGAGTGATAACAAGATTCAGAAGAGTTTACAAATTATGCATAGGCATGGTGATCTTAAGAATTCAGCGTCAGGGGTGTGTGGTGCTGCTGGCAGCAGCCACATCCCAGCTATGGTGAACACACCCTCAGGTGACCCTCCAACAAGTCACACCCTTGGATAACCCCTTCCTTTTGAGTGGTGGTGGACCCTGTGACTTGCTTGCCGCCCATAGAATAATGCAAATGTGAGGAGGTAGTCAGTCACTCTCTTGGTTTGCTGTTGCTGCTGTAAAAAAACTACTATGACTTTATTTTCACTTATTTATTTTGAAAGTTTTTTTCATTATTATTTTTTCAGTAATCTCTACACCCAACACAGGGCTCAAACTTAGGATCCTGAAATCAAGTGTTGCATGCTCTTCCGACTAAGCCAGCCGGGTGCCCCTTAAATGACTACAACTTTAGGGGCTCAAAACAACATAGATTTGTTATCTTATATCTCTACAGCTTAGAAGTTCAACATGGGTGTCAGTGGGCTAAAATAAAGGTGCCAGCGGGACTATATTTCTTTTGAAGGCTCCAGGAAAGAATCCATTGCCTTCCCTTTTCCAGCTTCTAGAGGTCACTGCATTCCTTTGCTCCTGGTCTCCTGCCTCCATCCTTAAAGCCAGCAACATGGCACCTTTTTTACTTCTCTTGCATAATCATGTCTCCCTCTCACTCTACTTTTCTCCCTTCCTCTTTGACTTTTAAGGATGCTTGCGATTACATTGGCCTGCCCAGAGAATCTAGAAAAATCTATCTTCAGGTCAGCTGATTAGCAACCTCCATTCACCTGCAACTTTAATTGCCCTTTGCCATGTAATATAACATGTAATATAACATATTAACAGGCTCCAGGGATTAAGACATGGGCAGATTTGGGGGACATTAATCTGCCTACCCCATAGAACTGTTATTTCCCCCCAGAATTAACCTATAAATTTAATGCAGTGTTAATTAGAATCTTGCTAAAGTGATTCTAAATTTAATGTAAAAGAGATAATATACAAGAATAACAAAGAGGTTTTTGAAAACTAGAAATAATGAAGAGCGACTTACTCTGCCAGACATAAAACATATTATAAAGCTAAAATAATAAAAGTGCTTTGGCATTGGCATCATAGGTGATGGTGTTATAAAACCCAGCAGTTCATTGGGTTAAAAGTAGAGCCTTTCTCATGTCATGATCTCAGGGTCCTGGGATAGAGCCCTATGTTGTGTGTGTGTGGGGGGGGCGTCCCTTCTCAGCAAGGAGTCTGTGTGTCCCTTTCCCTCTGTTCCCCCACCCCCCACCATGCACTCACTTGAGTGCTCTCTCTTCCTCTCAAGTAAATAAATAAAATCTTTTAAAAAAAAGTACTCAGGCGCCTGGCTGGCTCAGTGGGTTAAGCCTCTGCCTTTGGCTCAGGTCATGATCTCAGGGTCCTGGGATCAAGCCCCGAATTGCATTAGGCTCTCTGCTCAGCAGGGAGCCTGCTTCCCCATCTCTCCCTCTGCCTGCCTCTCTGCCTACTTGTGATCTCTGTCTGTCAAATAAATAAATAAATAAAATCTTTTTAAAAAAGGTAGAGCCCTTCTACATCAAATACAAAATAAATTCCAGATGAAAATAAATATCTAAATGTTACTAAACTTTCAGAAGTACTAGAGTACACAGACACGCGTGCACACGCACGCACGCACACGCACACACACACACACACACACACAAGACAATCTGAGTGGGGAAAATTATTTTGAAAAACCTGGAATCCAAAAAGGAAAATCTTGACATATTTGGATATGTACGAATTTAACATTTTTGTACATTGAAGTATACCATAAACCAAGATAAAAGATAAACGACAGGATGGGAGTGTATTTTAAATATATGCATCAAAAGTTCAGTATCTATTTTGTATTTGTGTGTGTGTGTGTGTGTATGCAAAAGAAAAACAATTAAAATTGAATAGAGGAAATAAATTAATAATTTCTTGAAGAAGAGAATTCCATGTCTGATGAACATAAGAACTAATACTTGTTTGAAAGCAGAAATGCAAGTTAAGCAATAATAATGTGTCTCTAATCATATTAGAAAAAAGAGCCATGTATGTCTGGTATTCACTACCAGAGTGGTGGAAATGGATGCTTATACCATCTTTGGAATGGTATTTTTTTTGGATAGTAAATTTGTTTTTTTTTTTTCCATTTTTTTAAGTAAGAGCATGGAGCTTGACATAGGGCTTGAACTCACCTCCCTGAGATCAAGACCTGAGCTGAGACCAAGAGATGGACACTTGGTTGACTGATCTGGCCAGGCACCTCTTTCTAATACACTTTTTTCGAGGGGGTAGTATTTTTGAAAATTAAAATTATGTTCACATCTGTAAATAGAAATGCTGTCATATTTATAACACTGTATGTGTAATTATTATTTGCCAAGGCCTTTTTAAAAAAAGTATGTGCATAATTATGTTGTTGCAGTAAAATATTAAAAACAGTCTAAGTGTCTATGGATAAGAGAAGGGTTGAATAAAACACGGTACGTGCACCCTCTGCACAGTTTTAAAGAACGTGGCAGATCTTTCTGTCCTGTTGTGCAAAGATCTCTGAGACTTACCAGTAAGTGAAAGAGAAAGTCGCCACAAATATATTTAGAATTATCGCATATATGTAAAACAGAAATGTGTAATGTCTGCATATAACTAAGGAATAATTTATTATACTGCAATAGAATCTTTTGTGTAATATGTGTTTGGAGGAGTACACATCAAATGGATCCTTCCTAAAAAAATCTTGTCAGGCTTTGATTCTTTGACTTTTTTTAAAAGATTTTCATTTTTAAATAGTTTCTGCACCTGAGGATGGGCTCAAACTCATAACTCCAAGATCAAGAGTCACATATTCCACTGACTAAGCAAGGCAGGTGTCCCCTCTTTGACTTTTTATAATAAGCAGGTGTCTATCTATCTATATACATATATATATATATATATATATTTTTTTTTTTTTTAATTAAATTCTACCTCCAGTGTTGGGCTTGAACTCAGGACCCTGAGATCAAGAGTGGCATGATCTGCTGACTGAGCCAGCCAGACACCCCCTTTGACTTTTTTTTAAAGATTTTGTTTATTTATTTGACAGACAGAGACAGTGAGAGAGGGAATACAAGCAGGGGGAGTGGGAGAGGGAGAAGCAGGCTTCTCGCTGAGCAGGGAGCCTGATGCGGGGCTCTATCCCAGGACCCTGGGATATGACCTGAGCCGAAGGCAGACACTAATGACTGAGACACCTAGGCGCCCCTAACTTTTTATAATAAACACGTTTATATATGACATGCACGATTTTAATATGCTTTTTGACCTGGTTAAAGAAAAACCCAGTGTAGAGAAAACCAGTGGGGGAAAAATGTCCAGAAACTGACAGATATTTTGGGATAATAAGATCTTGAGTGCATGGATAATCCTCTTATGCCATTTTTATCTATAGGCACAACAACAAAGAGTGAGAAAGATGTTTAATGATGACTAATTTAAGTTTTTCTCTGCTGGGTGGCAACAGCTAACTTAGTGAAAGCAAAGAGATACTTGAGGCTTTGAAGTCCAAAGGCCAGTGTTCATACCCTCCTTAGTATATCTTACTCTCTTTGAATTTAGGCTGGTTATCACTTCCAAGCCTTAGTTTTCTCATCTGTAAAATGGGTTGATAATAACACTGCTTAACAGGATCACTTTGAGGGTTAAATGAGCTAATGTCTGCACATCACGAGGAACATTTTGAGTGCTTGTCACCATTAATTCCTTCTTACCATTTTCCAGGCTCCTTGGAGATGGAGTACCCCTCCAGGGGTTTTTGCTGGTCTTCATTTATTTTCCTTAGGCTAACTTGTCCTCCCGATGTGTGTGTAATTACAGTGACAACTTAATTTCATATAACGTTTTAATGTTTACCAACATTTTCACGTACTGTGCTATGCTACCCACCTTGAATCCTTGTATACAATTGTGTCAGTCTTCTTTTTAGCTTACTTCCACTCGGGTGCTCCGGAGTAAAGACAGTGGTGAATATATCGCCAGGAATGTTTTTGCAATAAGAAAATTCTAGGGCTGCTTCAGCCCCCTCATTTTACAGAGCCTAGAGAGCTTAACTGTTCTGTTTAAGGGCCATTATACAAGTTAGCTTTTGCTGCATCACAAATACCCTAACACTTAGTGGCTTCAGATAACCATTTATTTGCTTCATCATTCTCTCTTTTTTTTTTTTTTAAGATTTACTTATTTATTTTAGAGAGTGGGAGAGCAAGAGCCTGCGAGCAGATGGACAGAGGAAAAGAGAATCTCAGGTGGTCTCTGTGCTCAGCGGCTTATCATTCTCATGGTAGTTTTTATGATCTGAACCAGACTCAGCTTTTCTTGACGGGGCTCACTCCTGTGTCTGGAACCCTGGCTGGGATGGCTGGAGCAGAGGCTAGAGCACCTCTCCACATGTCCTCTTAACCTCCAGTAAACTAGTCCAGGTCTAGTCACACAGTGGTGCTGGGTTCCAAAAGCAGCAAGAGGGGAGGTTGCAATGCCCCTTGGGGCCTAGACTTACAATTCACATGATGTCACTTTGGTTGTATTCTTGTAGCCAAAGCAAATCTTGAGAACAGCTACAATTTTAAGGGCAGGGGAATAGATTCCACTTTTCTTTTCTTTTCTTTTCTTTTCTTTTCTTTTCTTTTCTTTTCTTTTCTTTTCTTTTCTTTTCTTTTTTTTATGGTATGTTAGTCACCATACAGCACATCATTAGTTTTTGATGTAGTGTTCCATGATTTATTGTTTGCATATAACATCCAGTGCCCTATGCAATATGTGCCCTCCTTAATACCCATTACTGGGCCAACCCATCCCTCTACCCCCTCCCCTCTAAAACCCTCAGTTTGATTCCTGGAGTCCACCGTCTCTCATGGTTTGTCTCCCCCTCTGATACCCACCTTCATTTTTCCCTTTCCTTCTCCTAATGTCCTCCATGCTATTCCTTATGTTCCACATATAAGTGAAACCATATGATAATTGACTTTCTCTTGTTGATTTATTTCATTTGACATAATCTCCTCCAGTTCCATCCATGTCCGTGCAAATGGTGGGTATTCATCTTTTCTGATGGCTGAGTAATATTCCATTGTCTATATGGACCACATCTTCCTTATCCATTTGTCTGTTGCAGCACATCTTGGATCCTTCCACCATTTGGCTAATGTGGACATTGCTGCTATGAACACTGGGATGGATGTGCCCCTTCTTTTCACTATATCTGTATCTTTGGGGTAAATACCCAGTAGTGTGATTGCAGGGTCATAGGGTAGCTCTATTTTTAATTTCTTAAGGAATCTCCATACCATTTTCCAAAGTGGCTGCACCAACTTGCATTCCCACCAACAGTGTAAGAGGGTTGCCCTTTCTCCACAACCTCTCCAACATTTGTTGTTTCTTGCCTTGTCAATTTTGGCCATTCTAACTGGTGTAAGATGGTATCTCAGTGTGGTTTTGATTTGAATTTTCCTAATGGCTAGTGATGTTGAACATTTTTTCATGTGTCTGTTAGCCATTTGTGTGTCTTCTTTGGAGAAGTTAGACTCCACTTTTTGATGGTAGAAGCTGAAACAGGGAAAGGCGAGGGACTGCGGAGATTTTTTTGTGATCTGTCCTGATACATAACTAATTAGTGGGTGTGCTTTGATGAGAAGTCAGATCTGATGACTGTTGATCCAGCAATTCCACTTCTGGGACTGTATCCAGAGAAAATGAAAACACCATGTTGAAGAGCTAGCTTCATCCCATGTTCTCAGCAGCATTATTTGTAATAGCCAGGTCATGAAAGCAACCTCAGTGTCTCTCAAGGAATGATTGGATTAAAAAAATGTGAGATATGTATACATATGTAATTCAGCCATAATAAAGGAAATGCAGACATTTGCCACAGCATGGGTGGAACTTGAGGGTGTTATGTTAAGTGAAATAAGCCAGAGAAAGAAATGTACTGTAGGATCTCAGGTACACATGGAATTTTTTTTTTTAAAGCAGGCTCCATACCCAGTGTGGAGCCCAACATGAGGCTTGAACTCATGACTCCAAGATCAAGACCTGAGCTGAGGTCAAGAGTCAGACACTCAACTGACTGAGCCACCCAGGCGCCCCTATACATGGAATTTTTTTGGAAAGCTCATAGACAAAGAGATCAGATTTGTTGCCAGAGGCGGGTTGTGGGGAATGCAGGGATTGGATGGAGGGGATCAAAAGGTACAACCTTCCAGTTATAAGACTCATAAGTACTAGGGATTTAAGCAAACAAACAAGCCCCCGATGGTTGTTGAATCCAGACCCACTGCAGTCTATTTCTGTAACAACAACAACAACAAAATACTGAAATCTGAATGCATTCTTTTTTTTTTTTAAAGATTTTATTTATTTATTTGACAGACAGAGATCACAAGTAGGCAGAGAGGCAGGCAGAGAGAGGAGGAAGCAGGCTCCCCGCTGAGCAGAGAGCCCGATTTAGGGTGCCATCCCAGGACCCTGGGATCATGACCTGAGCCAAAGGCAGAGGCTTTAACCCACTGAGCCACCCAGGCGCCCCATGAAATCTGAATGCATTCTTAATTTGCTTTTATTCTCTTAATGTCTCTAGAGATGCATGGCTTTCAGTCAAAAGACTACACTGGAGATTTTTTTTTCTTCATAAGAAATACTAATCATGGAGTTAGCTATCTCAGAGAAGTACACTGACTTCTCAGTGACATTCTTAAAGAGTGACAGTAAAACTTACCTTCTATAGGCTGAATCTAGGGCAAAACTGTTGAAAAAGATGAGAGAGTGATGACAGTATACATAAGGACTTTAATGTCCCTGAATCAGTCACGAATGGAAAGTTAAAAAAAAAAAAAACCCGAAATACTTTAAAAAGTCTGCCTCAGGCAATCAATCTCAAAATGTTTGACATTTCATTTATTGGAAAAATGTAGCTTTTTGTAATTAAAAAAGTTTTAACAGCTGAAAGTGACTTTAAGACCTGTTAAAATCAGGTCAACGAAGCTGCGGCTGATCTCAAAGTTTTCATCTTAAGGTGGAGGGGTTGGAGGCTGTGGATTTTGAGCTATAAGTGTGTGTAATGGGTACTGCAGAGGGAAAGCACATCCCAGTGAAACATGTTTAGATCAGGAGGATGCCTAGGTTTGCTGAAGCCTAGGGGATCTAAAATCAGTTCTATTCATGTCTTACTTTTGTAGGACCTATAAAAGAAATAAGCCCTATGAAGGTAGCATTTTCTTGGAAGTCATCCTTATTTGATTTGTCAACTCTGTCAACAATATCTTGATGGCGGTGGGCACCTGGTGTCCACTGGATCGAGACAGCTCACTACAGCAGCACGAAGGCAAGAAGAGGATTCATCATGCCATCGGGGTCCTCACCTCACCTCCTGTGTGGACTTGGTTCAGTATCCACACTAGCGGGTGCTGGGATGGTCCAGTCATGGCTCACAGTTGGATCTAGGTCCGTAGTCTGTGGATCACTGATTGCTAAGGATAAATGGTCTACCTCCCCAACCGCCTCTGAGTGATGAGCAGATGGCAGCTTTATTTTATTTGCCTGGCTCCGCGGTCTGCAGCCTCCTTCACTCAGAGCTCTGACTGCCCTCTCAGAGCTTCCTGTGCTCTACCAGCTCGTGGGCCAGGAGACGAGTGTGCCTGCTCTTTTCATGTGCGGGGCTAGTCACTTCCCAGCTAGGGTTTGGAACAAGTAAGAAGCCTCTGGAATGCTCAGTTTCAGGTAGACTTTTTTATTTGGAAGGAAAGTGACTGACTCCTGTACACTTAAATGATAAAGGACTTTTATTGGAAAGATATGGGGTGGCTCAGCAAAGCAGAAAAAAGCTGAACTAGCAGGCCTTAGAAAAGATGGGAAACAGGGACACTCCAGGAAGCAGGGGGCGGGAGGGAATTCAGGAGAATCTCTGCACATTCCAGAGCGGGGAGGGGATTGTATCGGTCTGGCTTGTATCAAATTGACCAGAACAAGGGCAGGGCACCTTGACTGACAGTCCAGAGAGATGGTAGGCAGTGTGGGAGGGGGTGATTGCCTACGGAAATTTGAGATATTCCCTTCCCAGTGAGGGGGCAAGGAGCTGCTTGGCTGGTTTCCTCAGTTGGGAGAGCAGAGAGCTTTCAACTCTTAATCTCAGGTTCATGAGTTCGAGCCCCACGCTGGGTGTAGAGATTACAAAATAAATAAACTACCAAACAGACAAATAAGGAAGGTGGCATGGAATGCTGGCTGGGCAAAACAGCAGACATCTCTACACTTTGCAAATAGGTGCCATAGTGTTTCTGGTCAAGCGCCCTCTTCGGGTGTAGAAGTGTGGGTGGAGGAGGTGGGAGGGGGATTTTTTTTTTTTTTTTAAACATTCCATTCCTGAACTTCATGGAACTGCTCTGGGTTGTGTTTATTTGGATTTTGGAGACAGTATGCCTGGGTTTGAAGCCCAGGCCTGCCATTTCTTAGCTGTGTGAACTCGAAATGGTTACATACTTGACCTTTCTGGATGCTGGTTTTCTTATTAGAAAAATGGAAATCCTCAAAGTATTTTCATCACAGTGTTGATATGATGATTAAGTGAATTAATACATCGTAATACATTTGGTCTAACATTTAAGAGCTGGATATTCTCAGCTATCATTAGGGAGAGGTAATGCATTGTTGTATTGTCCGAGATCTTTAACCATGGTTTAAAATATTAATTATGCTTACTGAAATTATGAAATGGACTCCTGGTTTCACAGGTGATACTATTACTGTTGGGTTTTCACTGCATTAGTTTTATTTGCTGCTGTAATAAATAACCACAAAGTTAGTGGCTTAAATAAATGTATTTCTTGCTGTTCTGAAGGTCAGTGTTTCATTCCTTCTGGAGAAGAGGATCTATTCCTTGCCTTTTCAGTTTCTAGAGACTACTTGCATTCCTTGGCTCCAGGCCCCGTCCATCTTCAAGGCCAGTAATCACATCTCTCAGACCTCTGTTTTCGGGGATCACATATCCTTCCCTTTCCCTTTTAAGGACCTCCTCCCTCTCTCCCTTATAGGGACCCTTGCCATTACGTTGAACCTGCCTCGATAATACAGGATACTCTCTTCATCTCAAGATATTTTTTTCTTTAAAGATTTTGTTTTACTTTTAAAAAGATTTTATTTATGTATTTGACACAGAGAGAGATCAAAAGTAGACAGTGTGGCAGGCAGAGGGGGAGGGGGAAGCAGGCTCCCTGCTAAGCAGAGACCCTCAAGCGGGGCTCCATCCCAGGACCCTGAGACCATGACTCAAGCTGAAGGCAGAGGCTTAACCCACTGAGACACCCAGGCGCCCCTTAAAGATTATATTTTTAAGTAAGCTCCGCACCCAACTTGGGGCTCGAACTTAAACCCTGAGATCAAGACTGGCATGCTGTACCTGCTGAGCCAGCGAGGAGCCCCTCCCTCCCAAGATCTTTGATATAATCACGTCTGCAAAGCTCTTTTGCTTTACAGGTTCTGGAGATCAGGACGTGGACTGGTGGGGGAGCGTTATGCTGCCTACTGCTACACTTAATGAATAGTTGCTGCATTATAAATTGCTAATGAGTTCTTGTCGGGTGCATTGGTTCTTGATGGGGGATGACCTCATTCCCCTCCCTCACCCAGGGGATATTCTGATTGCTGGTGACTGAGGGTGGGTGGACATTTGGTGGGTAGAGGCCAGGGATGCTGCTAAACATCCTACAACACGTGGAACAGCCCTCGCACCCAATAAGAAAGAATGACCCCACCCGAAATATCAGTAGTGTTGAGGCTGAGAAATCCTGCTTTAGCGAGTATCCCAATTTTTTCCATGACTGTGTTTTTTCCCCTTGATGATTTGATTCATTGTACCTTACAGATTATAGGAAAGGTGATTTTAGCCAACTGAATTTGGGTTTTACCAAACCGTGTTTCCTATCATTAAGCAAGTGTAATTTTGTCTGTTAAGACAAAGAACCTATCCTTTATGAAGATTCTTTTAGAAATGTAATGATATAAGACTGAAAAATACTCTGGAAATAAGAGGCAAATTCATTTTAGACTCAGTGTTTCGTTTTTGGGTTTTTTTTTTGGTAACTTTCATAACATTGATTTAAATAAAACATTTATTTTCCTTTTTGTAAGAGGGGAGGGAGCATGACTATAACTGCAAAATTTTCTCCGTGGAGGGTTTGTGAACCTTCTAATGAACTTTCCGATGTTCTCTATCAATCCATCCCGTAAGTCCCTGACTTTGTAAAGGCAGTCTGTATTTTGGAGTTTCCTTGTGAGGCTGTAGATTGAGAAATTATTTGATGTAGGCGAGGAAGCAATGTAAAACGGTCTCTGTTCTCTACCTGACCGGAAGACACAGGGCTGCGCACCATCTCCCTCAGAGACCTGAGAAGGGAGGGAAGAAGAAGCTGTTTTTCCATTCATTGATGAAGGTGCTTTTACCCAGAGCTGTGACTTTCTCCCAGCAGCTGGCATCCTGCAGCTGGCTGAAAATCAACCAGTCCCCTGGAGATGGCAGTAGCAGGCAGGGATGGAGATCTTTCGGCAACCAGCCACAGCCAGAACTGCAGTCTCCTGCTCCAATCTTGGTCTGTGAGGACAGGCAGCCATCCATGATGGATCCTTGTGGCCGCAGAGGGCTGATTTTGCTGGTGGCTGTTAGAGTGAACCTCCACATTCTGTGTCTCAGAAGTTTAGTTCTCAAGTGCTGCCTTCAGTCCTTTCTGAACAACGTCTTGTATAAGTGAATGAATACATAAGTAACATTCCTGGTGTTGGTTAAGAGCTTCCACATTTGAAGCCCTATCGAATCACAGGCACCATATTAATTGGCACTGAGGTTGTAAGAGCGAGTCCTTGGGCTGGAGAGGTTTAAAAACACACAAATCCGTGATTTCAGCATAATCTACAACCACCAAGTAACCCAGTCCTGTGGACGCCAGGGGATCAGCTTAACCCAGCCAGAGGGGTCAGAGACACTTTCCCGATGAGATGGTACGTGGGCTGAGTTGGAAAGAAGTTAGGCAAGTGAAGAAAGATGAAAAGAGTGCTCCAGGGGCACCTGGCTGGCTCAGTTGGTAGAGCATCTGATTCTTGATCTCTGGGTTGGAAGTTCCAGCTTCATGTTGAGCATAGAGATTACTTAAAAAAAAAAAAAAGAAAGAAAAAAGAAAGAAAGAAAAAGAAAAAAAAAGGCTCCAGGCTGGAGACACAGCATGAATGAGATAGACGGTGGGACACATCATGACATTTGCTATGTTACTGGGTTGACACATGAAAGCCAGCGTGACCAGAGAGTTAAGTAGCAGCCCAATCAATCATGTGCTAAAAAATAAAAATGCTTTGGAATTAAGTATGTTGGTGGTATGCAACAGACTCATCTAGGGGGTCTTGTTTCCAGTGGATTTCCTCACTGCGTCTGTGGAGGTTTCTATACACCCTGCCAACTAGTGGACCTCATGTTGGAGTTGACTTAATCATGGTCCTCCACTCAAAGCCCACTGTCGTCTCCGCCTGGGCAAAGCTCTTCCCTTTCATGCTTGCTTGTTTCTCTCATTATTTACCAATGTTTTCCCCTTTATCCCTGGTCCTCCTTTATCCCTTCAAAGTGAGTTGAAGTACTCCCATTCCACTTCAACTCTGCTCCCCGCTCTGTTCATGGATCTTTATTTGAAAAGAAATAGTGTATTTAAGAAGATGTATTCATGTTAATTTTACTAAGTGGTATTGTGCTCTAAAGCATGTCTCTCCCAATTTTTGTCTCTTTGTTTTTCTGCCTTTGTCACACTGCTCTAAGGTACATCTTAGTTTCTTCCCCCGCCCTTTTTGAAGTAGGCGCCACACCCAGCATGGAGCCAGTGCAGGGCTTGAACTCACAACTCTGAGATCAAGACCTGAGCTGAGGTCGAGTCAGGTGGTTAACCGACTGAGCCACCCAGGTGTCTAGTTCCTTGTTTCCAACTGCAGTGTGACTGCATACATTTTGCTTATCCAATGTATCATGGTGGATACATTTTTTTTTAATCCTAAATCTTTCCACGGCAAAGAACTCTTTGAGGAGCATCCTTATTCATACCCCACTAAGGATCAGATGAACACTTTTCTGCCCCTGCAAAGTCCTAATTCCATGAGTCTGAGGTGGGTCCCTGATAATTTTTTAAAATTAATTTTGAAAAAAGTAATCTCTACACCCAACGTGGTGCTCGAATTCATGATCCCGAGATCGAGAGTCACGTGCTCTTTGGACTGAGCCCGCCAGGCACCCCCAGGGCCCAGATAATTCAAATACAGTTAGGCTGCTATTAGAGTGAGGTAATACAGTGAGAAGAAAGCAAACAATGGTTCCCTGACTCTGGCATGTATTAGAATCTTCTGGATGTATTGGAAGACACCGATTGTTGGACTCAGGTCTGACCTCACACTTGCACGAACCCAGGAAGTAAATGCCTCCTTAAATGTTGCCTAATCCTAGTTCTGGCCCTGGCTGGACTGGACTGGACCCCATGCCCAGAGTTCTTGATTCAGTAAGCAAGTAAGTCTTGGAAGCCGGTATGAGAATGTGCATCTCTAACAAGTTCCAAGGGGGTACTGCTCCTGCTGGTTCAGGGGCCACACTTTGAGAACCCCCGCTTTAGGACCCTGCTATTCAAAATGTAACCTGCAGACCAGCAATACCCAGGGTACCTAAGAGTTTATTCGAAATGCAGAATGTTGAGCCCCATCCCTGATCTACTAAACAGAATCTACATTTGAGCAAGATCCCAAATAAAGTTTAAGAAGTACTGCTTTGGAAGAGACATGGAGGGTACATCTTTGTACGAAGGGAATTAATTACAAGGATGCTCCCGAATTTCCTGAAAGCAACTAGGGGATACTTTTCAGGGAAGCTAAGGTCTCAGGGTATCTCATCTGGAGGCTCCCCGTGTCTGTTTGCCTTTTACTTGGGGGTGTGAACTGTGATCACTTGGCTAGAGTATGGTCTAATTTTTCTACTACAAAAATATGTTTTGAGAAATTATGTTCACTTCCTGTTTGATGCAGTTACTAAAGAGAGAACGCCCCTGGGTAAGGAATGAAGGGCAGCTGGGCTGTCTCCCCACCTCTTTATTTCTGCCCCGGGACAAGGAAGAAAACGGTCAGAAGATCTACCTCCTTTCAAAGAGTGTAGCTGGCAGGCCTCCAGGGCTGGGCTGAAGGGTGAGGTCAATCCACTCCTCAGATCCGGTAAGCTGAGGCAGCTCGTGGTGCAGGGAGGCTCAGAAACAGGAAGACAAAGTCTATTCTGCAGCAGAAGGCTGGAAGCTGTGCAGATAATACACTACTTGACATAGCTTAGAATTGCCTCGGACAGAGAATAAAAAGTTAAAATCCCGCAGACACAAATAAGCAAACCCGACTACCGGTGTTCAGAAACTTCTATCTTGTTGCTTTTAAGAGCATCAGAATGATGCCTTGTCCAGAGAAAGGAGCCTTGCCTAACTTCTGTAAGGATCTAAGACACAGCCCTGTCTGAAAAGAATATGTTATAGGTCACTAATGCCTCGATTAAAAAACAAACCCCAGAAAACCACACCCCTCTGTTGCAGCTCGCTCCTGACGCCCCATGCACACACTCGCCCAGCTGCTAGAGCTGGGAGAAGCAAAGGAGGAAGCGTGCGGGGGCGGGGGCGGGGGCGGGAGGAGAACACTGTAGATATCGTTTCAGAGACTATCCATTCCTGCCTCTAACAACATATAAACAGATTCCGTGGATGAAATTCCTCAGAACAGTGACTCCTCTTGAAAAAGATAACACTTGTATCTTAACTCCCCTCGTAGGAGTCAAGTGGAAACATTTCTGCGCAGACAGCTGAGGGTTATTCCTCTTCAGGTTAAGCCCACGAGTTTTCTGCGGTGCACGCAGTCTAGGGAGTGCTGAGCAATTAAGCGCTCAGGGAACACGGCTTCAAGGAGAGGGTATTAGCGCCCCCAGCAGGGGAAAGGAGGAGATGCAATAAATAAACGGAACCTCTCTCCGTGGCTAAGGGTGCATCATTTTATGACTCCGCCCTTGCTCGCATATCCCCACAGCCCGGATTATATCCTCCCTCATTCCTCTTCTAATCTCCAACCAGAAGTTTTCCATGGTCCAGCTCTCTCTTACATGAAGCCTTACTGGATTCCGCCCATCCCCGTTTACCAACTGGAATCCTCTATCTGGCTCTTAACACGTTATTTGTTTCTCTAATTCAAAGCCTGTGCCTCTCACTTTGGGAGGGAACATTTTTTATTGTGGTAAAATATACATAACATGAAATTTAATCATTTTTAGGTGTACAATTCAGTGGTATTAGATGCAGTCACAACACTGTCCAGTCATCACCATTATCCATTTCCAGAACTTTCTCATCATCCCAAACAGAAAGTCTATACCTATTAAACAATAACTGCCACCTCCTACCCCTGGTCACCTCTATTCTACTTTCTACCTCTATGAATTTGCTTATCCTCGAGACCTCGTATTAAGTGAGATCATATGGTATTTGTGTGTGTGGTTTTTTTTGTTTGTTTGTTTTTACTGTGTCTGGCTTATTTCCCTTAGTATATTAGTGTATTCAAGTTTCACCCATGTTGTAGCATGTGTCAGAATTTCCTTTTTAAAGCTGAATGATATTCCACTGCATGTACATGTTGAATTTTTGTTTGTTTATTTACGTAAGCCTTATGCCTAACGTGGGGCTCGAACTCATGGCCCCAAGGTCAGGAGTCGCATGCTCCACCAACTGAGCCAGTCAGGTATCCCTGTGTACATCACATTTTGTTTATTCACGCATCTGATGGACATTTGAGTTGTTTCCACCTTTTGGCTCTTGTGACTAAAGCTGCCATGAACGTGGGTATGCAAATATCTGTTTGAGTCCCTGCTTTTAATTCTTTGGGGGTGTATACACACACACACACAAGTAGGATTGCTGGATCATAGGGTACGTGCATGTTTAAATTTTTGAGCAAGTGTCCTTCATTGTTTTAGTCCAAATAGACAAAGAGAAAAAACAAGAGCCCAACTAATAATGTGTGTGGTGTCTGGTTAGAGCTCGCAGCTCAACTCCTGGAATGATATCTACTGACAATTCAGTCCAGTCGATCCATTCCAAACTCCTGCTCTGACCAATGCATCCACTCCAGGCTTGGGGGGTTCCAAAAGCAAAGGGGCCATTTCGTCATGTCTTTGGCAGAATTACTGTGACCCCCAACCTCTGCTACTTTTTTTTCTCTGCTTCTTGGGTAACCTTGCATTTGTTTTGTGCCCTAAATGGCTCTGCTAGTTTCTTTTGTTGACTATTTGCTCCCCGATTCCCCAGGAGGAGCACAGCACTTTTTTTTTAAGATTTTATTTATTTGACAGAGAGAGATCACAAGTAGGCAGAGAGGCAGGCGGGGAGGGGGGTGGGGTGGAAGCAGGCTCCCCACTGAGCAGAGAGCCCGATGTGGGGCTCAATCCCAGGACCCTGAGATCATGACCTGAGCCGGAGGCAGAGGCTTAACACACTGAGCCACCCAGGTGCCCCAGCACAGCACTTTTTATCTCAAGATACCTTCCTACCTTCCCCATCTCCAGCCCCCACTCTATAGCCTTCTGCTGCCTCTGAGTCATTGACCGTTAGCCATTCAGAGTTTTCAAACTGCTCAATAAGTAGCTTTGCTGTGATCAAGACTGTTGGTGGTCACCAGTCTGGCTCTTCTCTGTGCTGGGCACGCAGCTAACCAAATTTCTCGGCCAACCTTGCATCTGAGTGGGATGATATGTGGGATGATATGACTGAGTTCTCTGTGGAATTTGGGCCCAATGGATGTATGCCACGTCTAAGCCTAACCTAGGCCCAACCTCGTCTATATATTTGTCTCCTCATCTGTTAACTAGCTAGCACCAGAGCTACTGGAGACACAAAATGAAAGTCTCTGGGTTCCTGAGTCGTCATCTGGAGGACAGCGGTCCAGGACAGCTGCTCGGACAAGAATGTCCACATGGCCCTTTGGGGGAGGAAAGAAGAAACTTGATTGTGTGAAGCCACTAAGATGGTCCTACTCTGGTGAATCCATTTGCGTTTCCAGTTTTACAACTCTCCTTAATTAAGACCTAGACTAAGACCATGTGAGGCTGTTCTGAATAGCCCTTATTTTTAAAAAAGATTTTATTTATTTGACAGAGAGAGATCACAAGTAGAGAGAGAGAGAGAGAGAGAGGAGGAAGCAGGCTCCCCGCCTAGCAGAGAGCCCGATTCGGGACTCGATCCCAGGACCCTGAGATCATGACGTGAGCTGAAGGCAGAGGCTTAACCCACTGAGCCACCCAGGCAGCCCCAGCAGTTCATTACTTTTTAGGTTGAGCAGTAATCCCTTGTATGCACATCCCACAATTTGTGTATGCATTCATTCACTGATGGGCATTAGCGTAGTTTCTAGTTTGCAGATAGGAAGAAAGCTGCTCCAGCATCTTCTACCAGTCTCTTTGTGGATAAATGTTTTCATGTCTCTGGGGCAAATACCTAGGAGCAGAACTGCTGGGACGTGCATGAGATGCGTGTTTTAACTTTATAAGAAACTGGCAAACCTGTCCCCCAAGTGGTTGTGCCATTTTCTACTACCAAAAGCAACCTATGAGAGGTCCACTTCCTCCACCTTCCTGGCGTCCCTTGGTATGCGGTTTCTAGTATAAATTTATTTGTAATGAATATTTCATTTTAGTTTATTTTTAAAAATTTATTTATCTATTTTAGAGAGGCGGGGGGAGCAGAGGGAGAGGGGGAGAGAGAAATCCAAGCCGACTCCCCACTGTGTGGAGCCCAAAGGGGGGGGCAGTGGGCTCACTCTCACCACCCCCATCATGACCTGAGTTGAAATCAAGAGTCAGATGCTTAACCTGACTGAGCCACCAAGGTGCCCCCAAATATTTCATTTTAGAAGGAGAGAGACAGAGAGAGACAGGTTGATGGGAGAGAGGCAGAGGAGAGAGAGGGAGAAAGGGGTTGCGGAGGGAGAGAGGAGATGAGAGGGAACAGGGAGGAGGGGGAGAAAAGAGGCCAAGAGAGGAAAAGAAAAAAGTGCAGTATCAAGAAACAGAGTCATAAGTACAATCAGGTTTTCCGGTGTCTGCTCAGATCTCTTATCAGATAGACTGCACTGCCTTTCAAGGGAGAAACATGAGGCCGTCTTCTTCCTGTTAACTGCGGGGGTGGTGTGAGCTGGACATTATTACATAGAGTTTATTCTAGGAAGCCAGTAGTTTTTCAAGTATAATTTGGACGGGAAACACTGCATTTCTAAAATAATTATTTGCATGTCAGGAACTGGCAATAATTTTGAAGTCCCTGTTCACACTGTAAAACCTAGCTGTTTCGTACTCGCAGGAGGAGACATCTTTCTTTCTTTTGTTAATGCACGGTAATGAAGGTGTGAGTCACTGTAGGCACATTCAAACAATGATCAGCAAGAGGCAAAAGCCAGTAGTTATGACAGATAATATGGGGAGAGAAGGGCAAGACACACGTTCTTAAACTTCACTTCTACCTAAACAAGCACGAAGCTGATCTGGCTCAACGGGAAAATACAATGAATTGTAATTAACGAGGTATGATTCAAAGAACTAATCTTTCTAGCGTCAAAGTGTGATCCTTCTGAGAAGGACGAATTTGAATATAGAAAGCAAAAGAGGGATTCTAAGTAGTGAGACCAAAAAAGTGGCTTTAAAAAATTTAATCAGAAATGACCACCATTATGAATATCTGCTTACTACGGGAACTATGCTCTTTATTGAGACATAATGTAATGCCACTCCTCTGCTCCCCGATGCGGGACTCTGGCTTATTGGTAAAGTGTCCATCAGCTTTTACTGTAGACTACAGTGAAGGAGAGAGGTGTCCCTAGCTCTCTCACTTTGGGGTCCTTATTTTGTGTCCAGTGGGCAGCGTCTCCTGGGGACAGTTGGTGGGGAGACAGAGGCAACTCCCCCCACTTGCATTAAAAGACATTTGTCTCACTTATCACCAATCAAGTCTTAACCAACACCCTCTCAACCACAAGCAAGGCCAAGAGGGTGAGCCACGGCTCCTCCCTTTCCCATTACCCTGCATATGGCTTGTGATCTCTTTCCCCCACCCCTGAAAAGCTCTCTTCAACCAATTGAATTAAGGTGCCCGATGAATGGAAAGCATATAGTAAATACTAGCTTTTATTAATTGACTCATTCATCATTCATTCATTCATTCATGTACTTAATGTTCATTGAGGTCCTGCTGCAGACCAGGTACCAGACGCTGGGCATGTAAGTGAATAAAACGGACAAAAATTTCTGCCTTCATACCAGTAGGGGGAGACAGATAATAAAAATAATAAGTATGTAAATTGTGGAAAGTATTAGAAGGTGATGTATATGGAGAAGAAACAAAGCAGGATAAACAGAATGGGAGTTTTGGGGGTAGGAGGAGGCACGCCACTGGGATAATAATAATTCATTACTCCTATTGTTTTCAGTGAAGCCAGATTCCTCCAGCCCACAAAGCGGGATTTATGTCTCCCCTCCTAAGCCACCACTACCATGACAACCTAGAACTGTGACTCAATGTTTCTAGATGGTCCGTCTCCCGCCCCAGAGAAGGCTAAGCTGGGATAGCATTATGTTTTGTGTAGGTAGCCAATCGCTATCACGCATCTTAGCATCTCGGAGTGTCACGTGATCGGCCAAGACCAGGAAATAAGCCTCTGTGCGCAGTGCCCGCTCTGGTGTGGCATCTGCCCCCACTCCAGGGTCACAGATCATGTATTGACTGATGACCTGCTTTCCCCTCCCTTCTTTTCATGTAAGTAGTATATCGTCCCTCATGTCTAGAAGTACTTTTTATGACACAGTTTGATCCCTGGCATGGTCTTTTCCTTTGTATACATTGCAATTTCTGAACAGTTCCATTATTTTAGCACATTTAGTTAGCTTCTAAATTTCCACTGTGATGAAGTTACTTACTTACTTATATATGAAATTACTTACACATGTCACTTTGGATATCTTTGTGGTTTTATCCTTAAGCTAACTTGCAAAAATTGGTTCAGAAGAGATGCATAGTTTTAACATTTTTTGAAGCAAATTACCAATTGCCCATTAGAAGTCATGGATTAGCCCCACCTTGCCAGCTATGTATGAGAACGCTTATTTTCCTGTATTCTTACAGTGCTTGGGACATCATTCTTTTTACTTTATTAATTTGAAATGTGATGCTTGATATCTCAGTAATGTTTTCAGTTGCCCTGTCTTCGTGAGGTTTACTGGCATTTGGATGTCTCCTTTTGGAAATTGCTCATTTTTCACTGGAGCCTTTATCTTTCTTTTTGATAGCTAAGAGTTCTTTAAGGGTCTCAGCTTTTTTCCACCATATATGTTGCAGCTACTTTCCCTGCTTTTAAAACTGTGCGTTAGTTTTATTTACAGAGTTTCTAAAAGAGATGTATTGATGTTCTGGCACTTAAAAATTTCAGTTAAATTTATTATGGCTTTTTTCCTATGCTTTCTTGATAAGTGCTTTTTACACTTAATTATGTAAATATCCAAATTATGTAAATATCCAAATTCTCTTCATTTTCTATATATTTTTAAACATATAGGTAAATGGTAATATCTGGAGTTGATTTTTTTAGAGGTTTGGTTTTTTTTTTTAGAAGATTTTATTTATTTATTTGACAGAGAGAGGACAAGCAGCGGGAGCAGCAGGCAGAGGGAGAAGCAGTCTTCTCACGGAGCAGAGCACTACTGAGTGCACTCACTGAGCACATGGGGCTCCATCCCAGCACCGTGGGATCATGAACTGAGCCAAAGGCAGCCGCTTAACTGACTGAGCCCCCCAGGTGCCTCTGGAGTTGATTTTTGTGTATGGATTGATGTAGGGCTCCTACTTAACTTTTTCTCAAGTGCTTGTCTGATAGTCTCAGGACTACCTCTTCAATAATCATCCTATCCCTACAAATAAAATACACCAAAAATATCACATAGCTATTGTAGAATTACTTAGAGGTACACCTATGAAACTAAACAATATGAAGTTGCTATTTTGGAGGCCAAAATAGTAGAATGTTGGCAAGCCCATACGACTCAACCTAATACTAACCCGTGGCAAAGTGAAATTTCCATTTTTTAAAAAGGTGATGTCAAATTTGAACAATTGGATAAACAAGCTCTGTCAAAAAAAAAGATGTCAGTTGTGTGTAATCAAGACATTTTAGCTGGCAAGAATAAATGAGGTGAGATGAGGTGAAGTCAGTGAGTGGGGTTGACGCTGGAGCATTTTTTCCCCTAAAAATAAACATAAATGCTGCACACTGCATTTTTAAAATATAATATTCTTTCCCCCACTCCGTGGTCTTCTGGGTCCACTTCACACCAGCTGAGTTGGCTCGCTGAGCAGAACTCTCCTTGTAAGATCTTTCCTCCTCTCTGTCTTTTCCCTGCTGGCCTCATTATTAAAAATGTGCTACTGTCAGATATAAATGATGTTTCTCGCTAAGTACACTCAATAGCATTTCCCTTTCACTCTATTTTTCCTCCAAATCTCACAATAAGCCATCTTGCCTTAGTGAGAAAAAGATCCCAAGCCTCTCTGACTATTCCCAGGCTCGAGAGTTGGCATGACTGACAGTCTGAGGGATTGATTCATAACCTCTGGGCACTGAGGCAATTATAAGTTGCCCATAAGCTTTGCTGGACTGGCAGATCAAATGAAAAACTTGGGCATCTAATTCTGGGTCAGCAAAGCTCTCCTTTCCTGATGCCATGCAAGAGAAGAACTGTAACTCGAAGAGGGAATTCTTTAGAGAACAATGACAATCATTTATATTTTCGCTTCTCATCATCATGAAACATGATAATGATTACTTCTTTTTTCTTCTCTATCTGTGCCCAAAATTGTTTCGCTATTCCTGACCTTCAACATTCCTTCTACAGCCTTTCCACTAATCTAGGAATAGGGGCAGAGAAAGGCGAGTTTCTGGTGTTCGAAGAAAAATGAAAGTCAGAAATAGCCCTTGTAAATCAAGGTTTCAATATTTCCATTCCCATAATCCTGGGAGTTGTCAATGATTTTTATTTTCACTAATGAGGCAATAACTCAAGAGCTGGTCCTCTTCTGTCAGGAGACAAATATTATGAAACAGAACTGTCATTTGTCTCCGAGCTTTGCTTTATGCAGAGGCGTGTGTGTATAAGCTTGTAAGAAAAAAGGGCATTTGCTCAGCCAAGAGAGAATGAGCTGTAATAGACTGATTACTAAATGGTTTATCATAAAAATCTCAGTACTGGAAAAGAACAGTAAAGGTCAGATGGTTCAAACTTCTCTCTATAAACATGCTTGTTCAGAGCTTAAGGGCCAAGTTAACCAGTTTTCAAAGCTGCTAGACACTATCATCATGTAATTGTACGACCTCTTTCTTCACAAAATGTTTGATGACACATGGATTTTCAAATGGATTGTCTTTAGAATTTTGTGACATTGAGAAAAATTGCAGATGTCCTAGGCTAGGTTATAATACTCTTAGGAAAATGATTGCTTCTCCAGAAGCTTGACTGGTTCACTTTTCAGTTTAGTTTTAGCTGTTACTTACTGGCTGTGGGAAGAGGACACTGATCCCAATATCCTTGGGGCTGATGGTTAAATTACCAGCCCTCCAGGGACAGCACATCCCTGTTTGCCCTTGGGGAGTTCCCGGTCCCTTTCATAGACAGGAGGCTTGGTCATGTGACTTCCTTTGGCCAATGGGACATTAGCAGATGGAACACAAGCAAACACTAGTAAAGTGCTTGTGCATTAGGGTTTGCCTACTCTTTTGCTGCTTTTTTTTTTTTTAAAGATTTTATTTATTTGAGAGAGAGAGAGAGAGAATAAGAGAGAGCGAGCATGAGAGGGGGAAGGTCAGAGGGAGAAGCAGACCCCCTGCTGAGCAGTTCAGTCCTTGGACTCCAGGATCATGACCTGAGCTGAAGACAGTCGATCAACCTAACTGAGCCACCCAGGTGCCCACTTTTGCTGCTTTTAGAATCCAATTTTCATGTGAAGAAATCTGGGCCCGTCAGCTAGAGACTCATGGCTCGGTGAATAGCCAACAGCAACTGCCGGCGCGTGAGTGAGGCCATCTTGGACCATTCAGTCCCAGTTGAACCACTAGATAACTGAAACTACATAAAAGCAGGGCCAGCAGAAGAACTCCAGAGCTGAACCCCGCCCCAGTTGCTGACCTACAGAATCAGGAGCAAATAAAATGGCTGTTGTTGTAAGTCACTAAGTTTTAGGGTGGTTTGTTTTGAAGCAGTCAGTAACTACGGCATTCCTGATTCATGGTGAAGCCACATATATCTCTGGGGTTAGGTTTCCCAGTTAATGTGTAAGGGAAAAAAATCATGTAAAGTCAAAATTGCCATTGGATATCCCTTAGGCAGTTACCGTTTACAATCAAAGCAAATATTTTTCCCTCTGCTATTGGGAGAGATTGTTAATTTTCTTTTGAGCCCTAGATGAAATAATTGGCTTGTGTTTGGGGCCATGTTATATGACACACACATTCTGTATCTTTAAATGCTCACTTTCTAATCCACTGGATCATCACTGAAATCATTCCTGTCTTGCAAACGCTCCAACCCCTTGTCTGTCTTCCTGTCATCATGTTCTCCTAGCAGAATTCTTAACACTGGATATAGTCAATTATCCATCTACTCCACCATGAAATTTGCTGGAAAAAGTGATACAACCTCTGTTGAGGATCGCTAAATTTGTTACTGCAAATCTCTAGTAAGCCTTCAGTAGACCTGGCTAATCCTATTATATTTCTCTTGTAAATTCACTTCCCAAATCTGAGACAACTATTTCACACTTTCTTCTCTCTTCTTTTATCTCCAAGATCCGCCCCCCCTTCTCCCAACACTGATTTTAAGTGTAAGATTCAATGATTTTTGACAAATGTATACACACTGGAACCACCACCGAGATCAAGATAGAGAACATTTCTGTCATCCCACAAAGTTCTTTCATGCCTTTTTAATAGACATATATCTTCATTTTTCTTGAGTAAATACCTGAAACGGCATTGCTGGGTCAAAGTGAGCATATAGTTGTGAGGATTTACCACCAAATCTAAGAACAAAGAATTTTGCAAGCATCACAATCAGCAGCTTTGTATTGAGTGTCTCTGGCACACAGATACAGGCTTCCTTCTTGCCATCCCAGGCCCGGAGCATCTCAGTGAACTTTGAGGTCGTCCAGGGGACCATACCCTCTCCAGAAAGGTCTGAATCTCTGAACCAGTGCCTTTCTCCCAGTTTGTTCCTTCTTGGGTTCCTCTCCCAAAGCCTTAGAAATAGTGGCTGCTTCCTTCATTGCCATTCCTATAGAGCTAGTTTCACTCTTCTTAGTAGTAGTTATGCTGCTGCTGCTAGTTAATAATGACTTATACTAAATTTTCCCACTGCAAATTATTGTTGTGGTTCTTGTCTCCTGAGTTGATGCTGGTTAGTGTACCCCACGTCACCACATCTCTTCTAGTTCTCCTCAAGAACATGCGCTGAAACATCCACCCATTTCTACTGCTGGCAGCCAAGCCCAAGTTGCCAACATGTCAGAACAAATGCTTTCTGTCTGGTTTCTCTCCTTTTCCGTTATTCTGTTCCCAGACTTCCACAGTCCATTCATATGACAATATGACAGCCACAGTGAATGGTCTCTTTCCTTTTTCTTTTTCTTTCTTTCTTTCTTTCTTTCTTTTCTTTTTTTTTTTTTTTTTTTTTTTTTTGGTAAGCTCTGTGCCCAATATGGCACTTGAACTCACAACCCTGAGATCAAGAGTCACATGTTCTTACTGAGCCAGCCAGGAGCCCCCACTGTGCTTTTAATGTAAATTCAATTATGTTACTGCATTGCTTAAAACCCTCCTCTAAGGACTTCTGGTTTTAGCTTAGAGGTGTAGAGAGCTGGATGAGAGTCTCTTCCATCCATACAACAAGGAAAATCTGGACATACTGGAAATCAGTGATTTTTCTTGAATGAACCAGAAAACTGAGGTTATAGGGCAACCACATTATCCAAAATCTGAGGAATGCCAAGTTCTTGCAGGGAGGTAGAGGACCTGAACATTTAGTGATTCGAGGCAGATGCTCCTGGACTCCATAGAAGCTGGTAGGAGAATTCGGCCAACAGTTTTTAAAGAATTGCTCAAGGCCAAGTGTGAGCTAGTTTGAAGATGTCATTCTCTTGCAGGATTTTCCTCCTCACACCCCACCAGGCATTCAAAGGGAAGTTCAGGGACAATGGTGACAAAGCTTGCATCAAGCTGGGACTGGCACAACACAAGTAGTTATTGTAGGGCACTGGTGAAAAACCAGTGTAGTGCAAAGAGAGAAGAAAAAAGCAACTCTACCTCCCAAGGAAAGGCAAGAATATGTACTAGGTCAGGTTGCCTGGCTGGCTCAGTCCGAAGAGCATGTGACTTGATCTCTGGGTTGTGGGGTCAAGGCCACATTGGGTGTAGAGATTACTAACAAAAAACATGTAAATAAACTTAAGAAATAAAGAGCACGTACTAGGCCAACACTACAGCTGGAGAGTCCGTGCACTTGTGAGACTCAGAGACTCTAAGTCTGAGGCTTAATCAGACCATATGAGACTGCTTTTGTCTCCTGGCCCTCACCACAGGTCAACAAGCATCAGGTAAAATTAACAGTACGAGAGAGTGGGCTGGGAGGGGTGGGGGTGGCAGGGGTCAGACTTGGGAGAGACACACACTCTCAGTGAGAGACACACACTGTCAGCTAGAGACACAGTCTCAGCGGTATAGCACAAATGGGAACTCCAAGGCTGGAAGCAGAGACATTGAGAAAGTAACTCTGGCAAACCAGCCCACATCAAGTATTTTGCAAATTACCTTGTTTATCTTTTTGTTGGATCCCTGGAATGTGGAACAGTACTGGCGCTTAGTACGTCCTCACTAGACTTTGAACGAATGACCCTCTGTTAGCTGCTACATCCAGACACCAACGGAGAGAACATCAGATTCATATCTCACTGAATGAAACGGTCAGAATCATCTGGTATTAAAATATCAATTTATTTAAATTTGAATATATTCAAGTAAGTAATATTTAAATAATTATTTCTCTATTTGATTCTTTTTTGCTTAACGCATATAGTTTAACTCACGTAAGTTAAATGAATAGGTGATGAAGTTCCGCTGCAATATCTTTCTTTTTTTAAAAGATTGTATTTTATTAGAGGAAGAGAGAGAGAGAGAGAGTGTGTGTGTGTGTGCATGCAGGGGTGGGGTTAGAGGAGCAGAGCGAGAAGGAGAGAATCTGAAGCAGGCTCGATGTCCAGTACCAAGCCCTACACGGGGCTGGATCTCACGATGCTGAAGTTATGACCTGAGATGAAGTCTGAGAGTCGAGGGACGCTTAACTGTCTGAGCCACCCAGACACCCTTAAAATATTTTATTTTTAAGTACCTTTACAGCCAACGTGGGGCTCAAACTTAACAACCCTGAGATCAAAAATCACATGCTCCACTGACTGAGCCAACCAGGCACCCCAATATCTGTTTTCTTTAAACAGTGACCTGTACCTTAGAAACCCCTTTCAAGCTGCAATCATGCAGGTTACATGCTGCTGGTAGCTGTATCTTAACCTAAAATTATCAGTTTTGAAAATGATTCAAATGAGGGTTTGATCAGGGAGATGGCCTCATTCATAAACCGCTGGCCAAACAGGAATGATGAATGAAAGAAGATCTAGAAGAAGCAATCTCACTCTATTGGGGATCATAATAGACACAATTCCTGAATCTTCATTCATGTATAAAATCTGTGGGGATGGGGAGCCTTGAGAGGGGGTCCAAACGTCAACAAAGTAACCCATCTTTGTTTTTATATCATCTTAAAGGTTAATACTTCAGCTCACTGGGCATCTTTCTCTTATCTGTAAATTGGTAGAATTGGACCAATGACCTCTGTGGTCTATTCTAGTTTCTTAAAATTGCTAAAGAAAATTTAAAAAGGGGCACCTGGGTGGCTGAGTCAGTTGGGAGTTTGCCTTCAGTTCAGGTCAAGAAACCAGAGTCTCAGGATTGAGCCCAGCATCAGGCTCCCTGCTTACAGGGGGTCTGCTTCTCCCTCTCCCTCTGCTCCTCCCCCCTGCTTGTGCTCTCTTTCTCTCAAATAAATAAATAAAACCTTTAAAACAAATCCTTCATTATAAAAAAAGAAAATTAAAAAAAAACCCCTCTAGCATAGATAGTAGCATTACCAAACTGAGAACCATACTCCATTCCTCTAAACACACAGACATACACACATCTATCCCTTATTATCTTCTGGTGCATTTGTCAAATGTCTTGTTTCCTGTCTTCTGTGTTTTGTGGTGTGCATGTATGCATTTGTGTTTGCTCATGTGTGGGGGTTTTAGACATGGCTCTATGCTTTTTATGTGGCAAAAAAATCATTCTGGTAGTCTGAAACTAGACTTTGATTCTCAGGGCACTAGACTTCACGTCTGCATTGCAAACATTCTGCTTTTGATATTTAGGGGAGTAAGAAATAAGAATAGAGGGGCACCTGGGTGGCCCAGATGGTTAAATGTCTGCCTTCAGCTCAGGTCATGATCTCCAGGTCCTGGGATCAAGCCCCATGTTGGGCTCCCTGCTCAGCGGGGAGTCTGCTTCTCCCTCTGCCTCTCCCAACTGCTCCTGCTCTCTCGCTGGCTCTCTCTCTCTTCCTGTATCTCTGTCTCAAATGAATAAATAAAATCTTTTTAAAAAGAAATAAGAATAGAGAAAAATGAAGTAGGACTACAAGTTATGTTGGGCAAAATTCTCTTTAATTGGCAATACTTTAGGAACTCATTGGAGGTAAGTTTTTGTGTCTGCATCCAAAAAAAATTATGTTAGCTTCTCATTTCAACTAGCTTGCATACAGTTTTAATTATATTTTAAGGATTTTAGTTATAAATAATCTCTACCCCCAATGGGGAGCTCAAATTTACAACCCTGAGATAAAGAGTTACATGTTCTACCAACTGCGCCAGCCAGGTACCCCTACAGTTTTAATTTTAAAAACTCATACTTTCTTGATTGATAAATATATTCATTCAGTAAAATAAACATCTATGGAACACTTACTACGTGCCACCTGTTAGTTTCAGTTATGGATAAGATATAGTCTCTAATCTTAAGAAACTCAGGGTGGAGTGGGGCTGGGATAGGGAGAATAATGTAACAAACTAGCATAATAATTGTTTGAAAATTCAGTAGGGTGATAGAATGTTGCTCAGTAAGAAAAAAAATTATTTTAGAAAAAGTGTATAAGAATCCAAATTATCTTTTCATTTATTATTACCCAAGACTTAACTTACAGAGAACACTGAGAATATAGAATATACTTATTAAAGGGATGAGAATCTAATTTTATTACTTTTTTGATTCACAAATATAATTTATTTTTGTCCTGGTTTTATTTCCCTTCTTCATTTCGTTATTTTTTAAAATTGAATTTTACCCGCCCATGGTCGAGAGCAGTGGTTTCTCAAAGTGTGGTCTGCGGACCCCTGGGAGTCCCCAGGATACTTTCAGGGTATCTATGAGGTCAAAATAATAATACCAAGACTTTATTTGCATTTTTCTCTGTGTTGTAAATGCATTCATGGTGCAAAAGCAAATGTGGGCAAAACTGCTGACTTCTTAACACAAATAAAGATGCTGACAGCAAACTGTACTAATAGTCATTATAGTCTTTACATCCACATAGTTGCCCCCAAAAAAGGCAATTTCACTTACAGTGTCCTTGAATATGCAATAAAAATGGTTAATTTTGTTAAATTTCAACCCTTGAACAAATATCTTTTTAATAGCATGGAGACTACTTAATTTTAAAAAATGCGATTAATAGAGACATACTACAGTGTTGCTGGTTGTGGGTATTTGGTAGATGTTTTCTCAAACATGAATGAAGTGAGTCTGTCACTATAGGAATTTCAATTGACAGTGTTTGTTACCAATAAAAACACTAGCTCACCTTCTTGTTTTGTTTTGTTTTTAAACAGGTCCGTGTCTCATGAATGGTAAGGAATTTGTGAGGTGCATTAGACCCAAAGACCTTTGGAATTTGTTGAAAGACAACTCAGTTTCCATGAGAAACAAAGTACAAAGATTGGTATGCAGTTCTGAGTGTCTTGTAAATAAATCCAGATGTGATTACTTTCACCATCCTGTGATTTGTAAGTTTTGCAGGTATTTAAATGCATCATGAGTTTACCCACATATTCTGTGCCTTTTCTTGGAGGAATTTCCATTGTTCAGAGCAATCAAGCTCACAGGAGAAGAAATCACTTGCTTACCACTTGCCCTTCCCTGTGTGCACTAGTTTACAAGGATGCCCGTGACTATAGATGCCATTTATAGCTGTACAGTGGGGTGGTCAAAGTATGGGAATATGGCCTATAGAAACAGGCTGAACTGCTGGCAGACAAACTTTAAAAAACCCATATGTTACATTTATTTTTTTTTTAAAGATTTTATTTATTGATTTGACAGAGAGAGATCACAAGTAGACAGAGAGGCAGGCAGAGAGAGAGAGAGAGAGAGGGAAGCAGGCTTCCTGCTGAGCAGAGAGCCCGATGCGGGACTCGATCCCAGGACCCTGAGATCATGACCTGAGCCGAAGGCAGCGGCTTAACCCACTGAGCCACCCAGGCGCCCCCATATGTTACATTTATAAAGTTAGTTTACAACAGTTTTCTAGTTCAGAACTTTTATGATATTTTAAAAATGATGTACTTCCTCATTACATAAATAACACATACTCATTACAGAAAATTTGGGCAAGAAGAAAAAGTGTAAAGAAGAAAATGAAAATGCTCCATAATCTCACTATCCCAAATTAACTACGGTTAATAATTTGGTGGGTTTTCTGCCAGGCTTTTTTCACATCAGAGCCCGGCAGAGCTGGAAGAGACCTCAGAGATGATCTCATCCAACCTACTCATTCTACAGATGAAGAGAAGCCATTAGAAGTTTGACTTTATTTCTGGGTTTGTTTCAAGTCACTTAAGCAAGGACAGTCCAGTTATGATAAGGCAGCGCATTGTGCAGTGCAGATAGATTTGGAAAAACCCTGGATTGTATCATGGATGCAAGCCATCGCAAAGGGCTAACCCATCCCAAGAGCCTGGCTCCGAAGGCTTTCCTGCTTTGGTCCTTGCCTGCGGTGGTGTGACGTTTGGAACTACAGCAGTCATTTTGTGACCTAAGGTGAAAAGCCTGAGGACAAAAAGCTCACACACTGAGGGTGACAGAGTGTAATGAGAGAAGGAATATGGGTCTTTAATGATATAACTGAGCAGCCAGACTAACCCTAGTTTTGGCCACCCTCAGATCTCTTGGTGAGAAAAGTCAATAGTTCTCTTGCTTCCGTTCTTTAAGTTGGATATTCTGTTACTCATAGCACCCAATTTGTAAGTTCCGTGACCTTGAACACATTCAAGTATTAAATATTCTCTGCCTAGGTGCCTTCATTGGTAAAAGAGAGATAATACACACAAACATTTTACAAAATTATACACACTCATTTGTATTCTATTTCTGCCCTATAACTGTCTATCATGACATTCTCCCGTGTTCTTCAAAATATTTCTATAAGCACGGTCTTTGATGGCTACGGAGATGTTTGTCATATGTTTCTTTCCAAACGCCCCTATTGTTGGGCATTACATTGTTGGCAAATGTTCTTTTATATAGGGAAAGGCTGTAATGTACATGAGTTTTGTACCTTCACTTCTTTTTTGAGAATCAATTTCTAGAACTGGAAATCCTGTGTCATTTATGATATCAAAGCCACATTGCCTCCCCTCTGTCTTTTACAGACTTAACCTTGCTATTAAAAGCTATTAAAAGTATACCAGGTGTACATGAGGAGTGACTGGCTGGCTCAGTCAGCAGAGCGCGTGACTCTTGATCTTGGGGTAATGAGTTCAAGCCTCGTGTTAAGCGTAGAGCTTACTTTAAATAAATACATAAATAAATTTTTTTAAAAAAGATTTTATTTGTTTGACAGAGAGAGACACAGCAAGAGAGGGAACACAAGCAGGGGGAGTGGGAGAGGGAGAAGCAGGCTCCCTGCTGAGCAGCGAGCCCAACGCCAGTGCTCCATCCCAGGACCCTGGGATTGTGACCTGAGCCGAAGGCTTACACTTAACAACTGAGCCACTCAGGCACCCCAATAATAGAATTTTTTAAAAAGGCGTACCTTAGTATGGAAAGCTCTTTTAAATAAGGGATGCGTTTATGTGGTTCTAAATTCAAAGTATACCCTGGAAAATTTTCCTCCCGTTTCTTTTCCCTAGCCACCTGGTTCCTCTCTCCAAGGTTTCTGGGAAACATTTCCAAATGTGTTCTAAGCATATATGGGGTCGCGGCAGGAAACAGATGGTATAGTCAAGTTAATCAATTTAAGGAAAGGGGTTATTTACACAGTAGAGAGAGGTGTTGGGAAGCCCTCAGTCACAGCGTCGTTTCCTGGAGCTAGTAACAAGGGCTTCCGAGGACTAACAGGGGAAGGGAGGAGAAAGTGGACCTGGAGGCAGAAAGGCTGTGTGGAGAGCGCTGGCTTCCAGGAGCCTGGACCTTCGGTGGAGTTGCTGCTAGCTTGTGGCGACCCCAAAGGGAGGTGCTGAGTGAATAACCCCCCCCCCCCCCCCCCCCCCCGAGTTCCCTGGTCTCCTGTTGGTGCTCTGCGCTTGTGAGGGCCAGGGCTAGCTTCAGCATCTCCTTTAATATTAGGAAGCCTGGGGTTTCGTGACAGCATCTCGTATTTTCAAGGTTGGTATACAGAGGATGGCTATGCCGGATTTCTCAAAGCAAGCGTGGCCCTTCTCTCCAGTGAATTCCTTATTCTTTTAATAGAAGGAGGGTCCTGTGGTCCCTCCAGAGAAAAGTCAGGGATGGCAGCTCTCCAGTTACGTATATTAATCCATTGCCACATTCTCCCTCCCTCACCTTGTGACCTCTTCTCTGTGCTTTGTCAGGCAGTCCCAGCCTGTCTGCGGTATGTCAGGCCATCATGGCTGTCTGCCCAAAGCTTCAAGAACCAAGACCGGTCCCAGGTGTCCCTGCCAGGAGTTAAACTCTGCATCACAAGAGAGTGCTTGGGTGACCTTAGGCTCTCTTCCACCTAGACTTAAGATCCACTCCGGGGGTCTGCTCCCACTGGGCCCAGTCGTTTTTCCTAGGATTCTTCAGACAACAGTGCTTAAAGCCTAGTGCTTTTCGAGAGTGGGGTTTGCCCGTGACTGTCCAGGTTTGAACACTGATCCTCCCCCATCCTGGAAACCCCATCAGTCCTAGGCAAACCTGGATGGTATGTCCCCCTAATTGAGAGGTCCAATTCCAGGGCAGCAACAATGAGGGAAAAGGGAAAGCAAGGCAAAGCAGCAGGGAAAGCAAATGCTTGGTGATTCATTAACAAGCCAGCCAGACCTTCAAGAGAAAAAAAAGCAGCTAACTGTTCGGTCATGTGACTTGTCCTTTGCTGGCCACTGCTCCTGGGAACCCATCTTTTGGAAGGAAAAAGGAAGAGGAAGGTGTCTGCCGACTTCCTCCCGCCTCCTGGTTTTTTTTTTTTTTAAGATTTTATTTATTTATTTGACAGAGATCACAAGTAGACAGAGAGGAAGGCAGAGAGAGAGGGGGAAGCAGGCTCCCCGCTGAGCAGAGAGCCCGATGGGGGCTCGATCCCAGGACCCTGAGATCATGACCTGAGCCAAAGGCAAAGGCTTAACCCACTGAGCCCCCCTGGTGCCCCTCTCGTTTCCTATCTTTCATTGGTCAGAGTTCACCATAGGGAGGGTTCAACTCTCTGCCATTCAGGGCTCTGACACCTAGCCTTGCTGAAGAGCTGCTAGGGAGGCCATGTGGCATCCCTCCCACTGTAGTACTTGTGAGTCGGGGGTGGGGTGGGGGAGAGACCAGAGCCCCTGTGCTTCTGGTCATATCAGGCCTCTGGGCTCTGGGGCTGTGGGTGTGGTTGATGGAAGCATTAACAGGAGACTGGAAGTTGGGAGAAGAGTAAGGACAGGATATTTTCTACTCTTCTGCTGGACTGTGAGTTGCCATATCCTTCTATCAAAGGCCATAAATTCTTTCTAGTGGTCCTTTCCATAGAGCCAGCTAGTCTGTCCTGGTTCTAGTCATTTTTTCTTCCCTCTGCTCCCTCATGTTGTTGCTAGCCCTGGAGAATGACACCATCCCTTCTTTGAACCCTGCCCCCACCTTTGTAAGTGGCTCCGTTCTTAACTGACCTCCATTACCCAGTTTAAATGTGGGGTGATTAGAAACAGCAGCTGATCCCACAATCTTTATCATTACTCTCCCTGCTTGGTGATCAAACTCCACGCAGAACCATTTGCTCTCACAGAACCTTGCCCTTCACCTCTACTGTGTGATCATTTGAATTATTGCGATGTCACTGAATCCCCAGGGATTACCAACGTTCTCCAGGAAGTTCTCTACTTATTCCTCAATTTTGTGATCCATCCTATCGAAGAATCCCATTTTAGTGCTCTGTGTCTTAGGGCCAATTCTGGGACCAATAACTGTACCATTCAGGGACCTGGCATATACCCTACAGCACATTTTTTTTTTAGTCATTTTTTTACAGTAGATTTTTTTTAAGATTTTATTTATTTATTTGACAGATCACAAGTAGGCAGAGAGGCAGGCAGAGAGAGGAAGGGAAGCAGGCTCCCTGCTGAGCGGAGAGCCCGATACGGGGCTCCATCCCAGGACCCTGGGATCATGACCTGAGCCGAAGGCAGAGGCGAAACCCACTGAACCACCCAGGCACCCCTGAAAGACTCTTTTTTATTCTCAAATTTCTCCTACCTGAGATCATGACGGGAGCCGAAGTCAGAGGCTTAACCCACTGAGCCACCCAGGTTCCCCTTGTTGGATGTTTTTAATTCACCATTTTGATAGCTGTCTGGAGAACATACTAGGGTAGAGAAGGGATGAAAACGGGAGTTCCTCAGTAGCCTACTGTGGTAGCTCAGAAAAGGAACGGCGGTGTTTTGAACTAATATCTTAAAGTAGGAGGTGGAGAAAAGGGGATGCACCTTTGGTATGTTTGGGCTTAGAACCAACACAGATTGCCTAAAGGGAGAGAGAAAGGAAAGAATCAAGGGCAGCGTCTATCCTTTGGTTCGGTCTGAATGATGGAGATGCTAATAACTGCTACTAGGAAAGCCGTGGCAAGGGAAGGTTGGGTGTCCGGGGCGGGACATTGAGAGTCCAATTTTGGACACGTTAGCTTGATACCCAGGTGGAAGTCAGGTAGGTAGTTGGCTCCTGAAGCCAGGCGTTCTGAAGATGGGGCAGGGCTGGGGGTCCAAGTGTGGGAGTCCTGAGTGGAACAGATGGCATCGAGAGCTGTGGCACAGGGTGAGTTACGCAGGGAAGTGGTGTAAGATAGAAAAGAAGACCCAGGGGCTCAACCTTCAGAGACTGGGAAGAAGAGGCAGAGTCAGCAAGGAGACTGAAAAGGGCAAGCGTGGTAGGTCAGGGGAGTTTGGCATTCTTGAAGCAATTTCGAGAGAGTGGAACAGACAGAAATCCACTGAAAGATTAAGGATATTTAGGAGAAAGGAAGTGGACATAATGAGCGTACACAATTCTTCCAATAAATTTTACTGTGAATGGAATAAAGAAACCCAGCTATACATTGTTTAATCTTCTTTTTCTCTCTCTATAAATGCAATGTTTAAAGACGCTACTTTTTATAACATTTAAAAGAATGTTAAAAGCTTAAGAGACATATTTATTTGTTTATTTTTAAGATTTTTAAAAAGATTTTTTTAGGATTATTTGTATCTTAGAAAGAGAGAGGGAGAGAGAGAGAACAAGCAGGGGGAGCAGCAGACAGAGGGAGAGGGAGAAGCAGGCTCCCTGCCGAGCAGGTAGCCCCATGCAGGGCTCCATCCTAGGACCCTTAGATCATGACCTGAGAAAAGGCAGACACTTCACTGACTGAGGCACTCAGGTGGCCCCATGAGACATTTTTTAAAAAGCGAAATATTTATAATTTCTTCGTACTTGCCTGGCTATTTTTCTGGTCTAGGTAACCTAGGCTGCGGTTGGCTCATCCCCGATGGGTTTGTTCATGTGTCTGGTTGTTGACTCTATGTCAAGTGAGGCAGGGGATGACTTGGCTGTGTGTCCTTCATTATTCAGCGGGCTAGCCTGGGCTCACTCGCACCGTTGTGATTATAGAGCTCCTGAGAGTGCTCAGTGCTCAAGTGCTTTTCAAGTCTTCGCTTACGTCACATCTTCTATTGTTCCATTAACCAAAGCAAGTCACATGGGCAAGTCAAGAGTCAGTGTCAAGGGCATGTAGAGAGAGAGGAAACTATTACAGTTCTTTTTGCAAACATTCCCCCACAGCTATTAGTATGTTTCTAATTATGTGAATTCATCCTCTGAGTTGCTCACATTAGAAACCTCAAAGTTATTTTCTACCTCTCTTTTCTTCTCCTAGTGTAAAATGGGAAATTATTTAATTAGCTAAGTAAAAATGTGTTTTGTGGGAAATCATTTTCTCTCAGTACTTTAATAATCCAAATATTAATATAAACTTTGATTGTAGACCCATTACTGTTTTAATTAATCATATTCAGAAATTAGGAAGAAATAACATAATTGGCAGACTGAAATATAAAATTTATTTAAATTCCGTACAACAAAATGTAGCTTAATATCCCAGTAATATGTTTCATTTTATTTGTTTTCCAACAAATATGCAGAGGGAATCACCAAGAAGTGGTAATATTTAAATACTTGGAAAAAGTATTAAGTGCTACTCCTGGCTTACGTGATTGTGTATATGCTTCTTATCTGAAGTTGGCAGCAACTGAAATTAAATTAAATGGTTTTCCAAATGACTGCATTGTCAACCCACCTTCTTCCAGCTAACTGACTCATTTCAGTCATTGTTGCCTCCCAAGGGGGTCCCTTGCACATGTGTGTCACATACTGACAATCCCATATGGCACTAAAGCTTCCTATAACTATTGGTTGGTGCAACCCTATAAGGGGCCTTTAGTTTAATTACTTATTTTTTTAATTTCTTAAAAATATTTAATTTATTTAACCAGGAGAGAGAAAGAGAGCACAAGAGCAGGGGAGCAGCAAAGGGAGAGGCAGACTCCCCGCTGAGGGAGCCCAACTTGAAGCTCGATCCCAGGACCTCAAGATCATGACCAAGCCGAAGGCAGATGCTTAACTGCCTGAGCCACTCAGGTACCCTATTTTTTAAAATTTTATTTTAATTCCAACATAATTGATCTACAGTGTTATATTAGTTTCAGGTGTACAATATAATGACTCAGCACTTCCATATATTTATTACTCAGTGCGCATCATGATAAGTGCCCTCCTTAATACTATTCACCTGTTTCACCTATCCCCGCCCCCCCCACCTCCCCTCTGGTAGTCATCTGTTGTTTTCTAGAGTTAGGAGTCTGTTTTTTGTTATGTCTCTTTTTTCCCCCTTTGTTCATTTGTTTTGTTTCTTAAATTCCATGTATGAATGAAATCACATGGTATTAGTCTTTGTCTGACTGGTTTATTTCGCTTAGCATAATACTCTCTAGCTCCATCCATGTGGTTGCAAATAGCAAAAATTTTAATTCTTTTTGATGGCTGAGTAATATTCCATTACACCCACATGCACGCGTGCGCGCGCACACACACACACCCCTCACATCTTCTTTGTCCATTCCTCTCTTGATGGACACTTGGGCTGCTTCCATAACGTGGCTATTTTAAGTGAAGGTACAGTAAAAATAGGGGTGCATATATCCCTTCAAACTAGTGCTTTTGTATTCTTTGGGTAAATACCCAGCAGTGCGATTGCTGGATCATAGGGTAGCTCTATTTTTAACTTTTTGAGGAACCTCCATACTGTTCTCCACCGTGGCTGCACCGGTTTGCATTCCCACCAACAGTGCACGAGGGTTCCCTTTTCTCCCCATCCTCACAAATGTTTATTTCCTGTGCTGTTAATTTTTAGCCATTCCGGCAGGTGTGAGGTGATATCTCACTGTAGTTGTGATTTGTGTGTCCCTGATGATGGGTGATGTTGTGCACCTTTTCATGTGCCTGTTGGCCACCTGGATGTCTTCTGTGGAGACATGTCTGTTCATGTCTACTGTATAAAGGGTGTTTTAGAAAACACTGTATAGGGACCTCCCTCCCAGGAGGGGTACACTGGGATACAAGCATGACATTGTAGTGGCATATTGTTGGTTTCCACTCAAATTAGCTTTGTAACCATTTGGGCCTGTTTATTCACCTGGAAAATAAGAGATTGCTTTTATGAAGTCTTTCTCAACCCCTGGCTCTCTGAGTCCTTGTGGGCTCTGCTGGTGGGATGGAATCAGCACTCTGTCAACCATACACACAGAGCAGGGTCCCTGAACACCCCCAGTTCTGGTTAATACGGGAGGTAGGAGAAATCCCAACCAGTGTCTGGTAACAAGTTTATCACTTCACGGATGCAAATTCGAAGTTCAATGACACAAGTACTGTAGCCGGTTGGAATCCAAAATCATGTGCACCAAAGAGTTGCACCCATTGGTGACTGCTGTTGGGTCCAGGTGTTAGGAAATGTCTGCGCAGCATCACCGTGTGGCTGAAATGACTGTCCACCTGCATTCTGAAGTTCATCAGGTTGATGGAATCAGGAGGGTGCGGCCACCACTTTTTTGGTCCCAGATCTCTCTGAAAATCTGTGACTGTCCTTCAGGCCATGAGCATATGCATGGAGCTATGCCTCACATGGACAGATAAGTAGGAAGGTTCCCAGGTCTCACGTGCCCTGGGAAGCCTACTCGCCTGGCTAACCACTTGCTCCCCTTCCTACTGCTGACCTACGTTGTGACATCAGTCCTCATGGGCTCACCCAAGCCAGTCAAGCCAGTCAACCTGAAAGTCAGTTCCTCATTTCCAGATATATTCTGCATCCCCTCATGTTTACCTCCCTCGGTTTGCTTTTTCTCCGTACTCCTCAGGGCTTCTGCGTTGAGTAAACACTTTGTCAACCTAATGTCATATTAAGAGATTTTAGAATAGATCTGGGAGTCCCGAGTCTCACAGTCTTTAGAGCTGAGTCTGAAACTTTGTTCTAAACTATCTCTGTCCCTGCCTTCCTCCCTCTCTGCTGCCCATTCTTAGAAGTGCAAAGAGCCAAGAGCCCTCGAGTTCCTCAACTGCCCTGTGAAATAGACTATTTTCCCGACAACATAGGACCTCTGTGGTGAGTTGTTCAAAACTCTCCATGCGAGCAGCTGAACAACTGTGGTTCTCAGGGGGACAGGGGAGTCCATAATGAGTACTTTAAGCTGCAAGTAGCATAAAATTTGCCTTATGACAGCTTCCATAGAAACAGGGCTCTCTTTTTTTTTTCTCGGAACAGGAAGTCTGAACTTAGGCATTGCTTGCATTTTTCCAGGAATTCAAGGACTTTGGAGCCAGCAACTCTACAGTCATTTGAGCTTTTCCTTCTGTTTGACCCCTTACAGTTTTTATTCTAGCTTTATTGAGATATAATTGACATACAGAATTGTGTAAGTTTAAGGCGTACAACATGATGATTTGATAGACTTGTATATTATGAAATGATTACCACAGCAGGGTTAGTCCACCCCACATAATTATCATTTCCTTTATGTAGTGAGAACATTAAAGTTATTCTCAGCAACTTCTAAATATATAATATATAATACAATATAATATTGTTAACTATAGTCATCGTGCTGTACATTAGATTCTCGGAACTTATTCATCTTATAATTGAAAGTTGGAGCCCTTGACTGGCATCTCCACCAACCTCGCCCCAACCCAGCCCCTGGTGAACCACTATTCCACTCTCTGCTTTTATGAGGATGACTTTTTCAGACTTCGCATGTAAGTGATCACATACAGTCTATTCTTTGACTAATTTCAGTTAGCATAATGCCCTGAAGAGCCATCTATGTTGTTGCAGATGGTGGAATTTGCTTCCATCTCTCGCCCAAATAATAACCCATTGTATATGACATCTTCTTTATCCATTAATCCATAGAAGGACAATTAGGTTGTTTATATATCTTAGCTATCATAAATAATGATGCAGTGAACATGGGAGTGCACATCTCTCTTTGAAACCCTGGTTTTATTTCCTTAGGATATATACCCAAAAGAGCGACTGCTAGATCATATGGTAATTCTACTTTTAATTTATTTTATTTTATTTCTCAAAACTTTTTAGTTTTTAAAATTTTTTTCTTAATTTTATTTTTTATAAACATATATTTTTATCCCCAGGGGTACAGGTCTGTGAATCGCCAGGCTTATACACTTCACAGCACTCACCATAGCACATACCATCCCCAATGAGCATAACTCCACCCCCCTCTCCCAACCCCCCTCCCCCCAGCAACCTTCAGTTTGTTTTGTGAGATTAAGAATCACTTATGGTTTGTCTCCCTCCCTATCCCATCTTGTTTCACTTATTCTTTTCCTACCCCCCAAACCCCCCATGTTGCATCTCTACTTCCTCATATCAGGGAGATCATATGATAGTTGTCTTTCTCCGATTGACTTTTTTCACTAAGCATGATACCCTCTAGTTCCATCCACATCATCGCAAATGGCAAGATTTCATTTCTTTTGATGGCTGCATAGTATTCCATTGTGTATATATACCACATCTTCTTTATCTATTCATCTGTTGATGGACATCTAGGTTCTTTCCATAGTTTGGCTATTGTAGACATTGCTACTATAAACATTTGGGTGCACGTGCCCCTTCGGATCACTACGTTTGTATCTTTAGGGTAAATAGTGCAATTGCTGGGTCATAGGGTAGTTCTATTTTCAACTTTTTGAGGAACCTCCATGCTATTTTCCAGAGTGGCTGCACCAGCTTGCATTCCCACCAACAGTGTAGGAGGGTTCCCCTTTCTCCGCATCCTCGCCAGCATCTGTCATTTCCTGACTTGTTAATTTTAGCCATTCTGACTGGTGTGAGGTGATATCTCATTGCAGTTTTGATTTGTATTTCCCTGATGCCGAGTGATGTGGAGCACTTTTTCATGTGTCTGTTGGCCATCTGGATGTCTTCTTTGCAGAAATGTCTGTTTATGTCCTCTGCCCATTTCTTGATTGGATTATTTGTTCTTTGGGTGTTGAGTTTGCTTAGTTCTTTATAGATTTTGGACACTAGCCCTTTATCTGATATGTTGTTTGCAAATATCTTCTCCCATTCTGTCAGTTGTCTTTTGGTTTTGTTAGCTGTTTCCTTTGCTGTGCAAAGCATTTGATCTTCATGAAATCCCAATAGCTCATTTTTGCCCTTGCTTCCCTTGCCTTTGGTGATGTTCCTAGGAAGAAGTTGCTGCAGCTGAGGTCAAAGAGGTTGCTGCCTGTGTTCTCCTAAAGGATTTTTATGGATTCCTTTCTCACACTGAGGTCCTTCATCCATTTTGAGTCTATTTTCATGTGTGGTGTAAGGAAATGGTCCAATTTCATTTTTCTGCATTTGGCTGTCCAATTTTCCTAGCACCATTTATTGAAGAGACTGTCTTTTTTCCATTGGACATTCTTTCCTGCTTTGTCGAAGATTAGTTGACCATAGAGTTGAGGGTCTATTTCAGGGCTCTCTATTCTGTTCCATTGATCTATGTGTCTGTTTTTGTGCCAGTACCATACTGTCTTGATGATGACAGCTTTGTAATAGAGCTTGAAGTCCGGAATTGTGATGCCACCAACTTTGGCTTTCTTTTTCAATATTCCTTTGGCTATTCGAGGTCTTTTCTGGTTCCATATAAATTTTTGAATTATTTGTTCCATTTCTTTGAAAAAAATGGGTGGGATTTTGATAGGGATTGCATTAAATGTGTAGATTGCTTTAGGTAGCATAGACATTTTCATAATATTTGTTCCTCCAATCCATGCGCATGGAACATTTTTCCATTTCTTTGTGTCTTCCTCAATTTCTTTCATGAGTACTTTATAGTTTTCGGAGTATAGATTCGTAGCCTCTTTGGTTAGGTTTATTCCTAGGTATCTTATGGTTTTGGGTGCAATTGTAAATGGGATTGACTCCTTAATTTCTCTTTCTTCTGTCTTATTGTTGGTGTACAGAAATGCAAGTGATTTCTGTGCATTGATTTTATATCCTGACACTTTACTAAATTCCTGTACAAGTTCTAGAAGTTTTGGAGTGCAGCCTTTTGGGTTTTCCACATATAGTATCATATCATCTGCAAAGAGTGATAGTTTGACTTCTTCCTTGCCGATTTGGATGCTTTTAATTTCTTTTTGTTGTCTGATTGCTGAGGTTAGGACTTCTAGTACTATGTTGAATAGCAGTGGTGATAATGGACATCCCTGCCGTGTTTCTGAACTTAGCGGACAAACTCTGTTTTCCCCATTGAGAATTAGATTTGCGGTGGGTTTTTCATAGGTGGCTTTGATAATATTGAGGTATGTGCCCTCTATCCCTACACTTTGAAGAGTTTTGATCAGGAAGGGATGCTGTACTTTGTCAAATGCTTTTTCAGCATCTATTGAGAGTATCATATGGTTCTTGTTCTTTCTTTTATTAATGTGTTGTATCACATTGATTGATTTGTGGATGTTGATCCAACCTTGCAGCCCTGGAATAAATCCCACTTGGTCGTGGTGAATAATCCTTTTAATGTACTGTTGAATCCTATTGGCTAGTATTTTGGTGAGAATTTTTGCATCTGTGTTCATCAGGGATATTGGTCTGTAGTTCTCTTTTTTGATGGGATCCTTGTCTGGTTTTGGTATCAAGGTGATACTGGCCTCATAAAATGAGTTTGGAAGTTTTCCTTCCATTTCTATTTTTTGGAACAGTTTCAGGAGAATAGGAATTAGTTCTTCTTTAAATGTTTGGTAGAATTCCCCTGGGAAGCCGTCTGGCCCTGTGCTTTAGTTTGTATGGAGATTTTTGATGACTGTTTCAATCTCCTTACTGGTTATGGGTCTGTTCAGGTTTTCTATTTCTTCCTGGTTCAGTTTTGGTAGTTTATATGTCTCTAGGAATGCATCCATTTCTTCCAGATTGTGAAATTTGTTGGTGTAGAGTTGCTCATAGTATGTTCTTATAATTGTCTGTATTTCTTTGGTGTTAGTTGTGATCTCTCCTCTTTCATTCATGATTTTATTTATTTGGGTCCTTTCTCTTTTCTTTTGGATAAGTCTGGCTAGGGGTTTATCAATCTTATTAATTCTTTCGAAGAACCAGCTCCTAGTTTCATTGATTTGTTCTATTGTTTTTTTAGTTTCTATTTCATTGATTTCTGCTCTGATCTTTATGGTTTCTCTTCTCCTGCTGGGCTTAGGGTTTCCTTCTTGTTCTTTCTCCAGTTCCTTTAGGTGTAGGGTTAGGATGTGTACTTGAGACCTTTCTTGTTTCTTGAGAAAGACTTGTACCACTATATATTTTCCTCTCAGGACTGCCTTTGCTGTGTCCCACAGATTTTGAACTGTTGTGTTTTCATTATAATTTGTTTCCATGAATTTTTTCAATTCTTCTTTAATTTCCTGGTTGACCCCTTCATTCTTTAGAAGGATGCTGTTTAGTCTCCATGTATTTGGGTTCTTTCCAAATTTCCTCTTGTGATTGAGTTCTAGCTTCAGAGCATTGTGGTCTGAAAATATGCAGGGAATGATCCCAATCGTTTGATACCGATTGAGACCTGATTTGTGACCCAGGATGTGATCTATTCTGGAGAATGTTCCACGTGCACTAGAGAAGAATGTGTACTTTGTTGCTTCGGGATGAAATGTTCTGAATATATCTGTGATGTCCATCTGGTCCAGTGTGTCTTTTAAGGCCTTTATTTCCTTGTTGATCTTTTGCTTGAATGATCTGTCCATTTCAGTGAGGGGAGTGTTAAAGTCCCCTACCATTATTGTATTATTGTTGATGTGTTTCTTTGATTTTGTTATTAATTGGTTTATATAGTTGGCTGCTCCCACATTAGGGGCATAGATATTTAAAATTTTTAGATCTTCTTGTTGGACAGACCCTTTGAGTATGATATAGTGTCCTTCCTCATCTCTTATTATAGTCTTTGGCTTAAAATCTAATTGATCTGATATAAGGATTGCCACTCCTGCTTTCTTCTGATGTCCATTAGCATGGTAAATTCTTTTCCACCCCCTCACTTTAAATCTGGAGGTGTCTTCAGGTCTAAAATGAGTTTCTTGTAGGTAACATATAGATGGGTCTTGTTTTTTTATCCATTCTGATACCCTGTGTCTTTTGATTGGGGCATTTAGCCCATTAACATTCAGGGTAACTCTTGAGAGATATGAATTTAGTGCCATTGTCTTGCCTGTCAGGTAATTGTTACTGTATATTGTCTCCGTTCCTTTCTGATCTACTACTTTTAGGGTCTCTCTTTGCTTAGAGGACCCCTTTCAATATTTCCTATAGAGCTGGTTTGGTGTTTGCAAATTCTTTCAGTTTTTGTTTGTCCTGGAAGCTTTTTATCTCTCCTTCTATTTTCAATGATAGCCTAGCTGGATATAGTATTCTTGGCTGCATGTTTTTCTCATTTAGTGCTCTGAATATATCATGCCAGCTCTTTCTGGCCTGCCAAGTCTCTGTGGATAAGTCTGTTGCCAATCTAATATTTTTACCATTGTATGTTACAGACTTCTTTTTCCGGGCTGCTTTCGGGATTTCTCTTTGTCACTAAGACTTGTAAATTTTACTATTAGGTGACAGGGTGTGGACCTATTCTTGTTGATTTTGACGGGGGTTCTCTGCACCTCCTGGATTTTGATGCTTGTTCCCTTTGCCATATTAGGGAAATTCTCTCCAATAACTCTCTCCAATATACCTTCTGCTCCCCTCTCTCTTTCTTCTTCTTCTGGAATCCCAATTATTCTAATGTTGTTTTATCTTATGGTGTCACTTATCTCTCGAATTCTCCCCTCGTGGTCCAGTAGCTGTTTGTCCCTGTTTTGCTCAGCTTCTTTATTCTCTGTCATTTGGTCTTCTATATCGCTAATTCTTTCTTCTGCCTCATTTATCCTAGCAGTGAGAGCCTCCATTTTTTATTGTACCTCATTAATATCTTTTTTGATTTCAACTTGGTTAGATTTAGTTCTTTTATTTCTCCAGAAAGGGCTTTTATATCTCCCGAGAGGGTTTCTCTAATATCTTCCATGCCTTTTTCGAGCCCGGCTAGATCCTTGAGAATTGTCATTCTGAACTCTAGATCTGACATATTACCAATGTCTGTATTGATTAGTTCCCTAGCCTTTGGTACTGCCTCTTGTTCTTTTTTTTGTGGTGAATTTTTCTGCCTTGTCATTTTGTCCAGATAAGAGTATATGAAGGAACAAGTAAAATATTAAAAGGGTGGCAAAGACCCCTGGAAAATATGCTTTAACCAAATCAGAAGAGACCCCAAATCGTGGGGGGGAGAAAGGGGATAAAAAGAGGTTCAGAAAAAAAAAAGCAACAATTAAAAAAAGAAAACAAATAAAGAAAAAATAGAAAAAAGAAAATATATATATATATTAGATAAACTAGTTTAAAAACGTTAAAAAAGAAAAGGATAAAATTAAAAAAAATTAGCAGCAGAAGAAAAAAAATTGGAAAATAAAATTAAATTAACTGCAAGACTAAAGAATTATGGGGAGAAAGCCATGAGTTCCGTGCTTTGCTTTCTCCTCCTCTGGAATTCCGCTGCTCTCCTTGGTATTGAACCTGCACTCCTTGGTAGGTGAACTTGGTCCTGGCTGGATTTCTTGTTGATCTTCTAGGGGAGGGGCCTGTTGTATTGATTCTCAAGTGTCTTTGCCCCAGGCGGAATTGCACTGCCCTTACTAGGGGTCGGGCTGAGTAATCCGCTCGGGTTTGCTTTTGGGAGCTTTTGTTCCCTGAGCGCTTTCCGTAGAGTCCGGAGGACGGGAATGAAGATGGCGGCCTCCCAGTCTCCGGCCCGGAGGAGCCGAGAGCCCGGGGCCCCACTCCTCAGTGCGCCCTCAGAGAACCGCGCCCAATTGCTCCCGTCTTCCTGGCCTCTGGCCGCGCTCCGAGCTGACCGAGCCTGCAACCAGTTCAAGGTAACCCCGAGCTGAGAGCTCACTCCTCGGCTCTGTCTCTGTAGCCGGTTTCCCCTTTCTAATACCTGCAAGCTCTGCGACACTCAGACACCCCCGATCCTTCTGTGACCCTGCGGGACCTGGGGCCACGCTGACCCCATGTGGGTTTCACCCCGGTTTAGCCTCTGGAGTGATGTCCCTCAGCAGAACAGACTTTTAAAAGTCCTGATTTTGTGCTCCGTTGCTCCGCCGCTTGCCGGGAGCCGGCCCCTCCCCCCACAGTCTATCTTCCCGTCGCTTTGGATTCACTTCTCTGCCAGTCCTACCTTTCAGAAAGTGGTTGATTTTCTGTTTCTAGAATTGCTGTTCTTCTTCTCTTCGATCTCCCGTTGGATTTGTAGGTGTTTGCAATGTTTAGATAAGCTATCTAGCTGATCTCCTGCTACCTGAAGTAGTCTCAGCCTGCTACTTCTTCGCCATCTTGACTCCTCCCTCTTGGTTCCCTTTTCAAATATTAATTGACCATTTATACTTGGGTTGATTTTTGGGCTCTTGATTCTGTTTCATTGGTCTTTGTGTCTATTTTTGTGCCAATACCATATTGTTTCTTTTTAAAGATTTTATCTATTTGTATAATGGAGAGAGAGACAGCAGGAGAGGGAACACAAGGAGGAGGGGGAGAAGCAGGGTCCCCGCTGAGCAGGGAGCCTAATGTGGGGCTCGATCCCAGGACCCTGGGATCATGACCTGAGCCAAAGGCAGATGCTTAATGAGCCACCCAGGCCCCCCAATAGTACCATATTGTTTTGATAATTATAGTTTTGTAATATAGTTTTAAATAAGGAAGTGTGATGCCTGTAACTTTATTTTTCTTTCTTGGGATTCCTTTGGCTATCCAGGGTCTTTTGGAGTTGCATATGAATTTTAGAATTGCTTTTTCTATTTCTGTGAAAAATGGTAGTGCAATTTTGATAGATACAGCATTGAAGCTATAGATGTTTCTGGGTAATATGGACATTTTAATGATATTAATTTTTTCAGTGCATGAACACAGAATATTTTTCCTTTTGTTTCTTCTCCAATTTCTTTCAACAAAGTCTTAGTTTTCCGAGTACAAATCTTTACCTCCTTTTTATTTATTCCCAAGTATTTTTATTGTCATTGATGCTATTATGAATGAGATTGTGTTATTTCTTTTACAGATATTATGCTGTTCATATATTGAAGTGTAACTGATTTCTGTATGTTGATTTTGTATCCTTCAAGTTTACTGCATTTGTTTATTAGTTCTAACAGGTTTTTTTTTTTTTTTTTTTTGCGGGGGTGGGGGTAGAGTCTTCAGGATTTTCTATATATTCGATTATATCATTTGTAAACAGAGACATTTTTACTTCTTTCTTTCTGATTTGGGTGCCTTTTATTTATTAATTTTTTTGTTGCCTTTTATTTCTTCTTGCTTGATCTTTCTGGCTAGGGCTGCCAGTAGTGTATTGAGGAGAGGTAAGAGTGAGCACCCTTATGTTATTCCTGACTTTAGAAAGAGTTTTCAGTCTTTCACCATTAAGTGTGTTGTTAGCTGTGGGCTGTCTTTACTATGTTGAGCTACTTCCTTCTGTACCTAATTTGTTAAGTATTCTTATCATAAAAGGACTTGTGTTTCATTAAATGCCTTTTCTGCATATATTGAGATGGTGATGTGATTTTTTTCTTTTCTTTTTCTTGTTTATTAAGTTTTTATTTTAGTTCCAGTATAGTTGATTTTTAACTTTCACTTTATTTATGTGGTGTATCATGTAGATTGGTTTGCATACGTTGAACCATCCTTGCATCCCAGGGATGCACTTGGTCACAGTCAGTGATCCTTTTAATGTGCTGTTGAATTTGGTTTCCTAATATTTTGCTTTTTTTTGCATTTATATTTATCACGTATTGGTCTGTAGTTTTGTCTTGTAGTTTTTGGGGATGTAAATTCCTGTTCAGTTTTTTGGAAGAGCTTGAGATGGATTGGCATTAACTCTTTTTTTTTAAGATTTTATTTATCTATTTGTCTGAGAGAGGGAGCACAAGGAAGGGGAGCAGCAGGCAGAGGAAGAAGCAGGTTCCCCACTGAGCAATGAGCCCCAAGTGGGACTTGATCCCAGGCTCTGTGATCATTACCTGAGCAGAAGGCAGAGGCTTAACTGGTTGAGCCACCCAGGTGTCCCAGCATTCACTCTTCTTTGAATGTTTGGTATAATTCTCCAGAAAATCCAGTTGATCCTGGGCTTTTCTCTATTGTGAGATTTTTGGTTATTGGTTTAATTTGCTTCCTCATTATTGCTCTGTTTAGGTTTTCTATTTCTTCATGATTCAGTCTTGGTAAGTTGTATGTTTCTAGGAATTATCAATTTCTTCTTGGTTATCTACTCAGGTGGCATGTAATTATGCAAAGAGTCTCTTATGAGCCTTATGTATTTCTGTGGTATCAGTTGTTATATCTTTTTTCACTCAATGTTTTTTATTTGTATCTTCTCTCTTTTTTTCTTAGTCTAGTTGATCTTCTCTATTGTCTCTCTGGTCTCTATTTCATTTATTTCTGCTCTGATCTTTGTTATTTCCTTCCTTCTACTAACTTTGGGCTTAGTTTGCTCTTTTCTCTGTTTCTTGAAGTGTACTTATGTTGTTTATTTGAGATCTTTGTTATCTCTTAAGATAGACATTTATCACTATGAAATTCCCTCTTACTTTTTAAAAGATATTTTATTTTTAAGTAATCTCTACACCCAAAATGGGGCTCAAACTTCCAAACCCAAGATCAAGAGTTGCATGCTCCAACTGGACTGAGCCATCCAGATATCCCTATAAAATTCCCTCCTAGAACTGCTTTTGTTGTATCCCATGAGTTTTGGTATCTTGTACTTCCATTTTCATTTGTTTCAAGATTTTTTTAAATTTCCCTTTTGACTTCTTCTTTGACTCATTGTTTGGTCAGGACTATGTTGTTTAATATCTCCAGATTTGTAAATTTTTCAGTTTTCGTCTTCTTATTGATTTCTAGTTTCATACCATTGTGTTCAGAAAAGATGCTTGGTATTATTTTAATCTTAAATTTGCTAAGACTTGTTCTATGGTCTAACCTATGATGTATCTTGGAGAATGTTCCATGTGCACTTGAGAAGAATGTGTGCTCTGCTGCTATGGGATGGAATATTCTGTATATGTGTTTTAGGTCTATTTGGTCTAAAGTATAGTTCAGTTGCAAAGTTTATTGATTTTCTGTCTGGATGATATATTCATTGTTGAAATTGGGGTATTGAAGTCTCCTACTATTATTGTATTGTTGTCTATTTCTCCATGTAGATCTGTTTGTATTTGCTTAATATATTTAGGTGCCCTGATGTTGGGTTCATATATACTTATGCTTATTATATCCTCTTGATGAATTGACTCCTTTATCATTATAATATGACTTTCTTTGTCTCTTGTTACCATTTTTAGCTTAAAGTCTATTTTGTTTCATGTAACTACTGCTACCTCTGCTCTCCTTTGGTTTCCACTTGCATGGGATATCTTTTTCCATTCCTTTACTTTGAGCCCATGTGTATCCTTTAAGCTGAAGTGAGTCTCTTGTAGGTAGTTTATAGTTGTGTCTTTTTTTAAATCCATCCAGCCACTCTATACCTTTCATTGAATAATTTGATTCATTTACCTTTAGAGCAATTATTGATAAGTACAGATTTACCAATGCCATTTTATTAATTGTTTTTGATTCTTTATCAGATAAAGCACAGATCTCCATGTCTTTGGGGTTGGTTACTGGAAGATTATTGTGGTCCTTTGGTGGTGTCATGTTTCCCTGATTTTTCATGCTCATGAAGTCTTGTGTCACTGTCTCCCCATTTGAGGTAACCATCACCTCCTCTAGTCTGTACTAGGAGACCAGTCTGCTAGTCTACTAGCCTGTCTTTGGGAGATAAATACCTTCTGTCAGCGCTGGTAGGGATTCTGAGGCTTTCCAAACCTTCTATGGATATACCTGCTCAGTGTTTCTGCTCCCTCTCTTGGCAGAATTCTTAAGCTTGGATGCCTCTGTTGATCTTGCAAAGTACCAGGCCTGTGTGGTGATAGCCTTCCTTTTGCCTCCCCAAGGGAAGAGCTAAAGCTCAAGCTTGTGGTCTCTTCCTGTCCACAGATTTAGGTGGGCTTTCTACACATGCTCGCTAGCCATCTGCCAAAGCTTGCTTTAGCTGATCAACAGCATGCAGAGGGAACCTGTCACAGGGTGGGGGTGCATGTGCATGAGGCATGAAGCACAGGGCCCATTGCAGGAATCTGTGGGTGATGACGTGCTCTGAGCTGCACATGGAGTCCCGGGTGCAGTTATTAGGATCTGCATCTTTTAATGCCCTCCAGGTGTCCTGCCTGCTGCCCCCAGCCTCTTCCCACCCCTCAGTCATGCAGCTCACAGTTCGGTACTCTAGATGGGGTAAGAGAGAAAAACAGATCTCTTCGGCAGCATTCTTCACAGTTGGGGAAGATGGGTACTCATTCACGTACTCCCCATGGGAGGAATCATGGACCGGGATGGTTTCCTTGACACTGAGCTGTGCAACCTGGGAAAGGGGTGACACAGGTAAAGTCCAGCTGTTCTTCTTACTCTCTCCAGTGTATCCAAACTCATAATTTTTTTCTCCAGTGGTGTGTTGCAACTTGTCTGCTGGAAACCTGGACTTGTACAAAGTTTCTCTTGGACATGGGTAATTATCTAAGACTATGTTCTCCAAGGGCTTCTGGACCATGGCCAAAAGGGACTGGAACAAGTTTATGGGCCACTGCAGGGTCCACAGCTGAGACCAAGATTTGTCTTCTCATTACCTGATGCAGGGATGGGTGATACTTTTTCCAAGTCCCTTGGCTTACAGTGCTCAATCACATAGCTCCCTCAAAGGCACTTTTTTTTTTCAATTTTTTATTTTTTCAGCATAACAGTATTCATTATTTTTGCACCACACACAGTGCTCCATGCAATCTGTGTCCTCTCCAATACCCACCACCTGGATCCCCCAACCTCCCACCCCCACCCCTTCAAAACCCTCAGATTGTTTTTCAGAGTCCATAGTCTCTCATGGTTCACCTCCCCTTCCAATTTCCCTCAACTCCCTTCTCTCCATCTCCCCTTGTCCTCCATGCTATTTGTTATGCTCCACAAATAAGTGAAACCATATGATAATTGACTTTCTCTGCTTGATTTATTTCACTCAGCATAATCTCTTCCAGTCCTGTCCATGTTGCTACAAAAGTTGGGTATTCATCCTTTCTGATGGAGGCATAATACTCCATAGTGTATATGGACCACATCTTCCTTATCCATTCGTCCATTGAAGGGCATCTTGGTTCTTTCCACAGTTTGGCGACCGTGGCCATTGCTGCTATAAACATTGGGGTACAGATGGCCCTTCTTTTCACTACATCTGTATCTTTGGGGTAAATACCCAGTAGTGCAATGGCAGGGTCATAGACCAGTGGAACAGAGTAGAGATCCCAGATATGGACCCTCAACTCTATGGTCAAATAATCTTTGACAAAACAGGAAAAAATATACAGTGGAAAAGACAGTCTCTTCAATAAATGGCGCTGGGAAAACTGGACAGCTGTATGCAGAAGAATGAAACTCGACCATTCTCTTATACTGTACACAAAGATAAACTCAAAATGGATAAAAGATCTCAATGTGAGACAGGAATCCATCAGAATCCTAGAGGAGAACATAGGCAGTAACCTCTTCAATATCAGCCACAGCAAATTCTTTCAAGATATGTCTCCAAAGGCAAAGGAAACAAAAGCGAAGATGAACTTTTGGGACTTCATCAAGATCGAAAGCTTCTGCACAGCAAAGGAAACAGTCAAAAAAACAAAGAGGCAACCCCTCAAAGGCACTTTTGCCCATGAATAAATTCCAGATTGTTGTTAAAATGGGGATATGAATGAGGGACCTCTTATTCAGCCATGTTGCTGATATCACTTCTGACTTTTTATGGTTTCAAGATGGCTGTCTCAGCTCCATATTTTCATGTATTTAAAACCAATTCAGTATATGCAGTATATCCAAAAGTTAACAGGTCCTAAAGCAGCATTTCCCAAAGTTGAGTGACCCTGGGCAAGTTTCTTACCTCTCTGAGATTCATTCCTTTAGTTAACAAATATTTATTGCTATGGGCTGAGCACTTTGCTAAGGAAAGCTTAGCAAAACAGTGATAGTTGCTGTACTCAAGAAGCATACATTGTAATTGCATGTTTGACATCAATCAAATACCCAAGGAAATAAATGTGTAATTATAAGTTATAGCAAATTGTATGAAAGAGAAGGGAAAAAATTCTGTAAGAACTGTAGTATCATCTGTCATATGGAATAATACACTATCTCTTTGAAGAATTAAATGAGATAGGGGTGCCTGGGTGGCTCAGTGGGTTAAGCCTCTGCCTTCGACTCAGGTTTTGATCCAGGGTCTTGGGACTGAGGCCCGTGTTGGGGTCCCTCTTCCATAGGAAGCCTGCTTCTTTCTCTCCCTCTGCCCCTCTATCCACTCATGCTCTCTCTCTCTCTGTCTCTGTCTCTGTCTCTCTCTCTCAAATAAATAAATAAATAAATAAAATCTTTTAAAAAGTTAAAAAAAATAATTAAATGAGATAATGTATGAAAATCACTTTGCATAGCATCTGGTGTTCAATAAGTGCTCAAGAAACAGGAGCTATTTTGATATTATTATATTTTTGCCATGTAGTTCCAAACTATAAATATCTTACATGTCGAACTGTGGCTGATTTATAATGGTGAATTTTTCTTAACAGTTTCTGGCTCATTATTATCATTTACTACAGTTGTTTGTTATTTTGCCCTTCCGTATTGAAGAATTGAGTATATATATGCTCTATGTCCCCAAACACACATATGTTTTTTTCTTGTGCACACTGATCACAGAGTTCTCCTAACTCTACTGCTGTCATAGAGAACTGACAAATTATGTGATATCATTTGCATTATTTTCTGCCAAAATACTAAGAATTGATATTATTTATAACACGTAGAAATCAGACTGACATCTAAATCATCCCTGCCAGTGTTTACGATCAGTTATTTACTTAGGTCTGTTTCGTTTTTCCAGCCATCCTGCAAAATCTTACTATTTTGATTTACTTCACCTTATGCCAATCTTTTGTCTACTTGGAATGCATTCTTGGCACATGGAACTAGGAGGGAGACTGCTGTCATTGGCAGCCTCTGTGCAGTTTCGAGAGGATTGCTGTGTGGCTGGGAGGGAGCAGAGTGCCTATCTCTGAGGACGAAAGGATGGAGTTCCCCTTCATGGTGTGGCACAGGGCATACCCAGGGCCTGTGCTGTGATGTGTCTCTGGTCTCTTGTGCTGTTTTCCTGTGCTCGCAATAATGCAGGTCTTAGAGTCATGTGATGTAGCATTGTAGGCCTGGAGAGGGCTTTAAAGCCCATCCTGTCACCTTCCCAAAGTCCACTTAGAGCCCTTCTATGGTATCTTCATATCAAGGAGTCTTTCAAATATATCTTCCCCTTACAAGAGCGGTGGTTCCAGCTACATGAGGAGGAGGAATTATTGGTGCTGCTTTACTTAAATGGGATCTACGGGTACTTGAAAAACCTTTATCAACTGTGAAGTAGAATTTCAATTTAGGGAAAGAGTCTCCTGGTCTGTCATCAAACTGAAGATGGGACTATATCTCCTAGATGATGACAATAATAATAATACAATATAATAATAATAATGATAGCTAAATTTATGACATCTCTAGTGTCAGTTCTACACAGTAAAAGGTCAAGTGAGCCCTTTGCCTATTGACTCACATAATTTCAGCAATACATGCCTGTGGGATGTACTGTTATTCTGAGATGAACAAACCGAAGCTTGGAGGAGTTGCAAATGTCCAAGAGACTATTACAGAGGCCACATGATTGCTGATTATTTTCTAAAAATAATGTTAGATATGTAATTACTTTTATTTATATATATTTCTATTTATAAATATATGTGTATATATGTATATACATACACATACACACACAGACATATATATACGTTTTAAGAATTTTACTTATTTGAGAGAGAGAGAGAGAGAGAGAGTACACAAGCAGGGGGAGTGGCAGACAGAAGGAGAAGCAGGCTTCCTGCTGAGAAGGAGCCCAATGCGGGACTTGATCCCAGGACCCTGGGATCATGACCTGAGCTGTAAGACAGATGCTTAACCGACTGACCCACTTGGGTGCCCAGTGTATGTGCTTCTTTAGAGTTTACAAACACGTTATTTCCGCTTGAACTTCCTCCTCACAGGCTTGTAAGAATCTGCTCCAAATACATCTTGTCCACCATCAATTTTTGCACCTTTCCTCTGAGAAACCGGAAAGCCTTATCCACAGAGCATTATCCACGTCCCAGAAACAAAGGACTTGAGTTTGGGCCCGAGTGCCCCCTCCATGATTTGTCCTAGGCCAACGAAAGTTTCTTATCTGGGTAAATAGTGGTTTGGGTAAAGAAGCGGATTGCCCAATGTTCCCAAGAAGCCCTTCCCATGCTTACTAGGGAAGACAGCGCCAACTGCTGCCTACAGGTGTCCCTCTCCTCACAAGGAAGCCAGGCAGAACCAGGAGCTGGGAGGCTCCTTCCCAGCCACTAGAGGCCAGCAGGCCACAGTCAACAACCTCGGAGTTGGAGAGTGCTGCTTCTCACATTGGGAGAACGATGAGGAAATGCTTCTTCCAAATGAGGAAAATTGTGCTAGAATGTTCCTAAGAGAACATTCTACATCTTTGAATGGGTCCTCCCATTCAAAGGGGGCCCTTATTTCTCCATCTGCTCCCTCTGGGCTGGCCTTGTGTCCCAGGACCCTGACCCAAGTAGAGGCTTGAAAGCCCGTGTGCTGGGACTCACCGTGTGGCTGCACACAGAACCCTGAGACCACCATGGGAATGAGCCTGAGTTAGGCTGTGGGATGACGAGACACCCATGCTGGGCCATGTCATCCCCACTGGTTTTATCCTCAGCCAGCTGGGCCCTGGCCACTTGTCACTCAACTAAAAGAACGGGAGAGTGCTGTGGCATGGGACATTATGAATAATTGATTGCTGAAAATTCTCCTGGTGACCCAGTATGCTTGCTCTCTAATGCAGGGGAAAAAAGCCATTTTTCATGGTGAGGCTGCTGTTCTCTTTAAGAAACCAAAGAGTTAAGGTCTATGTGGCCTGCTTGTTTTGATGACAGCTTCTGTCTAGAGGGTGATATCTTTATCAAGTAGTCAAGATGTAGATGAGTAGCAGAGGGATTCCTGGAAAACTACCCCTCTGCTGTATATTTCATAATAGCAATGGCCCCATCTATCTCCAGAGAGGGAAGGAGGTGGCAGCCAGAGAGGGTTTGGTGGGTCTGTGAATAAAGGTTTATTACTTTTCTCTACCTTCCATCAATCAGCTCGATGTTAGAGAACTAAAAAGGTAAAAGCAAACCTAATCTTTGTGTCTGCTCATAAAAGAAAACGGGCAGAATATTCCCTCATTCCTGACCTTGAAAGTAACTTTTTCAAAGTTGGGTAAAACCAGGGAGCATTATCTGATTAGAACTGGAGGCTGGGAGAGAGAATCTATAGCTTTCAACCGCAGCTTTGACACTTCTCCAGCTGTCAAGTTCAAGGTGGCAGACATTTATGGGCACCTCCTCTGTGCAGGGAGCCAGGTTGCTGATGCCAACGACACAGAGATGGACAAGACATGGGGTCTGCCCTCTCCAGACTCACAACATATCAAGGAGTGAGCAACACACAACTATGATATGCTACAGAATGTATTAGAGTCCAGAAACAAATGCATGGCTTTTTTCTCCACTGCTGCGGTTTCTCCAGTTTCTGCATGCCAGCGGTGCCTGTCATTGGGCTGGACGTGCACATGCGCCTGCCAGACTGGAGAAGCCACTGTGTGCGGCCACCACAGCCATCGGGGCCAACCTGAGCACTTTGGGAACGTGGTATGTGACCGGGTCTGGTCTGGGTGGCAGATGGCTCTGCCAGGCCCTGCGCTCAGCTGCCTGTCTCCTGCATCTGTGGCATGGGCATGGCCGAGGAGAAGCTTGGCCACAGTGCCCAGTCCTCAGAGATCCTCACGCAGGGGCAGGACCTGGGCCCGGCTTAGATAAGTATCCGCTTGTTTCCCCAGGGAGCCCAGGAAGGTAGGCAAGAAAGGGACAGTCCTGACTTTTCTGTGATTGGCCCAAAGGGCATTCAGGGCATCTGTGAGCTGTCTGCTCCTTCCAGAGAGGCCTCCTGGCAGAGGAAGGGCCTGGTGGATACCAGCTCCTGGCAGCCCGTTAGGCCGATGTGCCTGTGACCCCATCGTCCTTTTCTTTCCCAGCCTTGTGTCAAATACACAAGAAACCTTCATCTTTCAAAAAAAAAAAAAAAAGAGTCAACGGATGAAGAAACAGTGATGGGACAAATGAATTCTGACTTCCCAGCCAGGACAACTTACTAGAGTAGGTGGGCTTTGCAAAAGAACTTGGTTTTCGTGGGTGGAAATGGCAGGGAAGATGACCGCCTGAGACGTGGTAGAGCTGGGCAGCTGCCTTGGATGGAAAGTCGGAAGCCGTATCTCTTAGAAGCCTTAGGCTTTGTACCTTTGAACTGTTGGATGAGAGAGATATAAATTTACTTCTCGTTTAAGCGGCTGTTTAAAAAAGGGGGTGGGTGAAACTGGTTAGAAAGATACAAACCAGGTAATAAATAAGACACAGGAATGTAATATACAGCATGGTTACCATAGTTAAAAATACTTTAGATTTGAAAGTTGCCAAGAGTACCTCTTATAAGTTCTTATTACAAGAAAGCAATTCTCTAACTCAGTGTGGTGAAGGATGTTGGCTAAGCTTATTGTGCTGATCATTTCTCAATATATACAAATATCAAATTGTTATGTGATACACCAGAAACCTATATAATGTTAAATGGCAGTTGTACCTCAAATTAAACAAAAGCTGTGGGAGGGAAATGCTAGACAAAGAAAAGAACAGGGGCACCTGAGTGGCTCAGTCCATTAAGTGTCTCACTCCTGATTTTGGCCCTGGTCATGATCTCAGGGTCATGGGATCGAGCCCCATGTTGGGCTCTGTGCTCAGTGGGCAATTGTTTGAGATTCTCTCTCTTCCCCACTCACACTCACTCTCTCTTTCTCTAAAATAAGTAAATAAATCTTTAAAAAACATAAAAAGTTGAAAGACAAGAGAGAGACCAACGATGTTAAAACTTGAGAACTGACCTTTGGATTTAACAAGATGGAGGTCATAAGCCAACACAATGGGAGAGGGAGATGGTGGAGTGCTGGGGAGGAAACCATAACTGGGACCTGCTGGTGAGGGTATGGGAGATTAAGGAAACAGAATCAAGTAAAAAAAAAGGTCGTTCAAGGGGTTTTGCTTAGCTGAGGGGGAATATGTGGTTAAGAAAATGCTGTTGTTGGAAGGGAAGGAAAAATGAAATAGGATAAAAGGAGAGAAAGAGGCAAACCGTAACAGAATCTTCATTATAGAGAACAAAGTAAGGGTTGCTGGAGAGGAGGTGGGCAGGAGATGGGGTAATTGGGTGGAGGGCGCTTGTTGGGATGAGTGGGGGATGCTATATGCCAGTGATGAATCATTAAATTATACCCCTGAAACCAATACTATACTTTATATTAACTAAGTTGAATATAAATACAAATTTTAAAAAGGAAAAGGCTGTTGTTTTGCTTTTTAATATGAAACATTGTAAATACATGATGGCTACATCTTCATGGAGATGTGGTTGGAAAAGAGAAAGGAGCGCTACAGGATGAGGGGATAAAGGACAGGAGAAAGTCACCAAGTAGGCACAAGGGCTGGGATCCAGTGATTAACAGACCCCTGGGCTCCAGTAGGGGTAGAGACATTTCGTCCATGCTAGAGGAGGAACACGTGCGTAGAGCTGCAGTGACGATGACAAGGAGGGGAGAGATGCAGCCTTTCCCTTTTCTTCTAATACTTCAGTGTAATTTGGATCGAGAGCCCCAGCTGAGAGTGAGGAGGCAGCAAGGGGTGCTGAACACTTGAGAAGAAAGAAGGCATCCATCAGTGTTCTCGGAGTAAGAGGGAGTGACTTCAGCTGCCGAGCATCCACTTCAGGTCTTTTTCGTTTTGTTTTGTTTTGTTTTGTTTTTAAATCATAAATTGAAAGAAGCAACTCAGCAGAACTGCCACACCCAGTAAGGAGAACGAAGTGATTCAGAACAATGTTCCAGCTGGACAAAATAGTTTTTCAGTCTTCTTAAAAACATCAAGTAGGTTAATGAAATAGTAATGAGAGACTGATCTGGGAGGACATTTGAAAAGGTGACAGCAGCATCCTGACCAGGAGCTGAGAGAACAAGTTGTGCTTTGACGGATTCTCAGGGCGAGGAAGGTAAAAGTCAGAGTCCATGGGCTGTCAGGGGTCAGGACAATAGTAGTCCACTCTAGGAGTCAGGAAAAGCCAGAAGTCTCCTTACCATGAACTTGCAGCCCAGACTCAAGTCATCCAAGAAGATCAGAAAATTTCCTGTCCTACAACTGGATGGAGGGATCATGAACTACTGCCCCTGCCAGCAGCAGTGGCAAAGAAAATTCTCCGAGAGAGGAATTATATTTTCAAATAGAATCTGGAGGCACCTGGCTGGCTCAGTCAGTGGAGTGCATGACTCTTGATCTCAGGGTTGTAGGTTCAAGCCCCACATTGGGCATAGAGCTTACTTAAAAATAAAATCTTAAACAAAATGCAGTTGGAAGCACACAAGCAGGTCCTCCATTACCTTGTCCCCACATACTTTTCCAACAATCTCTTCTCGACCTTCCCTTTCCTATGCCCCATCCTCACAGCCCATCCAGTCTTCACTGCACTCTTGTAGCTTTTATTCTGCTTCACATACTTTCTAGTTTGCTGCCTTTGTTTTTGTGCTTATCTTTTTTTGAAAAAATTTTTAAAGATTTATTTATTTATTGGAGAGAGAGAGTGAGCCAGAGAGCGTGAACATGCATGGGGGGAGGGACAGAGGGAGAAGGAGAGAGAGAAACTCCAGTAGACTCCCTCCTGAGCATGAAGCCCGGCATGGGGCTCGATCCCAGGACCATGGGACCATGACCTGAGCCAAAATTCAAGAGTTGGATGCATAACCAACTGAGCCATCCAGGCGCCTCAGAAATAAATGTATATTATTGAAGCCAGCCACCTATGGTATTTCATAACAGCCCTCATGAGGACAGATTCCTGCCGCTCAGACCCTCTTCCAGCTGCTGTATCTCCTACCTAAACCAGCGTAATGCCTTCCGATCTAGTCTGCTTCCACTGCTGCTGCCCGCCTGGAGCTGACACGGTGTCCAGTCATCAACATGATCAACTCATGTCACTCTCCTGCTCAAAATTCCCTAACAGATGTCCTCACACTTAAAATGTAGTCTTCTCACCATGGCTCATAAGGCCTGCCCTGTGTTACGGAGGCTCGCTCACCTTATGGCCTTACCGCCTACCGTTGCCCCCATCCCTCCCCACGCCATCTACTACAGTCCCATTGGCCATTTTGGTGTTCTTCAAAGGCTCCAAGGTTTCTCCCTCAAAGGCTTTGTACTTGCTGGTACCTATGCTGTAAGCAGCTTTTAGGGGACTCTTCATACAGCTCTCTCCCTCACTACATCCAGGGCTCTGTTCAAATGTCACTTCCTTTGAGAGACATTCCTTTAAAATTCCATCTAAACTTGCAGCCTTTATTTCCATCCCCCTCAGTCCCTTAAGCCTGCTGCTTTCCCCTCCCCAAACACTCACCATCGCCCCATCACTGTCTCCTTGATGCCTACCTCAGTTAGTTTTACATTCACTGCCACAGTCCTGGCATAGTACCTGGCACATGGCATTTAAAAAATATTTGCTCAATAATTAACTGAACAAATGAATAATAAATTTTTATGTTCCATTCTTATTTGTAAGCTCACATTGCTGAGAAATCATTTTACTTAATGACTATTTATCTTCCTAATGGTAACTTCAGACACTTACGGTTCTCCGGAAATTGTCTTCCCTTTTAGCTCAGTAGTCACAGAGAGTGTGACTTTGTTTTGCTTTTTTAGCTTCCCAGAATCTTTAGAACACTCTTCCTGCGCTCCCATCTCCCCAAAGTATAAGGCAGACATGTGCTCCTCAGCTTTCTTTTTTTAAAATAAGATTTTATTTATTTACTGGAGACCACACACACACACACACACACACACACACACACACACACCCAGAGAGATAGAGAGAGAGAGGGAGCACAGAGGGAGAGGGGGAGTACAGAGGGAGAGGGGGAAGCAGACGCCCTGCTGAGCAGGGAGCCTGACACGGGGCTCCATCCCAGGACCCTTGGTCACAACCGAAGCCAAAGGCAGACACTTAACCACCTGAACCCCCCAGGTACCCCTTCTCAGTTTCTTTCGAGGCTCCAGTGATGGCAGCGCCAGTGCTAGCCCATATAGCATCTATAGAAAAAGGTCTGTACTCTGAGCAGATGCAGTCTCCAGGGCTCACAGCGAAGTGTGAGCGTAGTGCTTTTATGCAGATTAGAAATAAATTCCTGACAGATATAACGACATGGTTTCCTTGTTTACTAAGAAGATAATGCCCACCAAGTAATCTCCATACACTGTCAACCATATCCTTCCCTCTTTCTGCCTGCCTTGGAGGAAGCCCTGTCTCCACTGGTTTTGGTCAAGGCTGACTTCTGTACATAGGTGCTGCTTCCTATCATGTGCCCCGGCACCTACCACACCCATTACCCTTATTCTCTCTGGAATCCTGATCTCTAATTTGCTTCCTCCCTTCCAAATATAAGTGGGTTTGTACTGCTGTCATCCTAAGGAAATCTCTTTACATTGTCACTATGCCTCGAAAACTCAAAAACCAGATGCCTTGTTGATTCCTTGACTTCTCACTAAGCTTTTGAGGACAGATTCTATCTCAAAGCCCTGTCCACCCACTGTAGCTCTTTGAATTCTCCAAGTCAGTGGCCCCTTATCCTCTTCTCATTCTCTTTGACTTCTGTGCAGAACCGGGACACCCAGTGGATACCCCATTCTTCTTCTCAAACAGTTCTTCCTGTGGCTTGAAGAGCACCCCTGATATCTGATTCCCTCCTTATCCCTTTGACTGTTGCTTGCATTTTCCTTATTCTTTTCTGTCTTCCAGATCTTTGAATTTTGGAACTTCCTATCATCTTGTCTTTAGGTAGTCTCTCTTTTTACTTTAAACAATCTCTAATGAATTGCATCTGTTCCTGTATCGATAACTCCCACTTCCTAGCCAATACTATTAAATCTACATTTTGGCTCACTTCCTTTCTTTCCTTTTTTTAAGATCTTATTTATTTATGAGAGAGAGAGAGAGAGAGAGAGAGAGAATAAGCAGGGGCAGGAGCAGAGGGAGAGGGACAGGCAGACGCCACACTGAGCATGGGGCTGATGCAGGACTCAGTCCCAGGACCTCGAGATCATGATCTGAGCTGAAACCAAGAGTCAGTCACCCAAGTGACTGGGCCACCCAGGCACCCAGTTTCTTCTCTCTTTCTTAACGATAGACCATATATCTTATTTCCACATAGATTTACTACATGCATTTCAAACTCAACCTATCTGTAGCAGTGAGGGTTTGAGCAGAGACAGAACCATTAGGAAATCACATATATATGATTTCTTGCAGGGACTTGAACTTTTGTACTTGTAGAAGTTAGTCAACTACTTCTGTAAAGCTGTGGTCTCCACACTGGATTCTGTAGCTTAAAGTTAGTAGGGTGAGCAACTGGGAAGTGAAGATAGCTGTTAATGCAAGGACAAATAGGAATCCATGAGAAAGGACTGAAACCCATGCTGGTCTCTCACAGCCTATGCCTAGAACCTGGATGATGTAGGTGTCCTGCAGGAGAAGCTGGCATCCTTTGCCATGGGGCTAACCATGCATCTGGTCCAGCAGTCAGAGAATCAGAAGGTAGACAACGTGGAAGACAGAGCAGCGGCAAGCCCAGCTGCTGACCCACACCAACCAGGTGAGCCAGCAGATAAGTGGCAATGTGCATGAGCTGCTACCTGGTATCCCTGCACCGGCCTTCTGAATCACACCCAGAATGTCTCCTGTGACAAGTTGTAACCAAACACATTCACTGAAAAGAATTCTGGGAAACAAAGATTAGCCTAGGCAAGCTGACACATTACAAAGCCACCCTACTTTTCAAAATTAGATTCACTATCTTCCTGTGCCTTTTTTTCTCAGAAAAATTGCCCTTCTGACACTCTCCCTGTCTCATTACATCCTCCTACTCATCTAACCTAGAACCTCTGACTCATCTCTACCTTTTTTCTCTGCCACCCTGCCCCCTCCCCTCATGGTACACCCAGTCAGTCACCAGGTCTTGCTAATCCTAACTTAGTAATTTTTTTCACATTTATCCTCTTCATATAGTTCGATATCCTAACCGTGTCTTGTAGGGAGCACTGGTCCAAATGCCTCGAGTTCTTCCCCACCCCATTCACCTTCCACATAGTCACCAGGATGAGCATTCTAAAATTTAGGTCTAATCCTTCATTTTCTTAATATAATGTCATTCATGGATCTTTTAATCTATAGAACAAATGAAAACCCCTAAGTAGGTAGATTGGATTAGTGTTCCTAATTCTTCCCTCTCCTCACAAATAGAATTATATATCCATGCCCTTTGCCACGTGACTGCAATTCTTTATGTGGTGTGAACACAGTATACTTCCCCATTCCACGTGACTTGCATTGGTCAGCGGAATCTTGGCTGATGAGACATGAGAAGACTTCAGCTGTGCTTACATGGCTTGGATCCCCTGCTCTGGTTCAGTTACTGTCATGAGGAATGCACGCCCGGAAATACATTCTCTGTGCAGTTGGTTATGAGTCCCAGAGTGAGACATGTGGAGCAGAACTGGTCTGTAGCCTGGAGCCAACCCCAGCTAAACTTGTGGAGGCCCAGCAAAAATCTGCCAAAATAAGCCAAACCTCAGCTGACCCACCCGTGATTTAGAAAACAAATGTTTGCTGTTGGAAGCTGCTAAGATTCGGGCATGGGGAAGAGGATTATTTGTTACACAGCATTATTGTGGCAGGAGTGGAGTAATGCATTTAATATACTAGCCTTCCACAACTTCAGCTCTGCCAGACTTTCAGTGCCAATGTCAAACCATTTCCTTCCATGCGCCTAGAGTCATACTTGTTCTCGTGCATGGAGCACCTGCTCTTTTCCTTCTAGACTGACTCGCTCAGGCACTCAGCTAGAGAGAGAGTAGCAGCACTGAGGTTCATGTATGTCACAGTCCAGATCAGCCTGTGTTATTCTCACATTTTCATTCTGTCAATCTGTTCTCCAGCCATGGAGTTGCTCAGGATTCTCCAAGCATGCCTATAATGCGAAGCCCATACTTCTCCATCTACTTTTGTAGGTCAAGTTTCAGGCTCCCTTTTAGGTATAATCTGATCATATTAATAGTGTATAAATTTCTTGAGTGCTGTGTTCCCAGACAGTGTTCTAAGTTACTCATTTAATCTTCACCATGACCCTATAAGATAGGTACTGTCTTTGTCACTGTAATGAGGAGAAAACTGAGACCCAGAGGGGCCAAGTAATTTGCAAAGTCACCCAGTGAATCACAGATCCAGGATTCAAACCCCATTTAACTCCAGAGCCTCTGCTCCTCACCACTCTACTGAATCCCCATCAACTCTTGGGTCTTTGTGTCCCTGCCCTGCTCTGCACATACCTATATTCCAAGCCTGCACATTTCATGATGATTATTTATACCACTATTCCCCCCACTTCACAGTGAACTTTTAGAAGTCAAGGAATTGATCTTATATGTCTGGTACATAGTAAGTGGCTGGCCTGTAGCTTCTTCTCACTAAATGTGAATGCTGTTTGCTGTTGAACTGTTTTGTCATCAAATTTTCATCACAAATTGCTGGAGAACTGATCCAAATTGCCTTTCTCTGATACTTGAAACTGACACAACATATTTTGAGAAGGATTTATAGAAAATCACGTATTTCACACAGTTAGAAAGGATAGAACGATAAGGAATGTTCCAATTTTCCCTCAGGTGCTTGCCCTTTACACATCAGTCAAACAATCAACAAATCATGCCTGAACGCCTCCCCTCCTCTTCCACAGAAACAGGCCAACCACTGGTACTGGAGATAGCTAACTAATTACTTTGTGCTCTGGTGGCTGTATTTCATTTTTTTCAGATCCAGTACTGCTTTTGTGTCTTTGAGCCAGTGGGATCAATGAATATGGAAAGAACTTAAGATAAAATAGAAATTTTACCTGACAGCCTTTTCTGGAAGCTTCAGTGGTTCCGGGAGAGTTTATTGATTCCTAAAGAAAAATTACCATTCTCTTCTAAGGAAGGGTGAAATATAGGGAGGTTTAGTGAATAAAAGGAATTAGAGCAATTAGCATAGCCTTTTAAAATCAGGCTGATTTCTATTGATTCGATTTCCTTAGAATTGTTGAAGGTAATTGAAAGTACATATGGGAGCAAGATAGGAGTTGGGTCTGTCCACCAAGACCTGCCTTTTGAAGAAAAAAAGCCCAGTGTTGAGAGAATTCAGCTACAAAAGTGAAGGGAGAATTTCTGAAGGTTTCAGACTGTAGTAAAAGTACTTTTGCTTTATAAAGGTTAGGTGGTCATAGTTTTGCAATGAGATTTTTGAGACCAAGTACAAAGTATCTGCTTAAAACACAAAATTCAAAGCAAAAAGAGAAACTAGAGCTATTATTAATTGAACCTATTAGGCCTATGTTAGTGGGTTATTTTCTTTTAGTGAGTTATTTTCTTTCAGTGAATGTATGGATTTTTCTTTTTTGGTGGTGGGACATATTAGACACAGAGTCACTGTCCTAATCAAACTGAAAGAAGGCATACAATAGAATCCAAATATTTCAGCCTTGTTCCCAAGAAAAAAAAAATAGGTGAGCAACATTTTCTTCCACATTGTTGACTACTTACCAGTTCTGTATGAATATACTCAATGAAAAAAGTGGATTTTTGAATGGCCTAGTGATTTGTTTGGTCAAATCTTGCCTGGGTTTTAGAGAATTAAAACAGACGCATATTTCCCTTATCATATGCATTTGCTGTATCAACAGAATGGTTTGTATTCCAGATGTGGGGAATGCAATCTAGGAAAAGTAAATCTCAAGGTTGAAGAAGGAATATAATGATGAAAAACGTAATTGAGGCAAGAAAGCACAGAGCTCAGTATTTTGTTAGTTTAGGTAATTTAAAAAATCATTTATATATAAAGAGGAAGACAGAAGATGATGCTTTCGTGGTTCTTTGTGTGGTGTGATAGCGTGAGATGAATGGTACACAATTAGGGCATATGTAAATAACATTTTAATGAACTGGAGGAAGAGTTGGCTTTGAATGCAGGCCTGCATTCCCAGTGGAAGTCAGGTATCATTTCATCAAAACACATGTTCTCATTGGTTTGCTCGCACTACCACTTGTTTGCTGTATGTGCATTGCATTCATTTATTCATGAATATATATTGAGTCTGTTCAATATGCTTGGTTGAGGATACAGTAACTCTTTTAGTCTTCCCAGACCTGTCGCTCCCACCATCTTTCATTTGGGAGTAGAAGTCACCATCTGCCATGCTTTCAGAACCAGGCACAAGGAACAGCACTCCTGCCATGGGACCTGCCTGTGGAGGGTCCCACTTGGGACCTCTTTTGATTACAGTCCTCATGGGGACATGAGGAGTCCATGGGACTGAGGAAATATGCCCCCTGAGTTAAGTCCGCTGAGAATTTGTGACCACTGAGAGCCTCTTCGAGCCCAAATTCTAGGTCAGGGCCAGGTTCATAGGTATGCCTTCTGTGTGGTCCTCCAGGGCCCTGGGCTCAGAATGCCCCACCCTTGACTTAACACTCTGTTATTTCTGGCTTGAAAGGCTTCATAATTTTATCTTTGAGCTTGTGTTTTGTAAATGAAGTCCGAAGGGACAGTGGGCATGCATGTGAGCAGGGGAGGTACACTGCATTTCCACTCTGCTCCTTCTCAGTGGCTCATTGTCTCTCCTCTAACACAAAAGCATTAACAGTGTCCCCTGAACCTGGGATTCTGCTGGATCTACATGTGTGGGAGTTTTGTGCGACTCAGAGCAAGCACCGAATAAATGTGTTACATCTATGATGGAGGCAGTGAGGGCAAACGACCCAGAAAGGCCACACTTGCCACATGCGCTAGAACTTGTTTGAAGGCAGAAGGAAGTCTAAGAAAACACAAACAAGCAAGAAACCCTATCCTATCCTTTCTTACTCATTTATTCTCCTCTATTAGTTAACCACTTTTGCTGAAAATGAAGACACAGAAAGAAAGAAGGAAATAGGTGACTACACAGTTCCTGTTCCTATCTCTCCTTCCTTACTCATCAGGACACTGAAGGTACAGACCATCGGTAGAAAACGCACAAATCAAGAAGTGAAATAAAAAACTGTTGAGTTGATTTTGTGCAGGCTTTCCATTGTTCCAGTAAGAATGAAATACAAATGCACATGCTGGTTTTAAAATAGGAATTGTGTAATTTTAGTGATTCTTCATATGAGTAAAAAGCTCTTATATTTGCATTTTTTAATATTATTTTTTAAAGATTTTATTTCTTTATTTGACAGAGAGAGATCACAAGTAGACAGAGAGGCAGGCAGAGAAAGAAGGGGAAGCAGGCTCCTCACTGAGTGGAGAGCCCAGTGTGGGGCTTGATCCCAGGACCCTGAGATCATGACCTGAGCCAAAGGCAGAGGCTTTAACCCACTGAGCCACCCAGGCCCCCTTATATTTGCATTTAAAACTGGCACTGCATGGTATAAAGAAGAATGATAAAAATCCATGCCAATAGTTTAAAATTTTACTTTTTCTTTTTTAAAATGGCATTAAATAGCAAATAAACAACACAGTGACAGGTCTCTTGCCTTTTAAACGAGGGGCTTTGCATTTCCATTTTGTACCAGGCCATGCCAATATGCAGCTTGTTCCTCTCAAGAGAGCGGGGACCCAAGAATCTCTTGCCCAAAGGGCTCTTACCTCCCTTGAGACCTTTCTCCCAAATGCATCCTTCTGCTGCATATTTAAGAACACATGTATTGTCTTTGTACTTTCTGTTTCCTTCACTAAACTCTGGGTGCATGTGGCACCTTGCTCACGTTTGTATTGCCAAGTTCTAGAGCAGAGGTTGACTCGCAGTAGGTACTCGATGCATACTTGCTAAGTTAGTGAATGAATGAACAAACAAATGTGAACAGGGAACTCCCTGTCTTCAATGATTTTAAAATCTACAGGGGACAACAGGCAATATGAATACTGTGAAGTTAAATTTGATAACAGGTAGTACAAAGTAAATGAATGAATGACCAAACAAAAATAAGGTGCCATGGGCCCACAGAAAAGGGGCATCTAACTTGCCTTCAGAGACTGGGCCGATGGTGTTCTACTTTGGGGGAACCTTAGAATTACTTAGAATTCTTGAAAGCGAGGTGACTATGTTAATTGGCCACATCCCAGATCAATGAAATCAGACTCCCTGGGAATGGGACCCAGAGAGAGTAACTCCTCAGGTGATTCTGAGATAAAACCCAGGCTGAGAACCACAGGTTTGGTGCTGGGTCATGAAAGATCAGCAGAATTCAGGCAAATGATGCGGGGCAGGGGGGGAAGCCAAGGTGGGATGATGACATAGTAAGAGAACAGTAGATGGATTGGTAAAAATTTCTTTAAATTCTTGGAGCTTTACTCATCTCATCTGTAAGACATGGCTAAGAATATTCAGCTCATGAGGTTGTTGTAAAGATTAAAGAAAGACCCGATTTCTCTCAAGTGCCTAGTTGGTAAGAGGTGTCCCATGATACAGAATTGAGAGTGCTCATGGGTGCAGTTGTAGACGATTTGTTTTTGTGTGTATGTTTTCTGGAGTGTAGAGACTCTACTACCAAATCTCTGAGCATTTCTCCACGGAGACAAGGGCACGCTGAAGGCCTCGCACAGACTAGAATGTGGAAACAGAAGCCAAACCAAACAGAAACCAAACAGAAGGCCCAGCAGGTCGCTTGTTTCCTGCTGGCAAGCTTCCTTGTCATCAATAATTAGGCTCTGCTCTATTCTTATCATGTTTCTCCTTGTCAACTTGATTTTCAGTCCACCTCACCTGCCCTGGCTCAACACAATTCCATCTATGTGCTTAAGGGACAAGGAAAGATATTTCCATCAGCATGTCCCAACAGCCTGAAGGACTCTGTCATGCCTTCTTTTGGGTTGGGGTCTTAGAATAAGACTCAAGGGTTCCAGAGGGCTCGGGAGGTCCTGAGTGCACGGATGCCAGGGAACAGTTTGTGCTAAATCATTGGATCCAAAGTTTCAGGGAGATTCAGTGAGTGAGTCTCATCAGCCCAAATCTACAGGACCGTCATGGAGGCAGATGCCCCGCTAGGCCAACATGGTCCTGAAGTGGAGGCGGTTGGGGCAGCGCTTCTCAAGCTGTCTGTGGTAAAGGATTAGATATTTAAAAGATTTTCAGCCTACAGCAAACTAATACGTTTGTAAAAATGCAATAAAACCCAAATCCTAGAAAAATAAAAGAAAAAAGAAACAAAGACATAAAATTCAAGTCTGTCTTATTAGATTCAACAGACATAAAATTACATTTGAATAAATATAACGAATGCAAATAAAACAAAAAAGAGAAGCACAGAAAGCATATATGTTATTTATGAAAATGTGCATATAGACTATGAATATAATCACCATCACATATAACTTCCTGTTATGCTATAGTCACAACTAAACAAAAGTGGAGCAAAGTGGCAATTCGTTATATTAAATGCCTATATACATTTTTGAACAGACATCGTATGTACCAATATTTGCAGTTTTGAGGTAAGGAACGAGGCCTCCTTCTTGCTCGTTAGCTAATCTAGACATGACTACTCACAGGGCATAATGCATATCTAAAATGTTTCTATGTTGGGTGCCTGGGTGGCTCAGTGGGTTAAGCCTCTGCCTTCAGCTCAGGTCATGATCTCAGGGTCCTGGGATCGAGTCCCACATCGGGCTCTCTGCTCAGTGGGGAGCCTGCTTCCTCCTCTCTCTCTCTGCCTGCCTCTCTGCCTACTTGTGATCTCTGTCTGTCAAATAAATAAACAAAATCTTTAAAAAAAATAAAATGTTTCTATGTTTTGTTTTAATAACACTCATAGTAGAGAGATCAATCTTACATAAGTGTGTTACGGGAAAGGGAACACAGTATTTTAAGGCAGTTTCAGCAAGCTGGGGAATATTTGTTTTTAACTTTTATCCAAGATGAACTAAGTCATGCTGTATTTTCAAAATTCATCTTCAATCTTTCATCAGCAGCCTGTTCTAACAATTAATCTTATAAAATATAACTGAATTTTTCTCTTTTTTTTTGAAAGGGAGGGGTTAAAGATCCATGAATTTCCCATGTGTGATTTTTTTTTTTGAAGGAAAATAAAACTCAAAATGTTCTATCAGAGTTCTAAGGTCTTCAAAGAAAACTTTTTGCTGATTATGCAATATCGAGATCATTACCCAGGTCTGTGATAACTGTTAAATTATGAAGTAGGCCATAACAATCTGTACGAATTTTGTTCTTCCAAGGTTCTAACTTCTGTTTTGGTTTTTAGATCTTATCTGCCATTGAAAAACAAGTCACACAATGTCCTTGCACGGGGTAAGCACAGAGCTCAGATCATAAATATAGTGAAAATATAATATAAAAATATCAAACTGGCTGTTTAATTCCTACCTTTAAAAAGTTGGATTAAACTGGTTTCCTATTTTGCAGAAATGCTGAGAGTTTATTCTGTAGTGTAAACATTCTCGATAAACTTTTCTCTTGCTTATCATCATACCCAGTATGCAATAATCATTATTTATGTTCAGCTTCTATGTTATCACAAAATATAGACACTAACCTGAAGTGTAATGCATTAGTTTCTTTTTAAAAGATTTTATTTATTCATTTGAGAGACAGAGAGAGGTCAAGCATGCATGAGTGTTGGGGGCCAGGGGGAGGGGCAGAGGGAGCGGGTTAAGCAGACCCCCCACTGAGCAGGGAGCCCAACAGCCCTCCATCCCAGGACCCCGAGATCATGACCTGAGCCAAAGTCAGACTCTCAACCAACCGAGCCACGCAAGTGTCCCATAATGCATTAGTTTAAATGTAATCTCAGATTTACCATGTCACTAAGCCCACTGTTTGGTTCAGTTGACATTTTCATAGCAAGATTTTCTTGATGAGGGAAAGTCCTTTGATTTACATTCTAGACACACCTTAATGTGAGTAACTACTCAGAATGTGTTTTTTTGTGGTTTTTGTTTGTTTGTTTGTTTTGGGTTTTTGTTTGTTTTGTTTTGTGATTGCAACTGACTTATCAGCGTGTCACTTCCAGAGGTGCCTGGCTGGCTCAGCTGGTAGAGCATGTGACTCTCAATCTCAGGACTGTGAGTTCCAACTCTGTGCTGGGAATGGAGCCTACTTACAAACAAAACGGAGCGCTACTTTCACATGGCACCTCATCTGCTGACCACGTTTATTGGCAATGTTTTATCAGATGAAACATTCGCGTTCCCAGTTTTCTGCAGTGCAGTGCAAGGTGCATTTTCAGCAATGAGGTTGACAAAAAAAATTCTCAATATTTCCATCCTGCTGAAATCAGACATCTGCTAAAAGTTGCTATACTAATTATTTGCTAATGATACCAAGTTGCAATGGGAAACACTTCGCAATTTTATGTTTTCTATGAGTTGCTCTTTCATAAACTAGCCTGTTCCTCCCATTGGAAAGTGAAATCTGCACTACCTTCTTTGCCACCAATTCACCCAACATTTCCAAGCAAGTATCTTTGTTGTGTCTTTCTCTGATGCGTTGGCAATTATATATGGATTTGGGGTCTTAACAAACTGAAGGGCTCCATTATAAGGAGCCTGCACAGATGGGGCACCTGGGGGGCTCAGTCGGTTAAGCGTCTGCCTTCGGCTCAGGTCATGATCCCAGGGTCCTGGATCGAGTCCTGCATCAGGCTCCTTGCTCAGCAAGGAGTCTGCTTCTCTCTCTCCCTTTGCCCCTAACCACGCTCATGCTTTCTCTCTCTCAAATAAATAAATAAAATCTTTAAAAAAAGAAGCCCACATAGCACTAGTGTTTATATGTGAAAAATCGAGTATTGGCTTCTGTTGGCTTTTTATTTCAATACCCTTTCTTTCTTATGCTTGACTTGTAAATGCTGCTCTCAATTTGATATTTTTATTGTCTTTCTTAGCTAGAAAATTTCTACGACTAATACACTCTGTTTGAGTGTATTATCAGTTATGGCTGCAGGGCTGAACTTACCACTTGAAGGAAAATACTTGCGATTAAAACTAGTACAAACTCCTCTTGGCCTTCCATTTTCAGGACTCAACTTTGATTAGCATCATCTGATTTACTACTCCTGCTGCCATCATAAATGGTTTATCTCCTTGACAAAAATGGCCCAGTAAAGCTTATTTTGTCAAATGTAATTCAGCATCAAAATTTACTTCCTTAATTTAGTTAATCATGTGAATCCCTAAGAGTTAAAGCATTGTAAAAACTGAAAAATTATTAAAAGAAATAAATTCCTAAATTGTTTCTGATTCTTATAGACTTAGAGTTACAGGTGACAGAGTAATCCTAAAATACGACGTAGTGTAATGTGGTCTTACCGTGAATGACTCGTGTGCAGCAGGCGCCATATGTGACTCACCAGGCATGGGTGACAACAGCCAAGGTGCTCTGCGCCCTGTTCCATGAGACCAGTCCACGATAGATGCTCTCATAGATGTTGCAGCAATGGCAAACTGTTCTAAAAGTTTCCAAAGATTCCCTCTCAATTTCACTTACCTCAATCGTAATAGTTCACGGAACAGCACTGGTCTGGGGACCACTCTTTAAAGTACGAAATTTGGGTTCGAGAGAGATTGGATTCCAAAACCAAAATGTTATTACTTACTAGCTATGTGACCCTACGTGAGTTTTTGCAACCTCCTTTGCAACCTCCTCTTCTCTAAAATGGACATGATTGGGGCACCTGGGTGGCTCAGTCAGTTAAGCGTCTGCCTTTGGCCCACATCATGATCCCAGGGTCTTGGGATCGAGCCCTGAGTTGGGCCTCCCTGCTCAGCAGAGAACCTGCTTCTCCACCTCCCTATGCCCACCCTGACACCCCGCTCATGTGTGCTCTCTCTCTTGCTCGCTCTCTTCATCTCTCTCAAATAAATGAATAAAATCTTTAAAAAGTGGAGATGATAACATCAATCTCAAAGTGTTGGTATGAAGATGAAGAAGTAAAGCATTCACACAGTCATTCAGTGAACACATATCTAATGAACCCCTATTATGTACAGAAACTGTTTGAGGAGCTTTGGTTACACCGATGAGCAAAATAGACAATGGTGGGACAGAGATAATAGTAATAACAACGACCAAACAAGTAAATGCTGAAGTTCATAAAAGTGACAAGCCTTATGGAAAAACATGCCCCGTCGAGTGTTGTAAGGGGACTCATGGGTCCTGGGGCAGGAGCCGGGAGGGAGGCTGCAGGTGGACTGGTGTGATCAGGAAAAAAATGTGATTCGAAAATGCAAGCAGAATGACTAGCACAGAGCCTAGGTAGTACTTAGCAAATGGTAGCTTTTATAATTAGTTCATGATTCCTTCTGGTCGCCCTTCAGAAAGCTAAAATGCCTTTATTTTGGGGTGATCGTTACAGGTGAGGGTGTGCCCCCAGCAGTGCCTGCACATGTACACACCTCCTCATGCCACAGAAATTTGGTGTGGATTTAGCCACCTCCTTCTCGAGCACATTTCTGTTTGCATTCGTGATCATTTGGGGGGCCAAGATAAGCGAGAGTTAGCTTGGTTTGAATGTAGAAGGGGATGATGAGCAGCTCACAGACTTCTGGGCTAATTAACACAGAGGGAGCATCAAAAGGCTGAGACTAGCCTTTGAGTCCCTCCTCACTCTCCGTGCATCTAACTTGTCTCTCCTTAATTGGTTGAAGTGCCACTGTCTCTCTTGATCCTGCAAGAGGCATTACATTTGGCCAAAGCCATGGGAGAAAGTATATCAGGGAAGTGACAAGTGTTGTCAGTTGACCTTTACGGTTGATGTTTCTTGAAGATTGAACTCCCCATTGCTACCTTCTCAGGAATAACTTACTTCTACACAATTGTACACACACCATGACAACACTTTCATTAGAAAAAACACAGGATGGGTGTCTACAGAAAGAACGGTTATCTTAGAGTGCTGGGATTATCAGAACTTTCCCATTTTCTACAATTGGCATGTATTTTTTTTTAAGTAATCAGAAATACCCAACAAGTGTTATTTATTTATTTATTTATTTATTTATTTATTTATGGAACAAAAATAACCAGTTCTTGGTAATACACAGAGGCTTGCTCTTTTGCACTTTCGTTTTCATCTTGGGGGAGGTGGAGGAGTTGAATATATTGGTTTGGGGACTGTTTGGAGAATTTCTCTTTTGGATTTTATCTCCACATTCTCTGAAAAACTCTGTGCATTTACTACTCAGACTGCTTCACTGTGTTATTATTAGACTATCCTCCTCCAAACTTGGCCGGAAAACAAAGACCCCTCCAGATAAGAATCTCCATGATGTGCATTTTCAGAGCAAGTCCGAAGCTGTTTTGCTCTGAAACTCAAAGAATCCGTTTGTGTTTTTAATTTCAAGTGCTATGCAGTAAACCAACAATCTATAGAGATTATATAAAAGGGTCCTATGTTGCTTTGAGTCAGTTTTTTTGGGGAAAAATCACCACTGAGGAAGAGCAAACATTTAAATAATAAACTGGCAGCCGCTGGTCCATTAGATGTGTCCACAGGGCCGGCTCCCTCAGTTTTCAGTTTCACTGTGATCTGTAGACACAGGTCTCTGGGACTGAGCTGGTGCTGATGGGCTCTGTTCCACCGGCACCTGCGCTCCTTCAGAGCAATACCTTTTATCAGACACCTCTCACATAGTCCTTTATAAGGAAGAGAAGATGCAGTGCCAGCTTGGAAAGGGAGAAGAAAATACCTACCAATTTCACATTCCTGAATGGCCATTTAAATACTCGTAGAGTGACCCCTAGAAGCTTGAAACTCTTAATTTCTACAATGTTCCGAGCGCCATTCTTGGGAGCATCAGGATCTGTCCTCAGACAAAGCTTCATCCCCAAAGTTAAACCTCATAGTTTGCTAAATTAAGTACTCATTAATGATAAGGTCTGTCTTTAAAAAGTATATTTCCGGCGATGGGCTTAAAGAAGCCAAGTGAAAGAATATGTTCTTCCCGTTTGCTTCTGGAAACAACAATCCCCTTGATTTTCTCTTCACCAGCCCTTTCAAATGGCCCAGGGGTTCAGTGCAGTGATTTTCTGGTGGCTTGCTTTTTCTTCTTCAATCACGTAGACTGCCTTTCCTTGGGATCGCTGGTTTAGCTTTTCGATTGCTGTTTACACCTGGTTACCCTGACTTCATCTCAGATGGGCCAGATATTGACTGCTTACTCACTGCTGACTTACTTGTGAGCCCCGTCATTTCCTCTAACCTCTGATCCTTAATAACTGTCCCTGTGCATTTCACCACCTGCCATAACTGCAGCTGTCTGTGCCCAGGCCCAACCCAACGAGGCTTTAGCTCTACCACTTTGAGCTGAGAGCCAGTGGAGTCAAACAGGCAATTCAATTTACATTCCCAAACTCTGGTGCACTTAGTTCTTTGAATCAGTGGATTTACTTTTTGTGCAATTAATGAGCAATTTTTTTTTACTGCACTAAATGATAAAGTCAAAACAGAAAATAGGTCATGTCTCAAACAATGTCATATTTCAGCCTACCCCACCCCCGCAAGAATACGGAGTATATTTGGTTGGTGTAAGGAATACCATTTTTTAAAAAGATTTTATTTATTTATTTGACAGAGATCACAAGTAGGCAGAGAGAGGGGGGAAGCAGGCTCCCTGCTGAGCAGAGAGCCCAATGCGGGGCTCAATCCCAGGACCCTGAGACCATGACCCTAGCAGAAGGCAGAGGTTTAACCCACTGAGCCACCCAGGCACCCCAGGAATACCATTTTTAATGTGGTTTAAAGTTTCATCATTGGCTCTCAAGGCATAAAGATGCTGCTGACTCATTTTATCCGACCAAAGTAGACAATGACAGTAGTTGTTGAATATGAACAGCCAAGGACCCTTAAAGCTTAAAATTAATGCTGTAAGACCTGCAGTAAAGAATCTCTCCATTATCTAGAGCCCTCCACCTGAAACCCAGTTCACACATTCTATCCCATTTGGTCCTTATTGGTATTTGGGCTCTTCTTCCTCAAGAGGAGTGTGAATGCCTTGAGGTTGGGCATCGTCCCACACATATTGTACCTTCTACAATACCTGGCACCAAACCTGGTGTCCCGTTGAGTCTCCAACAATCGCTGAATTGAATTGAATTCATGGTTAACCCAAAGAAGGAAAAGGCTTACACTGAAAAACAGAGATTTATGCAAATTTTTAAGGTGGTAACACAGGAACGAAGCAGGTTGTAAATAATACGTTAGTGGAAGTGCTTCAAAAGAACCTTGGGGGAGCCTTTAACCACTCAGAGCAGGTTGACATCCTATCACCTTAACTATGGAGAAAGAGAAAATGGGTTTAGAATTCAAACAGCCATTTAAAAAGTTAAAACTGCTATTAAATAAATCCAGTATGATATTTTTATCAAAAAAAAAAATCTGAAGGTATCGGATGGCAAAATAACATTAAAAGATTCCTCAGACCAGTTTAATTCATCTGGAATGAAATGAGGGGGGAGCGGTTTTATCTGGACATGGAGGCATTCAGCCTCCTCCCTATCAGACAGAAACTTTCAATCCAATGAGACCAATGCAAACACCGCAAAACATTCTCCGTGTATCATCAGAATACAGAGCGACATGAGTTACCAAAAAATGCTGAACAAAGTCTGAAGTACTACCACTGTCAAAATGCTGACATTGATTTTATTCACTTCTTGAGATCTAAATTGGAAAATCAAAAAGGATCAGATTGAACACAGGTCTTTATGATATACTATAATCAAAGACAATACAGGACTAGGACTTCAATGCGTAATGGAAGGTCTCGAAGGATGAAATTTGCTGATTCTGGAATGGAGGAATGAGCTGCCATTATCGGAATGAGTTTTTTTCCTTAACTTAGTGATTTATTACTCATGTTGCCAATTCACTGATCATTGTCCCGTCACTCAGACAACGAAATCCAGAGCTTTGTAAAGAGTAAATAAGGAAAGGGAGAGACCTAAACCCACGAAATGATGTGCAAATAAAGAAAGAGAAAACTAATTTGCTATCAAATGGATTTTATCTTTACTTAAAAACATACAGAAGCACAAAGAAGCAATTCTTCCCTGCGGCTATATATAAAAGCAGAGTCGCTTAAAATTTTCTTAAGAAATCAGCTTTCCCAGGTAAATGTATTTATAGAGAGAAGAGACATGCCAAAACGGAGTTGGGAGAACTGAAGGCTGGAATCCCTGTCCTCTGTCAGATGACTGCTCCCTTCATGAATGTACCAAGGCAGGAGTCTCTAAACTATGGCTCATGGCCGAAATCTGACCCACAGCCTGTTTCTCTACTTGCCTAGGGCCAACCATGATTTTCACATTTGCAGATGGTGGCAACATTTATTTTTTTTTTTTAAGATTTTATTTATTTGTCAGAGAGAGAGGGAGAGAGAGCGAGCACAGGCAGACAGAATGGCAGGCAGAGGCAGAGGGAGAAGCAGGCTCCCTGCAGAGCAAGGAGCCCGATGCGGGACTCGATCCCAGGACGCTGGGATCATGACCTGAGCCGAAGGCAGCTGCTTAACCAACTGAGCCACCCAGGTGTCCCGGCAACATTTATTTTTAAAGAATACTATTTCATGACGTGTGGAAAGGACACGAAATTCCTAATTTGGGGTCCACAAATAAAGTGTCATTGGAACACAGCATCGTGTGCTCATGCATTGTCCGTGGCGGCTCTCTTGTCATAACCGTGCACCCGAGCAGTTGGAAGAGAACATATGGCCCAAGAAGCCCAAAACTCATTATCTGGCTTTTTATAGTAAAAGTTTGGCAAACCTTGTGTTTTATCATTCATGACATATTTACACTCAGAGTGGACGTGTTTCCAAAGAGGCTGGGACTTTGTGTGGCTTGACATTGGAAGGAAACAATATTCTCTTATGCATGTGCCCAGATACACTTACCTCCATGCACATACAAATGGGGCACCTCCCGATGACCTGTAAGGGCAGCTAATACAGCTCATGGATGCTTTTGGTGGTTTTTGCTTTTGTTTCTTTTAGCATGAGAGAGAGCTGTCAGGATGGGGGTGGATAGGAGGCACAGAGGAAATGGAGACAGAGAATCTTTTTTTTTTAAGATTTTATTTATTTATTTGACAGACAGAGATCACAAGTAGGCAGAGAGTCAGGCAGAGAGAGAGAGAGGGAAGCAGGCTCCCCACTGAGCAGAGAGCCCGATGCAGGTACTCGATCTCAGGACCCTGGGACCATGACCTGAGCTAAAGGCAGAGGCTTTAACCCACTGAGCCACCCAGGCGCCCTGGAGACAGAGGACCTTAAGCAGGCTCCATGCCCAGCACAGAGCCCAACTCGTAGCTCGATCCCATGACCCTGAGATCATGAAGTGAGCCAAAATCAAGAGTCAGATGCTTAACCGACAACTGAGCCACCCACGCAGCCCTCAAGGCTGCTTTTGAGAGAGGGTGAATTCACACATTACCTAGAAAGCTGGTTCTAAGAGATGAGCATTTGGAATAGATACCTGGTGGTTTTCCTCTTTTCTCTTTATGAGTAGAATAGATGGGCTTCAAGTGACTGAGCTATTTCATAAAATTTTAGACACAGAGAGGAGAAATACCAAAGTCAGGTCTTTCCAAATGTAAACATATCAAATGTCACCAGTACCAGTGAAAACCGAATTCTTCTTAGAAACCTGTCACATTAAAAAACAATCACAGCCTCTTTGACACCAACTCACTCCCATACCCTAGAATGCATGCTCAGTTGTGTGTCATCCGAATACTGGAGGACTTGGCCAGAGAGAAAATGGAGCGCGCCCAGAAAAATATATTGTTGAGTTTCCTGGTTATGGCTTTCTTATTTTAAACGACTCAAGTGTAAATGCAGTCATGACCTTTAAACATCCATGCGTTGATATGTGAAAACTATTCAATACATGCAGTAAACAACCAGCCCAGCATTATATCTCTAATGTAGTCTGCTTCTGTCTCACAGCACGTTGATTCGCTAAATATAATTTGTGACGTTGCTATTTGGCAGAAAGCCGTTGTCCACCAGCAGGCTCTTTGAGGAAGAGTGTCCCGTAAAATATATTTAATAGGAAAACAATACATTTTAAAAAGTTTTACTTGGTGCATGCATGCATGCCCCCGAGGATAAAAATAACCAGTGTGGGGATGTAATATATAAATCAAGAGATAATATAGGATGCCAGCAATTTTTATTCGAATTTTCTCATGTTGGAATATTGTGATGTCTCTGTGGGATCCGGTCACTGAAGACGCAAAGCAAATGATTGTGGGGAACAAGGAAGAGAAGCCCTGTATAATGTGTGGGCGGAGGAAGGACATTTACGCTCAGAGGACTTTGAACAAAGCCTCCTAGAGAGCATTTCTTCTGCCACAGGTAGTATGCTTCATTTAGTTGATAGCAGAAAAGGCCACAAATTCCTCCCATCTCTGTATGTACTCCCTCTGCAAGTTAATTTGGCTGCTTCTCCCAGCAAGAGGTGGAGTCTATCTTCCTACCCTTTGAATCTGGGTAGCAAATAATGACACAAATAGAATCTTTGAGGGCCCCTGTCCTCCCTTTGGGGTTTGCCCTGTCTTGGTGCTCTTTGCAAACCTGAGGCCACAGTGTGAAGAAGCCCAGGCTGGTCTGGGCTTCTTCATGGAGCAGACCATCATCTCAACTGTGGCCTCTGAGACCCTGCCCCCCCCCCAGGCCAACTACCAAACGTGTGAGTGAGACCATCTAGATAGCCCAGAACAGAACCTCTCGCTGATCCACAGACTCCGTGGATTTAATAAATGCTTATTATTTGAAGCCAGCACGTTGTGGAGGGACTTGGTATGCAGAGCATGAGCAGAGTCAGGGCCCAGGTAGTGGGTCCTGAGGGGTTCCAGCATTGGGGCCGGGGGTGGGGGGTCCAAACACCCTGCTTTTGCCCAGAATTTGCCTGACTGTGGGGGCCATTATATACAAGTCTGCGGAAGACTGCTGCTTATGTGCTGGTTGCTGGGGCTTATTGGTGGGGTGTACGGGGATCACGTCAAGCCCCAGGGGACCTTCTTGTCCTGGCAGCCAACTTCATGAAGGGACTTATAATTCTGGTTCCTGGTGTTTCCTGCGGGTCTGCCAAAATGGCTCAGGTCCATGAAGTCGGGGAATGCCTGGAACTTCCTCCTCCAGTTAAGAGTTCTTCATACTCCACAACGTCTGAAGGGCCTCTGACACTGCCATGTGTTCCCTGGATTTGTCCTGACTCAAGTGAGAATCTTTGGGATAGTCACAGAAGCTGCAAGGACAGGGACAAGGGCAGACATCCACACTATAGTGTCAGGGCTGGGAGAATGCCAGGCTCTCTGGAGGCAAACCACATTCATGAAGAAGGGGTTTTGCCCTCCTCAGAGTTCAGGCAATTTCATGGACGGCCTGGGCTCTAGACTGGATCTGGCCACAAACTAGCTCTACATTTCTGATGACAAGTGAACAGACAAACAGAAGGCTTCACTTTTCTGGGTTTCCATTTCTAAATCTATGAAGTGCAGAAAACTGGGTCAGAGGCTATTTACTGTCTTTGGTGGATTTAATAGTCCTTGAATGTCATCTCCCAGACTTTGCACCATGTCCTTCTCCAACCCTCACTTTGCTCTGCCACGACCACCGCCCCCACCTCCGGCCCAGAATTGTGATTTTGAGGGAGAAGGGAGGTAGGCCCATTTTAGGAAGAGGACCGGAGTCATGCCCACGGATTCTACCTGAGCTTGTCTAACTGATGTTTGGTGACTTCGCTTAGGGGACCATTACTGGGGGTCTGGCAAAAATGTAGTAGAGGAAGTGTTCGGGGTGGAGGGGGAGCAGCCCAAAAAGTAGCCTGGGAAGGGTGTCCAATTTAATGTGCTCCCTTGTAAATAATCTCCCATCCGCGAGGTGGCGCTCTCTCTCGCAATCTCTCTCCTCCACCTCTTCCTCCCTCCTCCTCCCTCTCACTCTGCCAGATGATTGACTGCTCTTGTAAGGTAAGGACTTCAACCTGTGGGTTTACTTAATTCATTTTTCTCTGTGAACTCTGTTATCCTAACAAAGTTTTGGTTTCTACACTGCATTAATAGACTAACCATTCTCAGTATGTTGGGGTCTTGTTTTGTTTCTTTTTAAAAAGATTTTATTCATTTATTAAAGAGGTGGGAGGAGCAGAGAGAGAGAGAGAGAGAGAGGGACAAGCAGACTCCCTACTGGGTGTGGAGCCCCAAAGCAGGGCTTGATCCTAGGACCCCGAGATCGTGACCTGAGCTGAAATCAAGAGTCGGACACTTACCCGACTGAACCACCCAGGTGCCCCTTGTTTTGCTTTTTAATACTTGAGTTTTTTTTCCTATTCTGAATGCTTACAAGCTGGTCCCAGCTCAAAACCTACCAATGACTTCCCATCAGATAAAGCCCTTACTAGTTCCAGTGGCCTGAACGTTACCTTGGAACAGCCTATCCTGATGACCTTACACCCACCACTCTCTCCGTCACTCAGCTCCACTTGCAGCTTCTGGAATACACCAACGCTGTTCCTCCTTCATGTTCCCAGCCCAGGTCCTTTTGTGACATACAGCTCTACTGGTAACCAGGGTTTTTTTAAGTTTCCCAGTAAGTTCTAATGTGTGGCCAGGGTTGAGAATAACTGAGCTAGAGTGCCATTTACGCTCAAAGCTTTTCCAGTTTAAATGTGGGTGTAAACCACCTTGGAATCCCACTCCGGTGCAGGTTCTGATTCAGGAGTGCGGAGGGGCTCGGGATTCTGCCCTTTAACCCAGTCCCCCAGGTGATGCTCATCTCCCAGCCGATGGTGAGTTTCCTGAGACTGGGGATTTCACCCCGCTTCATGCCACCTGTGAATGTTTGCTGACTGAAAGCTCTGCAAGTTACCTCAGCTTCCTTTCATAAAAGTGGCATGCCACCACCAGTAGGTTCTCATGGCCTCAACTAGGACAGGATATGTTACCCAATCAAGATACCAGACTCTGTAACATACATCCGGCTGTTATAACAGGACTTCACACAGGTGAACACTTTATATTAAATCCTTACATTCCAGAGCCCTAACAACTTTATTTTGGACTGTGAAGGAAGCTTTCATCTCTCCTGCCATGATAAAATGTGTTCTTGTTCTTCAGATCCTTCCCCGTGGTTATTATAATCTCTTCAGTCTTGCTGGGTTTGACATGGAGTGAGGTAGATTTCAGCCAGAAAGATTTTCTGAGGGAAAAAATGAGAAAGTAAAGATGCTGCTCTACTTTCAACATCCAATATCCTTTGTGTGGTCATCAATAGCACTGATTCCTGACACCCATACTACAAAACTAGATTTCCAAGTCTGTGTTCTGTCAACAACTTCATCAACTGCCTTTATAGCATTTTCTTCTGAAGTCTTCTTTGTGTCACTTTATATATCTTCCCTGCCCAGAGTGTCCGCACCGAAAGGACATCTCTCAGGTGCCCCACTTAGTCACCCACTAAATCCAAAATGAAGTCACCCCTGCTCTTGCCCCATCTTGCACCAGCAGAGAAGATAATCTAATTTCAGGGGCTGCAGGCACTCTCCTCCCCAGAGCATGAGAAAATGGGATTTCTTCCTAACGAGGTTAACAGGGATATTGTTGTTTCGGGCTTTGCTGACAAGGGGAAGATTGATCCTCTCTGCTCTCTTTCCTGATTCTGAAGAGATTGCGGACCTGGGATCTGCAGTGCCTCTGGGTCACGTGGTAATTTAAAATTGATGACTTGGAAGGAGAATGGAGATAAAGATGCTGTCCTGGGATGTGGCCTTTTATAGAGAGGTGTTGTAATTTGGGGGTGCCATGTTCCCTCAAGCAGTTCCTTGGAAACACACGCACACGCACACGCACACACAGTGGTTCAGGGATGTACTTTGGTCACTGACTTCATCAGCCAGACACTCAAGGCCACCCCTGTCTGAGCATAGAGGCAGAGATGTACCATTTACTGATTAGAACAGGGGACCACGAGGGTGCTAATTAACATCTTAGCAGTACAATAGTATGATTCCATTCCATAAATTCAAAAGCGGACATAACTACTATGTTCTTAGAGTCCAAAAAGAGGTTGCCTAGGGGTGGGGGCTAGTGACTGGAAGAAAGCCTAAGGAGTGCTTTCTGGTGTTCTGAAAACATTCTAGTTCTTGAATCTTTTACTTCTGTGTGTTCATCTGCTGGAATCCCACTGATCTATATCTACTTCTGATTTGTGTACTTTGCACACCGTCCTTCATGAAAAATACACCAATAAATATCCAACACTTTTAACACTCTTTTAAATAAAGTTTTCCACTTAGGAAGAAATCGTAAGTTGAAGAAATCACTGTCTGAAAATGTATCTGAAAGTCAGTTGTTCAATTTAAGGACACACACGCTCCTCCAATGAAGTATTCTTTCTCCCCCTCAGACTTCAGGGCTGTGAGTTTCAGGCCTCTTCTTGAATCTTAGTTTTGCTCCAACTGTGAGGAACACCAGGAAATCTGTGACTTGGAAGGAGCTGTAACCTTAACAGGCTTCTTTATCTTATTAATGAATTATATCTTAGATATGTGCTTGCATTGAAATATGCAGCCTGCCCTCAGTTATTAGTCACTGAAACCGCCCCACATCTCCGTGAGGGCGTTCACCCTCAAGGCCTGCTGGATAGGATGAGGGACCTTTGTGATCAAGCCTCCTGCTTCCTGGATACTAATTAGGTCTCCACACAATGGAGCTGACCTGACTTACCAAGTTAAGGAATGAATCAGAGTGTTGAGACAGATTATATTGGTGCCTGCTTTACTCCCTAGGAACAAACCAGATACAATAAATGAATTCTTGTTTTTTTTTCCCTCCCTGTTATAAATTAATTTTTTAAATTTCTAGGATGGGGATATCTTCACATGGCTCATGAATCACAAAGTACAAGTTGTATGCAGGAAATGGTGTTTCTCCCACCCCTACCCTCTGTCAGGCCATGTCCACCCCCCACCATCCCTTTTGATAGTGTCTTTGTGTCTCCCAGAGATGATTAAGGTATACTCAAATAAATTTTGAAATGATCAGTAAGAGAATTCTGTCAAGCTTCTATGCTCACTTAAAAATAAAAAAATCCCTGCTTTAGGACCTTGCCACTCAAACTGGGGTCCTTAGACCAGCAGCATTAGCATCACCTGGGAGTTGGTTAGAAATGCAGAATCTCAGGCCCCCAGTCCAGAACCACAGAGCAAAATCTGCATTTTGGCAAGATCTCCAGGGTATTCATGGAGGCCGAAAGTGTGAGAAACAACATTTTAGGGGAAAGGGATCTGAAGGAGTAGTCAGATCAGTGGGTTACAAAGGTACTCAGCTTATTCCAAAGGAGTTCTTTGTCCTTTGGAGGAAGAATTAACTCAATGGAGTCTCATTATCCTCATCACAGTTTCCTCAGAGATTTTTCTCTTGTGCATGCATAAAATGATGTGCAGCTGTCTTAGGCATTTATGGCCCTTAGAACGCTCGCCCCGTCTCTTCTACCTCCAGCACTTGAGGACTTTCATCTGTTGCACGTCTGGAACTGGAATGTTGAAGGTCTGGGTGCTGGGCAATGGACATGACCCCAGGGAGTTGGCATCAGGGCCTGCCTCACAGGAGAATTGGGGAAGTTGCTGGCTTCTTAGTCATCTTTCCCCAAAGTCCTTGTCTCACTCCCTGACTCTATTGCTGGACTCTACTTGCTTTTCTTTAGGCCTTGGTTCAGTGCTCTCAGATGGAGGTGGCACCACACTCCTTTCCAGCCACCGTGCCCATCAACCTTTGTCATTGCTCTGGGCAATTCCTTTTGGGTTCAGGGATCCTACCCACAGCGCTCGGACACGTTTTCCTGTTTCCATCTGAGGATTTGGAACCAGTTACCAACAGGAAAAGCAAAGGAAAGCAATTACTTTTACCTTCTCCTTGCTTCTCAGAATAAGAATGTGATGATATTGTTTATGACTTGCACGGGAGGGAAGAAATTTCATGGGTTGGTTCCCTCTTGCATTGACACGTGACCTTCTTTTTGCTAGTGAAGTGCGCTGATGTGGGACGTTGTTGGTATGGGGATATTTCTGTTTTTTTCACGAACGGACTTAACATACTTCTCACTTCCTTTCCTCTACTTTTCAAGTTCTTTCCTCAATAGCTATTAGCCACAGAACACATCCTTCTACCACCTAACTCTTTGCTGCTACTCTACATTTCCTGCATTGCAATTTACAGTCATTAGGCCTCTGTCATAGTCTGATGCTGAGGACTTTTCCTACTGACTAAATGACATTTTTAAAATTTCTCTTGTGACAAGTACACTTAACGTGAGATCTCCCCTCATAATGAATGTTTAAGCATGAGATATGTTGTCATTGACGATTGGGATGATGCCGGGAAACCGAAGCCTTGTGCTTGTCCAATTAATTTTTATTAAATTATCATAGGCATACAGAAGTGCACCTAAAGGTACAGCTCAGTGAGATTTCCAACCTGATTACAGCCGTGAGACCAGCCCCCAGATCGAAAAACCCAAGCGTGTCTAGCACCTCAGCTCCCTCCTGCCCCCTGCACGGTCACCACTTACCCCCGGGGGTAACCACTCGCTTGAGTCCAAAGAGCGTATTAAGGTAGCACGTGTAGGCTTTGCAAACATGGCGGCCTACAGTGCGCACCCTCGGGTCTGGCCGCCATTACTCAGAGTCATGCCTGTGAGCTCCAACTGCACTGAGTGCAAAGCTGAAGATCATGAATTCTCCAGCGCGGCATTACTTACCCATTCCACTATTGACGATTGTTCTGCGGTTTCCAGTTTGAGGCTATTATGACGAGCACTGCTATGAATATTCTCGTACAGGTCTCCCCATGAACATACGTTAAGTTTTTTTCCGTTGGGTATACCCCGAAGGCGAAAGTTGCTGGGTGATGCTGACTTCTTAATGTATCAGGACTGATCACCTCGTGCGCACCTGTGCCGGAGAAGCAAGAGATGTGATTAGAAAGGTAGGCGTGCACTCAGATGCACAAGGGTAAGCAGAAGAGCTGGAATCTTTTCTTCCCCCATGTGAAAAAGGAGCTTTCGGCTTACCAGCAAGTTCTGAACTCCTGCCTTATTCCAGCTTTCCAAGGATGCAGTGTTGATTGCTTTAGTTTATGATTTTAATGAGATCACCCCACTGCTGCAATAGCTTTTCCAAGCATGACAGAGTCAACTCTCGGTTGTTTGCCAGCGGCAGCTAAAAAAAAACTGCTCTTTGTGATTTTCTGCTTCGGAGTCTCCATCCTTGAGGGTGAATAGTAGCGGCAGGACATGCCATGCACAGAGGAGGTGGTCCTCTGCACACCGTCATGGGGATGATCTGCCTGGACCGTAAATAGCCCTGCCATAAATACCCTCTTCCTGCAGGGCCTGGAACCCCCACCACTTAAGCGAGCATTCGAGGTTAGCCCACTGAGGCAGGGGAGATGCTGCTGGAAGGCTACTGCGGAAATGTATGTGTTTCCTGCAGAGAGAAGAAGGGTCTTTATCTGTCTCCCAGGGGGTTAGTAAGTCATAAACTTGGCAGTCAAGAGAAGTCAGTGCATGGGGCACTGGAAAGAGGGTCTTCACGGAGGCAGCCCGGCTAGGACGTGCCGTGATGGGGACCTGACGGGGAGTAACAGAGTCTTAAGGCAGTGTACAGAGCTTAGACCTGGGAGGGGGGATTCACAGAAAGACCCCCTGGACCACCCCGGGGCTGGGGTTTAGAGAACACCCAGGAACAAAATGCCTGCTGAGAAGCCCCTTGGATCTTGAATGGTCTGTATTTCTGACTCTCTGATGTCATCTGTTGAGTAAAACAGTATTTTGATTCATACATTTAAAATCTTTGCCGTTTGTACATTCTTCATTATACTAATCTTATTTAGGTATATTTTAGCCATTTCTTGTGGGAGAGGGTAATGACGCCATAATTTGATACCTTCTCAGCTCCAGGCTATTCAAGACTTTTTTCTGTTAAATGTATAATATTTTTCTCTATATTCATACATATATATTATACATATACATAATATGTGTTATATATGTGTGTATATATATAGTGTTTGATATCATTAAATTTCATCATGATGGTGATTTTGAGGGAGAGGAGGCATGCTCTTAGAGTCTCACCCACACCGAGCAAGCTTAAAGAATCTTTATTTTTTTATGATGATAAAATAAGGCATAGTCATAGGAAATTAAAATTTTACAAAAATGAAGAAAGTAGAAACTGAAAGCCCCGCATACCTGGACTGTTTGTTAAAGGTATAGCAGGAGTTAGGGATGTCTGTTGTGCATAGTTTTTGATGATCAAGGGCATATTTAAAAAAAAGTAGCATCAGCTACTTCTCATACAACAGATTAAATACATACCTTATAACAAACGTCCTAATTGACCAAGGGGTGGGGTGGCCCTTCTGGGAAACAGAGCAGAGCATGACCTTCTCCTTTGCCTCTTTCTTGCTCCTTCTCCACCTTCCACTAAAATTTATGAAACAGAGTAACCAACCTAACAAGACAGTTATACACATTCAAAAAAGAATTTGAAAAAGATAAGACATTTATAAAAATCGCCACAAAAGATTGTATAAGAATGTTTACAAGGCTTCCTTGTAATAGCCAAAACCTGGCAGTGATCCAATTTTCCATCAGTGGAAAAGGGAATAAACAAATTGTGGTATATTCACATAACAGAAAACTCAGCAAGGGAAAGGAGCAAGCTACTGATCGTGTAACATTATGACTGATTCTCAAGAATATTTGTTGAGCAAAAGAAACCAGAATCAAGAAACATACTGTATGATTCAATTTATGTGCAGGTCTTAAACAGTTCAACCTAATCTGTGGTGATAGAAATCAGAACAGTGGCTGCCTGGGGTGGGGACTGAAGGTGTGGTCTTGAGCAGGGATTGCTTTCCAGGGCACAAGGGACTTTCTGGGATAATGGAAATGTTCCACATTTCAAATGAGGGGGTGTTTTCATGGGCATAGAGATTTGTAAAAATTCACCATTGTCTTATGATCTGTGCCTCTTATTGCATAGAAATTATATTTCAGCAGGAATAATTTGGGGGGCGCCTGGGTGGCTCAGTCAGTTGAATGGCTGACTCTTGGTTTCAACTCAGTTCATGATCTCAGGGTCATGAGATGGGAACCGTGATTTGGGCTCTATGCTCAACAAAGGGTCTGCTGGAGGTCCTCTCCCTCACACCCTGCTCCTCTCCCTGTTCCCTCTCTCTCAAATAAATAAATAAAATCTTGAAAAAATAATTTTTAAAGAATTTCCTAGTATGTGTAATAGGGCCTGTAATGTTTGGCTCCATGGTTCCAGTTATGCTCCCTATTTCAGGGGCAGCTGCAGGGGACAACACTGTCACTCCTCCCTTCTGCCCCAGGCCTTCCTCAATGTCAGGGACAGGCTGAGCCCCACTAAGGCTCTGCCCATGAATGCACATCTCTGGGGCCACCATCGAGCAATGAAGAACAAGGGCCTGTGGATGGATACTCCCGCCTGTTGGGTGGACAGTTCTGGAAGATCTTCTATAGGCTGTTCAGTGGTCTTGGTGGAATTGAGGCCCTGTGAGCTGCATAACGCTCCCTTACTGTGGCCCGTTCTTCCCTACATCACTCTCCCTTCACTATCACTCCTCCATTTTGGGATCCACTCCCAAATGAGTGCTGCTGTCAGAGGGACCCAAACTGATAAAGGTCCACAGTGTGTGGGAGAGGAAATGGCTGTGCTTCCTGCTTCAGTATTTCCCTGCTTCCTTATTCCTTTCTCCTTCTCCTCTGCTTTCATTTAAACATTTTCTATAAGTGTATTTTAGGAAAATAGAGGGGAAGGAAGACATGTTGGAGGAAGGTTAGTAATAGATATCCTGGACAGGAGAAGAAGTAAGGGAGAGGTGTATATATACATATATACATGTATATATGTATATATGTGGATATATATACACACATATATAAATGTATATATGTATATATACACACATACATTATATATATACATACATATATACACATAATTATATATATTATATATTACCTATATATATATTCCCCATGGAAGCACCATTATCTAATTGCAGAACATTTTCATCACCTCTGAAGAAAATTGTGCTCACTGGAAGAGACTCCCCACCCCCACTTGTCCCTGGTTCCTTCACTCCCCAGCCTCTGGAAATTTCTTTTCTTTCTTTCTTTTTTAAAAAATATTTTATTTCTTAGAGAGAAAGAGAGAGCACAAGCAGGAGGGAGGGGGAGAGGGAGAGGGAGAGGCAGACTCCCCTCTGAGCAGGGAGCCCGATGCAGGAACTGATCCTAGGACCCTGTGATCATGACCTGAACCAAAAGTGGACGCTTAACTGACTAAGCCCCCAGGCACCCCCACCTCTGGCAATTTCTAATCAGGTTTGTGTCTCCATGGATTTACCAATTTAGGACATTTCATAGAAATTCATTTAGTCAAAAGGTATAAACAACCCAAATGACCATCAAGAGATGAATGGATAAACAAAATGAAGTATATACACCCTGTGGAATATTATGCAGCCATGAAAAGTGGTGAAGCTCTGATACATGCTACAATGTGAATGGACCTTGAAAATATTCTAATAAATGAAAAATCCCAGTCATGAAGGACCACATATTGCACTATTCCATTTACATGAACTGCCCATTTATGTAGGTTGGTCCCCACCCTTTGGCTAGTATGAATAGTGTTGTATGAACTGTAATGTACAGGTTTTTGTTTGAACACCTGTTTTGAGTTTTTGGAGGTGTGTGCCTAGATGTGGATTTGTTGAGTCATTTGGCAATTCTGTGTTCAGTTTTTCGAACATCCACCAGATTGTTTTCCATAGCGCTCTACCATTTCACATTTCCACCCATGATGTATGAACGTTTCAATTCATACACTGTCTTTTTAAAATTATTTTAATTTTTAAGTAATCTCTATGCCCAATATGGGGCTTGAACCCATGACCCAGAGATCAAGAGTTGCATGCTCTACTAACTGAGTCATCCAGGCTCCCCTATACATTGCCTTTTTAAATTTTTTAAAATTTCTTATTAATATATAATGTATTATTAGCCCCAGGGATACAGGTCTGTGATTCACCAGGTTTACACACTTCAAAGCCATACATTGCCTTTTTAAACCTATTTCTTCCTCAAGCCTTCCCTCAACATTTATGGGAAATATATATACACATACATATTTGTTACATATATACACACACACACACACGTGTGTGTGTGTGTGTATCCCTCATTTACTTCTCCCTGTTGTAGATTTCTCTCATTAACCTTCCTTGCGTGCATGTCCATTAACCTCTATTTTTATTAAAATGTAGTCCTTTCCACTGACAAACCTCCACTGAGACTATTTCAAACCATGAAAGAAGTAGGGCAGAGGTCACAGTCTCTTTTCTCCCAGGAGATTCTTTGGTCCCTGAGGACATCTACCCACCTCCTGACCAGAATCAGCTCTGTGTTGCACTGAGTACTGGGAGACAGAATTTTGGCCAGGACCTAAAGGGATAACAGTAGTTACCGTCTGATAGGTTAACTTCACCTGGATTCCCCACCTCCTCTTTCTCTTTTTCTTTCTCCCTCTCTCAGAATATTTTGTGTAGCTTTTTAAGTCATACTCTAAGAATGTATTATTTATAACTAGAAAACAATAAGTCAAAGGGGAAAAATGTGATGTCTCATTTTTAAACGTTTGTGTGGTTTTTTTTTAAGTTTTTATTTATTTACTTGAGAGAGAGGAGAGGGAGAGAGAGAATCCCAAGCAGACTCTGCACTGAGAACAGAGCCTGACACAGGGTTCCCTCCCACCACCCAGAGATCATGACCTGAGCCAAAACTGAGAGTTGGAGGCTCACCTGACTGAGCTGCCCAGGTGCCCCAGAATGTGAGGTCTTCTAAAAAAAATTTTCCCCAGTGGTATCTCAGTATTTAAACACACAACACTATTTAATTATCCAAACATAAAGTTGCTTATCAAATTCCCCGTAATTCATGACATGCTAAGTTGATGTTGGAGTCCCTACCTTTGAAATGAAAGAAAGTTGAAGTTCTTTTGCCAGGCACTTCTGAGGACCTCCAGGGATGCTTATGGTGACTGGTACACAAGTGTGAATACACTAACAACCATTGAAGTTAGTGCACTTTACACCAGTGAGCTTTATAGTATGTAAGGCATCTATGAGCAAAGCTGTTTAAAAAAATATTGGCCTTGCCCAGGGAAGAGGATCAGTACTAATTTTAGCTGACAGTTTTTCTCCTCTTTTAAATATGTATATATGTATATATACACACATACATTATATATATACATACATATATACACATAATTATATATATTATATATTACCTATATATATATTCCCCATGGAAGTTTGATAAAATTCCAAGGATCATAAATAATGGAGAAAGAATGAGACACCTGTACCCATGTACTATTTTCGCCAGATGTCCTATTTCCCAACTTCATTCATTAGTTAGATTATTTAACAAATAAATTTAAGTATTAGTGCAAGGATGAATAGGAAGTTGCTGTTCTTGCCTCATGGAAATCAGGATCTGGTGGAGGAAATAGAAGAAGAGACAAGAACTTACAGCAAGCTGCTGAGCAAGGCCCTAATAGTGTAAGTTGCAGGTTTTAATTCTGAAAAAGAAACAGATTTCTTTAAAATAAAACAAAACAAGGACTCTATGGAATGGGACACTCTGACTTGAGGGCCTATACTTTTGCAGGACCAAATTGGGCAGTGCCCCCTGCAACCCCTCCCTTCCCCTCATTGAGATTCAGGGACAAAGAAACTTGTCTGACCCATCAGGAAGGTCCCCAATTAAGGCACATGTATTAGTGATATTTTCTCTATTCTTGATGCTCAGGTGTCTGGGGCTTGAGGACAGCTGACCAGAAAGGGATTGACCCTCAAAGGGTTAGCTAATTCCTAGAGAAAAACAGTTCAACCTGGAGTATGCCTTTCATATGCAACTTAACAAATCCAGACGCCACACCTCCTCCTCTCCTCCACCTGGCTCTTACTCTCCAGGCCAATATTCCCGGGTCCTTGGCAGCCCAGGGCTAAGTATCAGACAGCTCAGCCCCCCACAGCCTGCAGAGATTATTCAGACAAGCCAACCCTAACCTGCTTAGCCTGCCTTGCCTTTTCCTTGCACTGAAAACCACAGTAAAGGCTTCTACCCACATTCTGCCTTTCTTCCCTCTGCCTCCTGAGAAACCCTGTTCTCTGTGTGGCCCTGCGTGGCATGGTGTGGCCCTTCTTCTTAGGATCTGTAAAGAACAAACTATCATTTCAATGGTTAACATCTGTTGGCTTCACAGTATATTACTTGGATAATAAAAACCCTACATTTTATTTCACTTTATTATTTTGGGGGGAGAGGAATAGGGGGTTTTATTTTATTTTATTTTTATTATGTTACATTAGTCACCATACAGTATATCATTAGTTTTTGATGCAGTGTTCCATGATTCATTGTTTGCGTATAATACCCAGTGCTCCATGCAATCGGTGGTGTCCTTAATACGCATCACCAGGCTAACCCATCCCCCCAGCCCCCCTCCTCTCTAAAACCCTCAGTTTGTATCCCGGAGTCCATAGTCTCTCCTGGTTTGTCTCCCACTCTGATTTCTCCCCCCTTCATTTTTCCCTTCCTTCTCCTAATGTCCTCTGTGCTATTCCTTATGTTCCACAAATAAGTGAAACCATATGATAATTGACTTTCTTGGCTTGACTTGTTTCACTCAGCATAATCTCCTCCAGTCCCATCCATGTTGATGCAGAAGTTGGGTATTCATCCTTTCTGATGGCTTAGTAATAGTCCGTTGTGTATATGGACCACATCATCTTTATCCATTCATCTGTTGAAGGGCATCTTGGCTCTACGTTTTAAAACAGCTCACTGTAGTTACTGATAAGTCTTTGCAGAGGAAGGGAACCAGAAGTTTCTTGTATGGGGTGGCTCTCTTCTGCTCAGGGCCCAAGCATTAGAAGGGAAGATTTGTTCTGCATGTAAACAACAGGGACTATTAGGATAGATTCAAAGATGCTGATGAGCATCCCTAGAAATTCTAAGAAGTATTTGGTAAAAAATACTGGGCTTTCTTCTGTTTCAGTAGGTCAAGACTCCAACATCAATTCAGCATGTCATGAATTCATGGAAGTTGATAAGCAACCTCAAGTTTGCATGATTAAATAGAGTTGCATGTTCAGATATTGAGATACTACTGGGGGGATTTTTTTTCAAAAGCCCTCACACTCTTTTCTCCCTTGATCTATTGTTTTCTGCTTATAAATAATACATTCTGATAGTAAAAAATAAAAAGCTACATTAAACTTTCTGATATAGGAAGAAAGAGAAAGAAAGAGGTAGAAAAAAGAAAAATGAAACAGGTGAAATTTCTCTTTCTAATTGTAACTACTCTTATCAGTTTAGATTCTGTCATAACTCTGTCTGCAGTGGCTCAGTACAGCACAGAACTGGTTCCAGGCAGGAGGTGGGTAAATTTCCTCAGGGACCAAAGAATATCCTGGGAGAGAAAAGACTGTGACCACTGTCTCACTTCTTTCATGGTTTGAAATAGTCCCAGTGGAGGTTTGTTAGTGGGAGAGACACAGAAGTCCCCAAAGGGACTCATTATGGAGAAGAAGATTGGGTCCAGTACCAGGCTCTATATCTGGATGGATGCAAGGCTGTCTCTGACACAGTGTGTATGGTCCAGGCTAGAGAGATTTCCTTACAAAAGGGGCTTTAGGGGCAGTAAATGAGCATGTGAAGGTAAACGTGGTTAAAGCTGAATGACTAACTAGAGTATTACTGTCCTTCTGTGAGGTATAGCTGTGGTCTACAGAGATCTGGACTGGGGTAAGTGTCCCAGCTTCCCAGTGACACCTCACAAGGACCACAAAGGCAAGAAACAGAGGTCTCTCAAGGATGGAACAAAAGATAGCTAACTCTTTGTGCCAAATTAGAATGCATCACATGCCTTTATTTAACCCTTTTACTTTAACACACAACAGTCTAATGAGAGGGTTTCAATTAAAAATTACTCCCATTTATGGGGTGCCTGTGTGGCTCAGTTAGTTAGGCGTCCAACTCTTGAACTCAGCTCAGGTCTCCATCTCAGGGTTGTGAGTTTAAGCCCTGCATTGGGCTCCATGCTGGGCATGGAGCCTCCTTAAAAAAATTACTCCCATTTCCAGAGGAGTAGCTGAGACACTGCATGCTGCAGTAGTTCATAATGCTGCTGAGGGACTGTGCTAAACTATACTATTATTCAAAAATATTCACTTTCCTCTCCACACACCTCCTCCCTGCTCCGTTGGTTTGGGACTTGACCAATGCACTTCACTTACCCATTCTTGCACAACTACCTCAAAAGTGAGTGGCTAAAAACACTATGATGTCTCATGATTCTGTGGTTTTGCGGGGGCTCCATGGGAGTTTCTTCAGCTTGTCTCCCTCAGGATCTCTTCATGTACCCACATCAACTGGGATCTAGCTGAGGCCACAATGTCCAAGATGGCCTCTCATCCTTCAGGACTTCCTGTGCATGGATTCTGCGTCCAGTTTGGATTTCCTTTCAGCATGCCAGCTGGGTCCTAAGACACAGGAGGTGGAATCTGCTGACCTTCTTTTTTTTTTTTTAAAGATTTTATTTATTTATTTGAGAGACGGAGATCACAATTAGGCAGAGAGGCAGGCAGAGAGAGAGGAGGAAGCAGGCTCCCCACTGAGCAGAGAGCCCGATGCGGGGCTTGATCCCAGGACCCCGGGATCATGACCTGAGCCGAAGGCAGAGGCTTTAACCCACTGAGGCACCCAGGTGTCCCTCTGCTGGCCTTCTTAAGAACTGGGCTTAAAAATCATAAAGTGTCACTGCCTGCCACATTCTCTTGGTCAAGGCAAGTTCACAAGGCCAGTTCAGATTCAAGAGGATAGGAAATGGCCTCACTTTTTGATGGACAGAGCAGTACATACATACAGAAAAGGAAGGAATTGATGCTAGAAACCATACCATGTGACTTACTTTCTTTAGTAAAAAAAGAAATATGATTGGACGTGACATCTAAGCAGAAGTTTTAAGAGTGCTTGCAGAGTCTGGTTTAGCCTCTGTTGTCTTCCACAAGAGCATGCCTTTCTCAAATCAAGTTTCCTGCTTCAGTCAAGAAGACATACGGTATGGTACAGACCCTACCACGCCCCAGAGTCAGGAGCACACTCAAGACAGCTTTCCTCTGGGTACCTACATGTCAAGTGAAGGAGAAACATTACATTCATTGCAGGAATTAATGTTTGTTTGTTAGGCAGCATAATCCAGTGATAGCTGACTAATACACATATAGAACTGGGATTTGAACTTGGGCAGCAGAGTTTGAGATGCCGGGTTCTCAGTCACTACATGTACACTTCACCTGGAAGTGGGATTTTGACTTTGGGTTAAGGAGGCCTTGAGTGTTCTGAGACAAAGTGTTCAGGAAATGCTGAGAGAGACAGTGTGTAAATACAAAGAGGTAGAAGCTACAAGAGGGAACTGAACTATTATTAGGCTATATGATCAAATTTATATCAGAAGGTAGACAAGCGGGCCATGCTGCTTATTCAACTAATATGTTGAATTAGAATATTGTAACTGTCACTCTAATTAAAGGAGGCTTTTACTTTCTACTTTTGTTATTTATCATTTTAAAAATCCTAAAAAACAGACCTAGGTTTCTCTGTATGGGGGAGTCATACTCCCTTCCAAGTTGACTTTGCAAAAATTTTTACTGATATTAAAGATTGAGACAGACAGAACCATTAAGAATTTCATTTTAAATGCTGAGAATTCCTTGTCCCCTAATCCAATGGTCATCTCTCAGTTTTCATGTTATCCGACCTGTGAGCCTTATGAGGCTGAATCTAGTATCCCTCATCCTTTAATTGTGCTTCTTTCAGCTGGCTTTTGAGACCCTGTATTCAGGTTTCCTTCTCCCTCCCTGGTTGCTTCTTCTCTATCTTTTATGTCTTTGCCAGGACCTCCTTTCTCTGCTGTCTCAGTAGTGGAGCACTGTAGAGCTTCATTTTTTAGTCATTGCTTCTCCTCTAGCTATCCCCACTTCTTGGTGAACTCATTTGGTTTTTAAAGACTTTAAGGTTCCCTGGGTGTCTCAGCTGGTTAAGCATCCAGGGTCCTGGGATTGAGTCCTGCATGGGGCTCCCTGCTCAGTGGAGACCCTGCTTTCTCTCCCTCTGCTCTTCCTCGCATTCATTCTCTCAGTCTGTCTGTCTCTCTCTTAAATACATAAATAAAACATAAAATCTTAAAAAATAAACACTTTAAATACTGTCCATATATCAATGACCACCAGTTTACCTATAGTCCAGACCTCTCTCCTCAGCTCGAGATGCACACATCCAGCTGCTTATTTGACATCTCATTTGGATGTCAAATAGACATCTCAGAATCACCATTACAAATGGAACATCTGGTTTCCTCCCACTCTACTTCTCCTGCCTTTTTTTTTTTTTTTTTTTTTACCTCGGTTGATGGCAATTCCACCCTTTGGGGAGATACATAGCCCCATGATTTTGGAGCCGTCTATATTCTTCTCTTTTACACTCCATATTCAAACCCATCAGGAAGTTCCATCGATTTTACCTTCTACATGTACCCATAATCCTCTCGCTTCTCATGACCTCCTCATGACCACCCTGCTCTGAGCCCCCATCATCCCTCACCTGACTTATTGCAATTGCTTCTCTATGGGTGTTCTGCCTTCTACCTTTGCTCCCTTGTAGTCATTGTCAACATAGTAAACAGATTGCTACTTTGGAATATAAGATGATGGCACTTCCCTGTTTCAGTGGCTTTTTATTTCATGTTAATGGAAAGCTATAGTCCTTACTTTAACTTACAAGACTCCAAATATGATCTGGCTCCCATCGGAGAGCACCTCATCTTGTACCCTTAGTGCAGGCATAGATCTAGACACGTAGTAGGTATATAAATATTTACTGAATGGACAAATGAATGAAACTAATTATAGGAGACTCCTTCAGTCCCCAAGTCCTATATAAGGTAAGAAATGTATTTTTAGAATAGAGGTGTTGTTGTTGTTGTTTTTAAGTCAGAAGTCCAGCAAGGTGTGTTCATATTTTCCACAAAAGCCTGTAGGACGATAAAGATGGTGATGAGTTTAGCCTACCTCACCAAATTCTTCCTTTTATTCTGTTCCTGGGACTGGGTTGAATGAATTTAGCAGCCCTCAGCTACACTGTAATTGCAAATAGCCACATCTGGCTTCTCTGAGCTCACACAGCTGTTCTTAACTCCCTGTGGGTTTATGTCCCCTCCTCTTCTAGGAAACTGCACTGCCTATTGGCAATTAGCCCTAATGAAGCAGCAGGAGTTTCCTGAGGGGACTGCATTGCTGACAAGTATAATTATTATTAGCAGCTGTAGGGCCTCTGGCTCCATGAAAGGAACCCTTCCACCTGTCAGAGCGGGCAGCAGGACTGCTAAAGTTACACCTAGCCATCAGTCCAGCCCTCTAACCCAGGCTACTGTGTGAGGAAAACAAGAGACTGCCATTTGGAAACCAATTGAGAGCATCACTTCAAATGTTCAAATTTCTGTAGCCCAGCTGCATGGGTTGTGGACCCACAGCAAATCACCCATTCACATCTCTCAGTTCAATGTGATCCTTGTCTCTTTCAAGCATCCTTAATGCCTACCTCTGCTTAGAAATGATCTGGGACTCCCTGCAAGGAGGCATGAATTTCTAATTGTATTTATTTTTATCAAAGAAGAAAGGAAGCAAGCTTCACTAATATTTAATAATTGACACTAGTTTCTTCAGTGTGTTAGTATATGAGACCTTCATGTCCCACTTCTGGGAGACTTGCAGTTCTTCAGTGAGAAGGGTTTGCAGTGGCTCCCTTTTGGTGCTGTATTTCTATGGAAGATTAAATATGACTGCAAATTCTTTTTTACTTCTGAAAGATGTAATCTGATTACACTCTCATTTGAATCCAAGCTGGCCTTAGAGACTTGCTTGACCAATAGTGTATGATGGAAGTGATGCTATGTCAGTTACAGGGCTAGCCTATGAAGAGACTAAGAGCTTCTGCATTGCACTTTTAGAACCTTACGGCAACCATGCTGTGAGGAAGCTCAAGCTATCCAAATGGAGAGGCTATGTGGAGAGATGCCTGGTGGCCTTGGTGTTCTGTCTTCCAGGCGGCTTATCCTAGATGAGGTCCCAAACGTCATGGAGCAGCGATGAGCTCTTCCTACAGTGCCTTGTCCAAATTCCTGACTCACAAAATTTTAATATTTAATAATACTAAATTATTGTTTTAAGCTCCTACACTTTGGCATAGTTATACAGCAGTTGTTAGTAGAAACAGTTATAGTTTTGAAGATGCCTGGGTGGCTTAGTCAGTTAAGCCTCTCCTTTTGGCTCAGGTCATGATCTCAGGGTCCTGGGATTGAGCCCCACATCAAATTTCCTTCTTGGTAGGGAGTCTACTTCTCCCTCTTCTTCTCCCCTATAGCACACTGCTCCTACTCTCTCTCTCACTCTCTCAAATAAATAAAATCTTAAAAAAAAGGAAACAATTATAGTTTTTGTAAGCCTAGTTGAGAGGATTTACAGATTATATTAAGAAGTTTAAATGAACTCTTGAGACACTGATAAGGGCCTCAAAAAATTCTTACAAAGAATCCTCAGATGGATGAAAATACCCAGACTACTACAAGGAAATTTAGGAGCTAACACTCCTTCTCCACTTAGAACTAGGTCTTCATCAGCTGTATTTGAAGTAAAAATAGTGACACGTTCATGAAATCTAACAAGTAGTTAAGCAAAAATTTGAATTACTAAAGAAGATCATTTGAAAAATTAATATGTATCCACTGTCATTAACAATATACATCACCCTGAATATATACTAGTCTTCAGAAATTAGCTAACATGAAGCTATCAAGATTAGCAAGACATTAAAAGTTAAGTATTCAGAACATGAAACCAAACTTCTACAATTCACTAGAAGTATTTTTTTGGTACCACTCATTAAAAGGATATTTATTTTATTTTACCCCATCCTTAAAAAATACTGGTTTTTATGTGTTTTATAATTTCTATATTTTAGTATGGTAGTTATGTATAAAAAAGATAATATGGTTTCACACACTAATTTAAAAAATTGTTATGAAATATACCATACACATAAATTATACACAAAGTGGTATAAAATGTGTATAGGAAAATAAAATAATAATAATAATAAAATGCACATTCATGGACCTCCCACCTACTTTCAAAAATAGAACATTACCACCACCTTAGAAGTTCCCTCAGAAGATCCTATATAACCCTCAATATAAAATTGATAATTTAATGTTGTCAACTAGCTCATTTACTTCACAGGGTTTTTCTTAACTGCATATGAATGTATCTCTCAACATGCTCCTTGGTTTTCCATGATTAGAAGTGTAGGGGACTGGATTTGTACTGGATGCATTCTTCAGTGACCTGGCCTTTTCACTGACCTTTGTGTCTCTGAGCCTTGCTCATGCTGATACATGTGGCTGTAGTTCATTCATGTCCACCTTTGCAGAGCATTCCTGGGTAGAACTATGTCTCAGTCTGATGCTCTTGTTACTTATGATGGAGAGTAGGTTGTTTTCAGCATTTTGTTCTTAGGAATAACACTGCTGTAAGCATCCTTCCTATATCCCCTGGTCCCTGTGCAAGAAGTTCTCTAGCTTATATCCCTAGAGGTGGAATTACTAGGTCATAGATATGTGCATGTTCAATAGTACTTTTCCCCAATTGATGAGCTTCTATCAACAGTGGATGAAAGTACATGTTGTTTTACATATTTTGTCAATCCTTTTTATTATCTGACTTCAGTTTTGCCAAACTAGAGTGTGTAAAAGGGTATCTTGTGGTTTTAATTTGTATTTTCCTGAATACTAGTAATTTAGCATCTTTTCATGCCATGGCCATTTTTATTTCCTCTTTGATGAAATGTATACATCCCTTTGTCAATAGCACCCTCTCTTAAATATTATAGCCATGAAATAAGATTTTATGTCTCATAGGGCAAGTCTTCCCACCTTGTTTTTCTTCCTCAGGAGTCTTTTGGTTATTGTTGGTCCCATTCTCTTCTATATAATTTTAGAATCAGCTTGTCAACTTCTGCACTGACCCCACTGAGCCCTTGATTAAAATAGCATTGATTGTATGGTTTCAACTGGGAAGAACTGACATCCTTACAATACTGAATCTTCCAAACCAAGAATATGCTGTATTTCTCCAGTTATTTGAGTCTTCTTTCTATACACTATTATAATTTTCTCATAAAAAGTACTCATCTTTTTCTAGATATATTTCTGGGAACACTTATCTATACTGCTAATTTTATTTTAAAAATTTTTCAAAGTACTTCTCAGGGCCCCTGGGTGGTTCAGTGGGTTAAGACCTCTGCCTTTGGCTCAGGTCATGGTCCCAGGGTCCTGGGATCGAGCCCCGCGTCAGGCTCTCTGCTCAGCGGGGAGCCTGCTTCCCTTCCTCTCTCTGCCTGTCTCTCTGCCTGCTTGTGATCTCTGTCTGTCAAATAAATAAATAAAATCTTTAAAAAAATTTTTCAAAGTACTTCTTATTTATTTATTTATTGTTAACATAAAATGTATTATTTGTTTCAGGGGCACAGGTCTGTGATTCATCAGCCTTATACAGTTCACAGATATCACCACAGCACATACCCTCCCTGGTGTCCATCACCCAGCCACCCCATCCCTCCTACCCCCCTCCACTCCAGCAACCCTCAGTTTGTTTCCTGAGGTTAAGAGTCTCTTATGGTTTATCTTCCTCTCTGGTTTCATCTTGTTTCATTTTTTCCCTCCTTTCCCCTATGATCCTCGGTCTTGTTTCTCAAATTCCTCATATCAGTGGGATCATTTGATAATTGTCTTTCTCTGAGTGACTTATTTCGGTTAGCATAATAGCCTCTAGTTACATCCATGTTTTTGCAAGTGGCAAGATTTCACTTTTTGATGGCTACATAATATTCTATTGTATACATATACCACATTTTCTTTATCCATTCATCTGTTGGTGGAAATCTAGTTTCTTTCCATAGTTTGGCTATTGTGGACATGGCTGCTATAAATGTTGGGGTGCATGTGCCCCCTTTGGATCACTACATTTGTATCTTTGTGATAAATACCTAATAGAGCAATTGCTGGGTTGTAGGGTAGCTCTATTTTCAACTTTTTGAGCCCTTTCTCCACATCCTCACCAATGTCTGTCATTTCCTAACTTGTCAATTCTAGTCATTCTGACTGGTGTGAAGTGGTATCTCACTGTGGTTTTGATTTGTATTTCCCTGATGCCGAGTAATGCTGAACACTTTTTCATGTGTCTGTTAGCCATTTGGATATCTTCTTTGCAGAAATGTCTGTTCCTGTCTTCTGCCCATTTCTTGACTGTATTACTTGTTCTTTGGGTGTTGAGTTCAATAAGTTCTTTCTAGATTTTGGATACTAGCCCTTTATCTGATAATGTCATTTGCAAATATCTTCTCCTATTCTGTCAGTTGTGTTTTGGTTTTGTTAACTGTTTCCTTTGCTGTGCAGAAGATTTTTATCTTGATGAAGTTCCAATAGTTCATATTGCCCTTGCTTCCCTTGCCTTTGGCGATGTTTCTATGAAGAAGTTGCTGTGGCTGTGGTCAAAGAGGTTGCTGCCTGTGTTCTCCTCAAGGATTTTGACGGATTCCTGCCTCACATTGAGGTCTTTCATCTATTTGGAGTCTATTTTTGTGTGTGGTGTAAGGAAATGGTCCAGTTTCATTTTTCTACATGTGGCTGTCCAATTTTCCCAACACCGTTTGTTGAAGAGACTGTCTTTTTTTCCATGGAACATTCTTTCCCGCTTTGTCGAAGATTAGTTGACCACAGAGTTGAGGGTCTATTTCTGGGCTCTTTATTCTGTTCCATTGATCTATGTGTCTGTTTTTGTGCCAGTACCATACTGTCTTGATGATGACAGCTTTGCGATAAAGCTTCAAGTCAGGAATTATCATGCCAACAGCTTTGGCTTTGTTTTTCAACATGCCTCTGGACATTCAGGGTCTTTTCTGGTTCCATACAAATTTTGGGATTATTTGCTCCATTTCTTTGAAAAAAATCAATGGTGTTTTGATAGAGATTGCATTAAACATGTAGATTGCTCTAGGTAGCATAGACATTTTCACAATATTTGTTCTTCCAACCCATGAGCATGGAATGTTTTTCCATTTCTTTGTGATTTCCTCAATTCCTTTCTTGAGTATTCTATAGTTTTCTGAGTATAGATTCTTTGCTTCTATGGTTAAATGTATTCCTATGTATCTTATGGTTCTGGGTGCACTTATAATTAGGATCGACTCTTTAATTTCTCTTTCTTCTGTCTTCTTATTGGTGTATAGAAAGGCAACTGATTCCTGTGCATTGACTTATATCCTGCCACTTTACTGAATTCCTGTATGAGTTCTAGAAGTTTTGGGGTGGAGTCTTTTGGGTTTTCCACATAAAGTATCGTATCATCTCCAAAGATGCTAATTTTATTTTATTTTACTTTTTGTACTGCTAAGTTTAAATGGCAATTACAAAAATATATATATTTTCTAACTACTTACCCCCCCAGTGTACAGAAAAATTTATTGACTTTTGTATCTTGTGTTTGTACTCAGAAATCTTGCCAATCCATCTTCCCCCCACCACTGAATTGTACTTTCCACCATGTCTTTCCTCTTCATTTCCCTCCTAGTGATGTATCTTGTCTTTCTTACTTCCCCATCACATGCACTTTCCCTTTTCGCCTCTTCATTCACTCAGACTATTTTTATCCCCTCACACTGAATCTTTTCCACTCTCAGAGAATATTCACTCAACACAGTAGCATCTTTCTTCTGCTCCAGATTGTCAACCCATCTTATTAATTTGAATAATCTATCCATAAATTCTCTCTGCATAGGAAATTATAGTCACATACCAAAACAAATTGTTTTCCTTATCAATCCAAAGACTCTTTTTTTTTTTCTTTTACTATATTGGCTAAAACCTCCAAAACAATACTGACTGGAAGCTGTATCGGGGGCTAAATTATAGTAACAAAAAACCTGCAAATCTCAGTGACTTATAAAAATTTTTTCCTTATTTGTGCTTCTTGTCCATACTGGGCTGGCAGTAGCTTCCAGGTTATTTTCATTCAAGAACCAAGGCTCAATGGGCATCCCCTATCTGGGGCATTGCTAGAAAGTTAAATATGGTGGAATCACACAGTGATGCTTAAACCTTTCTTTAGAGGTAGGGCATGTCACCTCCTATCACTTTCATTAGTTGAAGCAAGACTGTTGGCCAAGGCTGACACTATTAGGGTGGAAATGTGTAGTTCTAAACAGGGAGTAGCTTCAAATATTTTAAGCAGTAATACAACCTACCACAGAGGGCATACACCCACTATTTTACTAAGAGTACTCCATCTTAAAAAAAAATGCTTCACATTTTTGAAGCAAGTTCAATTTTCTCTTTTGAGCATTTTGGCTTTCTCCTTCTGTCAACTCCACCTTCTCCTAAGTGACTGCATCTTTTTCTGCTGTCCAATGTGGGATCCATTTTCCTGTGGCTGATTTCTACTGATGTTTGCCCAGATTTACTCTCCTTGCTCCTCCATTAATGTCTGTATCCTGATTCTCTTTCAGTAAAGTCCCTCACTTTCTTCAAGACCTGGTGGAGAAACAACTCTTCCATGAATCCTTTACTGAATAAGCCCAGCTTTCCTCACTAGGATCCCTAGAGGATGTCTTCCATATCACCAAGCCATTGACTAACTCTATATTGCATTGTATTCTTTTTTTTTCCTCAAATATTTTGTTTATTTATTTGAGGGAGGGGCAGAGGGAGATTGAAAAGCAGACTCCCCACTGAGTTGGGAGCCTGGCCTAGGGCTTGATCCCAAGACCCTGAGATCAATGAATTGAGTAGAAGGCAGATGCTTAACTGACTGAGCCACCCAGGTGCCCCTGCATTGTACTCTTAAATTATTCAGTGCCTACAACATATGTCTTTTTTGCATCATTATATATAAGACATAAGAATTAAATGAGTGGATATGTGAAAACCTCTTATATTGTACCTAAAATGTGTGTTTGTTTAATTATTTAAGAGTATTTACTTATACTATATAGAGAACAAGAGAAATAAAGGCAATAGGTAAAATAATTAGAGAAGGAATAGATTGCTAATAGATTGAGACATATTAGATGTGATAAGGTAAGTAGAGCATATATGTTGAACATCTACAAGAAGATCCAAGTCAGGCTAAATAGTCACAAGAATTGTAGATTTCAAAAAAAAAAGATTTTATTTATTTGAGAGAGAGAGCACAAGTAGGGGGAGCAGCAGAGGGAGAGGGATAAGCAGACTCCTTGCTGAATGGAGAGCCTGATGTGGGGCTCGATCCCAGGACTCTGAGATCATGTCCTGAGCCAAAGTCAGATGCTTAACTGACTGAAACACCCAGGCGCCCTGAAAATTGTAGATTTCTTAAATCAGTCACTTATTAGTGACTCCTGTTCTAGTTCTACATGTCCTCTGTTTGAGACACATAGTAAATTATTGGAAAATTATAGCAGTGGCCAGGCATACTTGTCCCTGTTTCTCACTGATAGAGCAAGAATATATTGTCTCCAGGTAATCTGTTTGATGAGTCTCCTTGTTAATTTTTAATTCTGATCTTCATAGCCACATCATCATAGGTGATGTGACAGAGAGATACAGGACATATACATTTTGCATAACTCATGATTCAGGTATTGTGGTCCTACTATTCCACTGTACCCTATCCCAGATTTATTAACCCAATCCATTTCTTTCCCTTTACTACTCACTCTATTTTCTATGTCAATTCAAATTGTGTGATTTGAGAGTTGAAATTTGATCTGTGAGACTTCTTGTTTCTTATCTTTTGGGATAGATTGTCTGATAGTGTTCGTGGAGTCTCCCAATTCATCAAGGTAAACTTCCCACCATGGCAGTTTCCATCTCACTGTAGGTGTCAATCAGTATTGATGACTGTCAAAAACAAAAGCTAAAGTTCAAAATGGAGTCGCTTAAGCTAGACCGCATCACCAAAGTGGGCCTTAATATTTAACCTAATTGTAGTTTCTACCTCCCTTAGAAATGTAGTCTTTACTGGTCAGTCAAGAATTTTCTGGTCAGCACCAATGAGGTAGTCTGTCACATTGGGCCTCTCCATCCCCCAAAAGCAAGATGAGGTAATCTGCATGATAAAACCCCCAAGATTTTCCCCCTAAGGGAAAGTGACTTTCCCTGAAACAGTCCTTTCTTTTTATTATTAGCAAAACCTCCTTGACCCGCCCTCTTTTTTTATAAAAACCTTCCATTTTATACAACTCCTTGGAGCTCTCCTCTGTTTGCTAGATGGGATGTTCCCTAATACATGAATTGCTTAATATAGCCAACTATATCTTCAAATTTACTCAGTGAATTTTGGTTTTGTCTTTTTTTTTTTTTTTTAAGGAGGCTCTATACCCAGTATGGAACCCAGTGTGGGGCTTGAACTTATGACCCTGAGGTCAAGACCTGAGCTAAGATCAAGAGTCAGATGCTTAACCAGCTGAGCCATCCAGGCACCTGAGTGAATCTCATTTTTTAACATTACCTTTATCTTTCCCCCATTAAGCCCTTTGAAGGCAGGAACCGTTTTTTCTACTTTTCTATGATTCTCTCTAGTAACCAGAGTTGGACATATGACAAATATTTAATAAGTATTTATTGATGAATTTTCTCCCAGTTTCAAGAAGGCAGGATGTGAGAACCATGATGTGACTAATTGTGTTCAACTGTATGAAGGATTCTTTAAAAAGTAATCTCTATGTCCAATGTGGGGCTTGAACTCATGACCCGGAGATCAAGAGTTGCATACTCTACTGACCGAGCCAGCCAGGCACCCCCAACCATATGAAGTTTTATAGGTATACTTCCAGCTCTTAATGTATGTAATTTTGAAATAGTAGTGGGTTGTTTTTTTCATGTACAGTATCCAAACGATTATTGATTGGCATGTGTGTGTGTGCATGTTGAGTGAGTTGTGGACAGTGGAGAAGGCAGAGGAGGGAGTTAATACTTACCGTACAGTTGCTCTGTGATGTGATCGCTTGGCATTGTGCCAGTTAGCTACATAAATCATATCATTTAATCCATGATAACAGTGGTTCTCAAACTTTAGCCTGCTAGAATCACCTGGAAGGCTTGTTAAAATAGAGATGTCAACCCCACCCTCTGAATTTTTGATTCAATGGGTCTCAGGTCATTTGCTTCTCAAGTTCAACCTTGATACTGAATATCATTATCAAGAATATAAACACTGATTTATATTTGCATAGACCTTTATATTTTTTGGTCTCAAATTCTATCTTATTTATTCTTTAAATTATAATTAGGAATGAATCTTATTTAATCCTGTGGTGGATGTTATTATTCTGGTTCTAAAAGTAAAGAAGATCTCAACTGAGGGACATTCTTTTTTTTTTTTTTTTCCTGCAAAAAGCTTTATTGTTTCCATTTGGTCCATGGGTGGGGAGAGGGCTCCTGGGTGGTTGAAAAACTGCCTAGTGGCTTCAGGGAGAGGCTCAGGGCACAAGACTTGGCACCAGCGTGATGCCAGAGGGGTCCCTCAAAGACTGCTGAGCTTCAGAGGCTCCTAGTGGTGCTCGAGGGTCAGCCTCTCGAAGAGATACTCGCCAAGTCCAGCCTGGGGGCCGGCCAGCCTGCGGAGGTGAGTCAGCTGGTTGCCATCTTCTTGATGAGTTTCCCCTCCTCATGCAGGAAGTGGTTCTCCGGGAAGTCACAAGGCTGGGGGTCTGTGTGGGCGGAACCCAGGGCATGCAGACCCAAACAGGCCTGGTTCTGGTTCTTCTCCAGAACCAGGGCGGCTTCCCTGGCATCCGCGGCTTTACTACATTCCCCACCCCCCCCAACCCCCCTGGGACCGCTCCTGCACATCCTGGAAGAGGGCGCCACCGCCTGGCTGGTTTTGCATGTTCAGGAGACGCTGGGCGCCCTGGGTCTTCTCCTCAGCCAACTCACCGAAGAAATGTCCCACACCTTCCACAGTCACATTGTCCCAGTGGAAATACCAGAAGAGGTAGGTGTAGGAGGCCTGCAGATGCACGTTGACCAGGGGGTTTATGACGGCCTCCCTCCCGCCCCAGGGATATCCTACTGAGGAATGTGGGAGCTCATGGTTGATCAGTGATAAGGAGCTAGGCTCAAAATTGGGTGGGAGGGCAGGCGGAGGGAGAAGCAGACTCCCAACTGAGCAGAGAGCCCAACTCGTCTCAATCCCAGGACCTGAGTGAAGGCAGTTGCTTAACCAACTGAGCCACCCAGGTGCCCCCTGAGGGACATTCTATAAAATAATTGTCATGTTCTGTACAAAAATGTCCCTATCACAAAAGACTAAGAATAGGAGACTAAAATAGATGAAAACTAAATGCAGTATGTGATCTTGGACTGGATCCTGGAATGAATGTTTTCTTTTGGGGACAATCGATTTGTTTGGGACATAGACTTTTGATTAAACAAAAGTATTGTGTCAATGTTAAATTCCCTAAATTTGAATTGTGGTCACATAAGAACTATATCCTTGTTCTCAGGATATACACATTGAAATATGAAAGGGTTAAGAAGCCTAAAGATGCAGTCTGCTCTCAAATAGTTCAGAAAAATGGAAACAAAGGGAGAGAATAATGAAGCAAGTTCTTTTTACTCTTCTTGCTCATTTCTATAGCTGAAACTTTCCCAAACTAAATAGAACAACAATAACAACAATAATCAAACTCAACGGGATCCAAACCTGTCCAAGGACATTTCCTATTCTCACCACACCCTGTGAGGCTCCTCACCGCCCCTCTTGCCCCTCAGACACTGCCTTCCTTACTGAGTTTTCTCCAGGGTACTCCATGGCCTGGAGCTGAAGGTGTTCTACTAGGGCTCACAGGAGGTGATAGACTGCGCCTCTTTGCCTAGGACGATCTCAGTTTTAGCACTGAAAGTCTCATGTGCCCACAAAGTCGAAGTCCTGGGCAAAGCAGAACAATTGGCCACATTACCCCATGGTTAAACTTTTACCATATGCACTGCCGAGTGAGTATAGGAGTCCGGAGAAGGAGGTTTTAAGGCCCGGATGCATGCTGGGAAGTTTAAACCTCAGTTACCTGTTTCCCCTTCAGCACCAGCCTAGCAAGTGCCACCCAAAATGCCCTTGAAGGGCTCATTTAACTTGTCCAAGTTCTCACGGCTAGCCAGTGGTATAGCTGAGCTTGAACCCAAGCTTGCGCCCAGTGCTTCATTTATTCATGCATTCATTCATCCATGAATCTAGTCAGATAAAAGCTGTATTGACCATCTACTATGTAACAGGCACTGGTTTAGGCCCCTGGGATATAGCTGTGAACGAAATAAACAAGAACCCTGCTTTCTTGGAACTTAACAGTTGGGAGAAAGATGGATAATGCACAAATGGACCAGTAAACAAGAAAGAGTGAGTGAGAAAGGATTTCCAGAAGATTAGAGTGAATGTGACAGAGTATCCCCAGGTAACTACTTTAAATTAGAAGAGTAAAGCAAACTTTGAATGACCAAAAGGAGACAGTCATGGAAGCTTGGGGAAGGACACACCTGGCTGAAGACAGAGCAAATGCAAAGACACTGAGGCAAGAATGATTTTGGTATCTGCAAAGAATAAGAAGAAAGCAATGTGGTTGTGGTAGAGTGTGTGTGTGTGTGCGTGTATGTGTGTGCGTGCACGCATGTGCGCTTATTAGGTGGGTGATGGAGGGAAAGGAAAGGGGAAAGAGAGAAAGAGAAGGGGGAGGGAGATAGAGACAGAGGGAGCTTGCTCTAAAAATGGTGGCAAGCCATTTTAAGGCTTTAAGCAAGTCAGTGACAGGATCTTGATATTTTATAAGAGGATTTGTCTGGGTGCAGTGGTTCAAGTAAGATGATGGTGACTTGGATTATGTCAGTAGTAGTGGAGATGGAGAGAAGTGGAATTTGGATGAAGAGTTGGCGGAGCTTACCAATGGATTGGACATAAAGGGTGAAAGAATAAAAGGAATCAAGCATGGTTCCTAGAGTTCTGGCTTGAGCCATTCTCTGGAAGGCAGCTATTTAGGGAGATGGGGAAGGTGGGTAACAATGGGGAAGCCGACTGACAGGTGGGGAATCAAGAGTCATGCTTTGGCCATGTTAAGTCCGATGTCTGTCCCATGACCACATGGAGTTGTCAAATAGTCACTAGAACTGCGAGTCTGATATTCTAGAGAGCTGTCAGAGCTGGAGATCGAGGGCTGGGAGTCTCCAGTATATAGAGAACCTCAGCTTGTGCTTGGAACTGAAGGAGGTGGCCTGAGCTTCTCCCTGGCTGCAGGTGCTGTCTGGTGTGGAGGCTGGTCAGAGAGGTAGGAGCCAGCAACAGAGACCTAGGGAAGAAGGGGGAAACCAGAGGCCAAGGGAGGAAGCTCTTTGACTATGGTCCACTGCCCTCCACCCCAACTGTGGGAGAGGTGGTCTACACAGTCTGATATTTACATGAGGTCATAATCTTTAAATTTGAATAGCACTTCAGGTGAGCAGGGTTTTTTTTTTTTTTAACCCAGGTTTTCTCATTTAACCCACGCAACAGGCCTGTGGGGTGTGTGTTATTGTCGTCATTTCAAATGTGAGGGAACTGCTACCAGACATGTGCAGTGAAAGTCAGGGGTCCCAGTGCATCCGCAGTCAGCTTCCCGAGTGGAGCTTGAAGCACAGGTTCTTGTTTAGGCAGCTCACTGAGCAGGCGCTCTTCCACGAGGAAGGGGAAGCGGGAGAGGGCAGAGGAAGAGAGCTAAGCAAGGATGTGGTCTAGACTGGAGGCTGATTTCTGCCAGATCCCACAGGAGCCCCGGGGACACTAAAAGCCCCAGGGAACTGGTCCTCCCTGGAGATGGTTGGCCTTTGGTACTCTCCCATCAGTCACTCATTGGCTAATGGCTGCTTCTGGAAGGGGAGGGGGAACCTTATCATCCTGCTAGAAGGGACTCCCATTTGTCTGAGAGCAATTTCCCAGAGAAGATAGTCCTGAGCAGTTTGCTGCCTATACTGACAGCAGCCAAGGGATGAGCAAACCAGTCAAGAGAAGGCTATCTGGGCATCCCACCAATGGCGTCCCCCAGGCAGTGCTAATGGGCACTGGGACTTGAACCCAAGTCTTCTGGGGCTATGTCCCATGAAGTTCCTCACCAGCTTTGCACTGCACTGTTAGATCACTATGGGGTCCTTTATGAAGAGCAGTTTTCTACCATGGGAGGTGGAAGAACTAAGACCTGAAGAATAGGAGGAGGACAGAGTCATAACCAAGAGGTTCTAGTGAAGTAGGGGTAAGGCAAGATACTAGAAATAAAGGATAAACTCGATCCCTTATTAACATTCCATATAGGGATTAAAATAAGTCTTACATTCCTGTGTCTTCCATTTTAAAGATTTAATTTGCAAAACAGGTAACATGAAAAAAATATTCAAATTTGGGACAGTCAACTTACTGGAAATGGGAAACGGGGTTGGCTGGTAAGATTGTTCCTGTAAACATTGAAAATATCTTTCTCTGCATAAAACACATTGGTTGATTTCAAACGTTTTCCTTGGCTTCTTTTCATGAGCTCATTTTTAAGACAATACTGAAATTAGTTATACTTTGCTATAAAACCCCTAACAACTTTCATGTCCATTTTTCCCTTCTTCTGTGACCTCAAGATAATTAAGTGTCTTTTTCTCCCAAGAAGAAATGTGAAGCATGTGGTGAGCCTGCTGGACTATTTGCTGATTTATGGGTCAAGTCTTCAGTTATTACAGAGAAAATTTGAAAGTCTCTGATTAAGAAGCCCTGCTGATTTAAGAATCTCACTAGAAATATGTGCATAATTAATTATCTACAGATAATAATTCAAATTGTCCCTGGGTGATTCATTTCGCCTGCTTTTATTAAATTGTCCTTTTTCTGGGAGATATTCAGGTCTGCACAAAGTAAGATGTAGGGATGCACATAATATTGTAAGAGGTTGAACAGAAAGCAGTTTTCCTGCAGAAGAGCATTGATTCCAAATTTAAAGCTAATTTTCACAAGGCAGTGAGTGTGTGTGTGTGACTTATACAGATGTGGTTAAGAAAATTTTCTGTCTGTACATGTTGCAGCTCTCGGCTTGTTTAAAAATGTTTTCTGTGCAAAGATAACCATTTCCTTGTGAGTGGTGGTAGAGAGAAGCAGAATAAAAATAATCAAATTATTTCTTTGAAAAAAAAATGGAAACCGTAGTCACCAATGTCCATTTTTAGCAAGACACATGGGCCTGACAAGGCATTAGTTAGGATGTGTCACCCTTAAATATGTGGGTTTATTTAACAATGGAACGAGTAGATATATAAAGAACAGAGCTCCAGTACTGAGAATTCAGAAAGACCTATTTTTCTTTACTTTCTTTCTTTCTTCTTCTTTTTTTTTTTTTTTCCAGGAACGAAGATAATTTTTTTCAATCTCTCTCTTTTTATATAACAAAAAGAAGAAAAGAAAATCTTCACAAAACAGATGCAGGAGTATTCAGGAAGGCAGATGTCAGATTCAGAAAAGAGGTCCCCCCCCCAAGTCTGTGCTCTCCCCGCATGGCCATGGGGTGGGGGAGGGGTGAGGGCAGGTTTAAACAGGGGCTAGACTCCTTTTTACCCAAAAACCTGATTGAGGTCTGCTCCTAAAGAACCTGACTGGAGTTGTTGAGGGGGAAGAATTTCAAACAAGCATACAAACCTTCTGGAAGCTCACTGCTTCTCCACGTTTTGATTTTTCAGGTTATTTTAAGGTTTTCATACCTCAGGCAAGGTGATTTATTATTATTGGGACTTTATATAACTCTTTAGTCTTGCAAAGTGCTTTCCAGTCATTTCTCTCTCATTGTGCACCATGCCTTCCCTCTCTGCCACTGTAATTGGTTTGGGAGGAGGTAGCCCTCACTTTCCTAGGGAAAAGAAGATGCTGTTTCTGATATGAGGCACTTTTTGAGGTTTTACCTTTGTTTCTCCTTCACTTGCCTTCTTCTGAGCTCATTCCCTGCAGCCACCTATCACCTTCAGGTTCTCTCCTCCTACACCTTCCCCACCTCTGTCCTCAGATCCCGCACAGCCCTGAAGTTCGGACTCCCCACCCCCCACAGCAGGCTCCTGCTCTCATCTCTGGGCCCCAAGTGGTCCAGAGCCAGCCTAGGGTCCGTCCCTGGGGAGCGGGCCTCGCTGTCATGCACCACCTCCTCTTGCAGCCGCACTGCTGAGATCTCAAACAAACCGGAAGTAGTAGCGCGTTCAGGCCCGGCCACCGCTGAAAGCGTCGTCATTCCCTGCGATACACAGGTCCTCTGCAGTTGAACCCTGTGACGTTATCCTTTTGGTAGAGCAAAAGCAATGAAGAGAAGCCATTTCATGTGCTTCAAAGGGAATGCGATCACTATGTAACCTTAGAGCTGGCCCCTACCGCTTCTCCCCAGCCACCAGAGAAAGTTGGGGTAGATTCTTTCCAAACGTTGTAGACAGCCGAATCCTCCATGCCAGTGCACTGTGGTCCCTATTTGCTCCCAGATGTGAATCCTTCCAGTTATCTTTCCTGTCCACACCTTTTCTACTGGGCAGCTTGCCACTCCTATCCCATGGTCCACTTGTCCACAACCTGGCTCACTCCCCCTCGGTCCCAACCAAAGCCCTGTCCTCTGTGGGTCTCTCAAGCAGAGATGCTCCATCCCTCATTCACAGGGTATCAGGATGAAAGGTGGGGCAGGCCCTCACCTGGCTCTTCATGATTCTTTCAGGCCACTCTCTACCCTCTGGGCTTTGGAGACCCACATGAGGTAACTCTGCCACTCTCTAAATCTCCTCATCTCTGTCAGCTTTCAGCTTGCTGGTCACCTGCCCTCAGTCAGTGATTCTCTGTTGTTTCTTCGCCCGCGACCTGCCATCATCCCATGATCTTTGTGGCCTGTGGAGATAACAAACCACCCCTACGCTTTCAAGGTGTGCATCTTCTCCTCTTCTTCGACCTTGACCTCCACTCCCCTCCACTCATGCTTTTTGTGGCCTTATTCTAGAACTAGTCATTCTTAGAACTGCACCACTTCTGACATCTGACCTTCACATAGACCACTCTGACCAGTCTCCTAAATGTATCCCCGCCTCCCCTCCAGCCCCGTGCTCACTCAGTTGCTCCAACCACACTCACGGGTCAACCCAAGGAGCTACCTTCACTTGACCCACTAATTTCTCCCTACATGATATCAGTTCCCTCCAAGCTTCCCTTTCCTTTTCTCTCTCTCTTTTTTTAAAGATTTTATTTATTTATTTGAGGGACAGAGATCATAAGCAGGCAGAGAGGCAGGCAGAGAGGAGGAAGCAGGCTCCCCACTGAGCAGAAAGCCTGATGCGGGGCTCGATCCGAGGACCCTGGGACCATGACCCAAGCTGAAGGCAGAGGCTTTAACCCACTGAGCCACCCAGGTGCCCTTCCTTTTCTGTTTAGCTTGTATCTCGTGGTCTCTAACCTCTCTCTTGCCAGGATTCTTAATGTTTTTGTTCTATCCCTTTTATCAAATCCATGTGCCAAAACCCTATTCTTGGATGGACCCAACTTCTGTTTTTTGCTTCCATCTAGACAGTTGAGCATTTCTGGGGAAAATTACACCACTGGTACAACCATAAATCCATGACTTCTACGTTCCCCCAGGACCACCCTCCATGCCACCTTGAAGTCCCTCTATGTCTCATTTCAGTCCTCCTCAGTCTCCACAGTGATTATTTGAAAGCTTCTTCATGCTTACCTTATCTTTGGTCTCTCATTCACCCTTTCAGTCTCTGTAGAGGTATCTTGGTTTCTAGGTCCCTGAGAAAAAAATCAGCAGGCAGGAACACTTAAAATTTCTGTCTGACAGACTTAAAATATCTAACCACAGTCTTACTCCTTTCTGTAAGGATGGAAGAGATGCCCCTCCTTGCTATCAATACTTAAACAAATAAGCCTTTCCACTCTCTTTTTAAAGATTTTTTAAAATTTTTTATTTATTTATTTTTAAAGATTTTATTTATTTATTTGACAGACCGAGATAGCAAGTAGGTGGAGAGGCAGGCAGAGAGAGAGGAGGAAGCAGGCTCCCCACTGAGCAGAGAGCCTGATGCGGGGCTCGATCCCAGGACCCTGGGATCATGACCTGAGCCTAAGGCAGAGCCTGTAACCCACTGAGCCATCCAGGCGCCCCTGATTATTTTTTATTTTTAAGTGATCTCTACACCCAACATGGTGCTCAAACTTAAGATGTGATGACCAAGAGTTGCACGCTCCATGGGCTGAGCCAGCCAGGCACCCCAGGCCTTTCTACACTTAATAAGCCTTTGCATTCCATGTTCTCTATCCTCTTCTTTTTTCCCATTCCCTCTTACATTTTTTCAAGGTTAACTTTCCTAAAAGTATGGTCCACTCTCGCTGTCTTCATTTCCTACTTACCATAATAGCCTCTTCAATCCACTACAGTCTCCCTTCTGTCCTCATGCACCATGAAAACTGCTCTGGCCAAGATCACCAGGAATATCTCTTGTTGGCAAACCCAGTGAAGTCCCTTGTCCCCAGTTCTTACTGCTCTCTTGGCATCCTCCTTATGTTGAAACACTCCTTTCCTGGAGCTTGGTGATATAGACCACTCCAGCTTTTCTCCTACCTTTCTGGCCACTTCTTCTCAGTCTCCTGATCAGCCCGTACTTCCAGTATTGAGTTCGGTTCTTGGCTGTCTTATGTTGTTACTCTGTGAACATCCTGTGGACAGCTCATGCATGCTCATGGCTTCAATTATCATCTGCACACCTCTCTCTCCTCTGGTTGTGTTCGTGTGATGGTTTCCTTTTTTCTTTTTTCTCTACTGGTTATTCATTTCCTTCACCATTTGGTGCCTCGATCACTTTCAACCAAGGACTGTATCCAGACCCTCAGTATTTCCAGTACAACCTCAGTTACTTTTCTTTATTTACTGGGCAAATAAAAGCTATTGTTAACCAACTACAGTTCACTGGCATTGTGTTTAGTATGAGAAAAACTTCATTTAGATCCAAGTTCTAGAACTCATATTAATTGACTGAATGGCAATCATTTATTTGAACTAATTTTGATTTCTTGAATGAAGCTTGAAATTCCAAATTATATCCACAAAAATCTGTTAAGCTTTAAAAAAGACATTTGAAATTCTTCAATGCAAATGAACACATTCAAGTCTGTGTATAGAAAGCAGAAGGAGCCTGAGACTTATTTTGGGATACTCATTGCTGTTTTGAGATGTCCCCCAGATTCAATACAGTTTGGAGAAGGATTTAAGAAAATGGGTGATGTGGTTATCCTCAAACAACTGTAACACCATAACCATCTACTGAAGTGTTGGGGGGGGTGATTAAGGGAGGCTGCAGAATGAGTATGTGATTTGTTTTTTGTTTGTTTGCTTGTTTTCCTTAAAAATATTTTTAATAACATGTAATATATTATTTGCCCCAGGGGCACAGGTCTGTGAATCGTCAGGCTTACACACTTCACAACACTCACCATAGCACATACCCTCTCCAATGTCCATAACCCAACCACCCTATCCCTACTCCCACCCCACAGCAACCCTCAGTTTGTTTTGTGAGATTAAGAGTCTCTTATAAAGGTTTGTCTCCCACCTAATCCTATCTTGTTTCATTTTTTCCTTCCCTACCTCCTAAACCCCCCACTTTGCCTCTCAAATTCCTCATATCAGGGAGATCATATGATAATTGTCTTTCTCTGATTGACTTATTTCGCTCAGCATAATACCCTCTAGTTCCATCCATGTCGTTGCAAGTCGCAAGATTTCATTTTTTCTGATGGCTGCATAGTATTCCATTGTGTATATATATACCACTTCCTCTTTATCCATTCATCTGTTGATGGACATCTAGGTTCTTTCCATAGTCTGGCAATTGTGGACATTGCTGCTATAAACATTTGGGTGCACATGCCCCTTTGGATCACTACATTTGTATCTTTAGGGTAAAGATCCAGTAGTGCAATTGCTGGGTCATAGGGTAGCTCTATTTTCAACTTTTTGAGGAACCTCCATGCTGTTTTCCAGAGTGGCTGCACCAGCTTGCATTCCCACCAACAGTGTAGGAGGGTTCCTCTTTCTCTGCATCCTCGCCAGCATCTGTCATTTCCTGACTTGTTAATTTTAGCCATTCTGACTGGTGTGAGGTGGTATCTCATTGTGGTTTTGATTTGTATTTCCCTGATGCTGAGTGATGTGGAGCACTTTTTCAAGTGTGTGTTGGCCATCTGGATGTCTTCTTTGCAGAAATATTTGTTCATGTCTTCTGCCCAGTTCTTGATTGGATTATTTGTTCTTTGGATGTTGAGTTTGATAAGTTCTTTGTAGATTTTGGATACTAGCCCTTTATCTGATATATTGTTTGCAAATATCTTCTCCCATTCTGTCAGTTGTTTTTTGGTTTTGTTGACTGTTTCCTTTGCTGTGCAAAAGCTTTTGATCTTGATGAAGTCCCAGTAGTTCATTTTGCCCTTGCTTCCCTTGCCTTTGTCGATGTTCCTAGGAAGAAGTTGCTGCGGCTGATGTTGGAGAGGTTATGTTCTCCTCAAGGATTTTGACGGATTCCTGCCTCACATCGAGGTCTTTCATCTATTTGGAGTCTATTTTTGTGTGTGGTGTAAGGAAATGATCCAATTTCATTTTTCTGCATGTGGCTGTCCAATTTTCCCAACACCATTTGTTGAAGAGACTTTTTTCCATTGGACATTCTTTCCTGCTTTGTCAAGGATTAGTTGACCACAGAGTTGTGGGTCTATTTCTGGGCTCTCTCTTCTGTTCCATTGATCTATGTGTCTGTTTTTGTTCCAGTACCATACTGTCTTGATGATGACAGCTTTATCATAGAGCTTGAAGTCTGGAATTGTGATACTACCAACTTTGGCTTTCTTTTTCAACATTCCTCTGGCTATTTGAGGTCTTTTCTGGTTCCATATAAATTTTGGGATTATTTGTTCCATTTCTTTGGAAAAAATTGATGGTATATTGATAGGGATTGCATTTAACATGTAGATTGCTTTAGGTAGCATAGACATTTTCACAATATTTGTTCTTCCAATCCATGAGCACAGAACATTTTTCCATTTCTTTGTGTCGTCCTCAATTTCTTTCATGAGTACTCTATAGTTTTCTGAGTACGGATTCTTTGCCTCTTTGGTTAGGGTTATTCCTAGGTATCTTATGGTTTGGGGCTCAATTATAAATGGGATTGACTCCTTAATTTTTCTTTCTCCTTTCTTGTTGTTGGTGTATAGAAATGCAAGTGATTTCTGTGCATTGATTTTATACCCTGATACTTTATTGAATTCCTGAACAAGTTCTAGCAGATTTGGAGTGGAGTCTTATGGGTTTCCCACATAAAGTATATTATCTACAAAGAATGATAGTTTAACTTCTTCTTTGCTGATTTGGATGCCTTTAATTTCTTTTTGTTGTCTGATTCCTGAGGACTTCTAGTACTATGTTGAATAGCAGTGGTGATAATGGACATCCCTGCTGTTTTCCTGACCTTAGTGGAAAAGCTCTCAGTTTTTCTCCATTAAAAATAATATTTGCTGTGGATTTTTCATAGATAGCTTTGATGATATTGAGGTATGTACCCTCTATCCCTACACTTTGACGAGTTTTGATCAAGAAAGGATGCTGTACTTTGTCAAAGGCTTTTTCAGCATCTATTGAGAGGATCATATGGTTCTTGTTCTTTCTTTTATTAATGTATTGTATCACATTGACTGATTTGCAGATGTTGAACCAAACTTGCAGCCCTGGAATAAATCCCACTTGGTTGTGGTGAATAATCCTCTTAATGTACTGTTGGATCCTATTGGCTAGTATTTTGGTGAGAATTTTTGCATCTGTGTTCATCAAGGATATTGGTCTGTAATTCTCTTTTTTGATGGGGTCTTTGTCTGGTTTTGGGATCAAGGTAATGCTGGCCTCATGAAATGATTTTGGAAGTTTTCCTTCCATTTCTATTTTTTGGAACAGTTTCAGGAGACTAGATATTAATTCTTCTTTAAATGTTTGGTAGAATTCCCCTGGGAAGCCATCTGGCCCTGGGCTCTGGTCGTTGGGAGATTTTTGATGACTGCTTCAATCTCCTTACTTAATGGGTCTCTTCAGGTTTTCTGTTTCTTCCGGTTCAGTTTTGGTAGTTTATACGTGTCTAGGAATGCATCTGTTTCTTCCAGATTGTCAAATTTGCTGGTGTATTGTTGCTCGTAATATGTTCTTATAATTGTTTGTATTTCTTTGGTGTTGGCTGTGATCTCTCCTCTTCCATTCATGATTTTATTTATTTGGGTCCTTTCTCTTTTCTTTTTGATAAGTCTGGCAAGGGGCTTATCAATCTTATTAATTCTTTCAAAGAACCGGCTCCTAGTTTCGTTGATTTGTTCTATTGTTTTTTTGGTTTCTAATTCATTGATTTCTGATCTGATCTTTATGATTTCCCTTCTCCTCCTGGGTTTAGGCTTTCTTTGCTGTTCTTTCTCAAGCTCCTTTAGGTATAGGGTTAGGTTGTGTGCTTGAGACCTTTCTTATTTCTTGAGAAAGGCTTGTATCACTGTTTACTTTCCTCAGGACTGCCTTTGTTGTGTCCCACAGATTTTGAACCCTTGTGTTTTCATTATCATTTTTTTCCGTGAACTTTTTCAATTCTTCTCTAATTTCCTGGTTGACCCATTCATTCTTTAGTAGGATGCTCTTTAGCCTGCATGTATTTGAGTTCTTTCCAACTTTCCTCTTGTGATTGAGTTCTAGCTTCAGAGCATTGTGGTTTGAAAATATGCAGGGAATGATCCCAATCTTTTGGTACCATTTGAGGCCTGATTTGTGACCCAGGATGTGATCTATTCTGGAGAATGTTCCATGTGCACTAGAGAAGAATGTGTACTCTGTTGCTTTGGGGTGGAATGTTCTGAATATATCCGTGATGTCCATCTGGTCCAGTGTGTCATTTAAGGCCGTTATTTCCTTGTTGATCTTTTGCTTGGATGATCTGTCCATTTCAGTGTGGGGGGTGTTAAAATCCCCTACTATTATTGTATTATTGTCGATGTGTTTTTTTGATTTAGTTATTAATTGGTTTATATAATTGGGTGCTCCCATGTGAGGGGTATAGATATTTAAAATTGTTAGATATTCTTTTTGGACAGACCCTTTAAGTATGATATAGTGTCTTTCCTCATATCTTATTATAGTCTTTGGCTTAAAATCTAATTGATCTGATATAAAGATTGCCACCCCAGCTTTCTTTTGATGACCATTAGCATGGGAAATTGTTTTCCACCCCCCACTTTAAATCTGGAGGTGTCTTTGGGTCTAAAATGAGTTTCTTGTAGACAGTATATTGATGGTTTTTTTTTTTTTATCCGTTCTAATACCATGTGTCTTTTGATTGGGGCATTTAGCCCATTTACATTCAGAGTAAATGCTGAAAGATATGAATTTAGTGCCATTGTATTGCCTGTAAGGTGACTGTTACTTTTTATTGTCTCTGTTCCTTTCTGGTCGACTACTTTTAGGCTGTCTCTTTGCTTAAAGGACCCCTTTCAATATTTCCTGTAGGGCTGGTTTGGTGTTTACAAATTCTTTTAGTTTTTGTTCGTCGTGGAAGCTTTTTATCTCTCTATTTTCAATGATAGCCTAGCTGGATGTAGTATTCTTCACTGAATGGTTTTCTCAGTTAATGGTCTAAATATATCATACCAGTTCTTTCTGCCCTGCCAGGTCTTGGTGGATGAGTCTGTTGCCAATCTAATATTTTTACCATTGTATGTTACAGACTTCTTGTCCTGAGCTGCTCTCAGGATTTTCTCTTTGTCACTAAGACTTGTAAGTTTTACTATTAGATGATGGAGTGTGGTCCCATTCTTATTGATTTTGGGGGGGGACTCTGTGCCTCCTGGATTTTGATGCTTATTACCTTTGCCATTTTAGGGAAAATTTCCAGTATAATTTGGTCCAATATACCTTCTTCTGCCCTCTCTCTTTCTTCTTCTTCTGGAATCCTAATTATTCTAATATTGTTTCATCTTACGGTATCACTTATCTCTCGAATTCTCCCCTTGTGGTCCAGTCGTTGGTTGTGTCTCTTTTGCTCAGCTTCTTTATTCTCCGTCATTTGGTCTTCTATATCACTAATTCTCTCTTCTGTCTCATTTATCCTAGCAATAAGAGCCTCTATTTTTTATTGCACCTCATTAATGGCTTTCTTGATTTCAGCTTGGTTAGCTTTTAGTTATTTTATTTCTCCAGATAGGGCTTTTATATCTCCAGACAGGATTTATCTAATATCTTCCATGCCTTTCTTGAGCCCAGCTAGCACCTTGAGAATCATCATTCTGAACTCTAGATATGACATATTACCAATGTCCATATTGAGTAGGTCCCTAGCCATCAGTACTGCCTCTTGTTCTTTTTTTTTTGTGATGAGTTTTTCTGCCTTGTCATTTTATCCAGATAAAAATATATGAACAAGAGAATAAAATACTAAAGGGGTAGCAAAGACCCCAGAAAAATGTATGCTAACCAAATCAGAAGAGACCCCAAATAAGGGGAGAAAAAAAGGGGGAAAAGAAATTTTAAAAATTAAAATATATATATCTATCTATATATATATAGATATATAGATATATAGATATATAAAAGAAATTTAAAAAATTTTTATATTAGACTGGTGAATAGAACAGAGCTACCCACTTGATTCTGTGTGTATTTTGGTCTCAGAAGCAACTACCTCCCAAAAATTTAAAGAAGAAAAACTTATATATATACCAAAATAAGAGTAAACACAATGAAGGGATGGAATATGACTGTAAAGATGAAAATTAAAAAAAAAAACTTCTAAAAAAGGAATTGATAAGATAAGTTGATTGGGAAAAGAAAGGAATAGAAACTGGAGAGAATTTGCTCAGGCTGGAGACTAGAACAGAGCCCTGTGCTAGATTTAGGGTATATTTTGATCTATTGGAAGAAATTGTATCCCAAAATTTTTTAGAATAAAAAACCCTATATGTATACAAAAAATAAAGTTAGATACAATGAAGGATAAAATATGACTATAATAATGAAGTTTTAAAAGATTTTTTAGGGGTGCCTGGGTGGCTTAGTGGGTTGAGCCTCTGCCTTCAGCTCACATCATGATCTCGGGGTCCTGGGATCAAGCCCCACATTGGGCTCTCTGTTCAGTGGGGAGCCTGCTTCCCCCTTTTTCTCTCTGCCTCCCTCTCTGCCTACTTGTGGTCTCTCTTTCTCTGTGTCAAATAAGTAAATAAAATGTTTTTAAAAAAGATTTTTTTAGAAAGGTATTGTTAAGATAAACTAGTTAAAAACATTAAAGGAGGAAAGAGGAAAAGTTTAAAAAATTAGAATAAGAAAAAAATAAAAAAAAATTTAATTAACTTCGTAAGACTAAATAGTCATGGGGAGAAAGCCATGAATTCCATGCTTTGCTTTCCCCTCCTCAGGAATTCCACTGTTCTTGATCAGTGAGCTTGGTCTTGGCTGGATGTTCTTGCTGATCTTCCGGGGGAGGGGTCTGTTGTAGTGATTCTCAAGTGTCTTTGACCGGCAGAATTGCGCCACCCTTGCCAGGGGCCGGGCTAAGTAATCTGCTCGGGTTCACTCTCAGGAGCTTTTGTTCCCTGAACTCTTTCCGTAGAGCTCTGGAGGACGGGAATGAAAATGGCGGCCTCCCAATCTCCAGCCTGCAGAAGCTGCGTGCTCAGGGGCCCCACTCCTCAGTGCGCCCTTGGAGAAAAATGCTCAATCACTCCTGTCTTCCTGGTCTCCAGCCACGCTCCGAGCTCACCTGGCCTGTGACCGAGCATTTCTGTCTCTTGCGCACAGCCCCATTTGGAGTCTCCAAACCCAGCAGGTTCCTTCCTCCAGAGAAGGGGAGTCTCCCCAGACCTGCCACTTCTGGGATCCCTGCTCAAAGAGCAGTGGCCTGACTGTGCTGTGGATCACGGTTTAAGGTAACCCCGAGTTGAGAGCTCACCCCTTGGCTCCGTCTCTGTAGCCAGCTTCCCCGCTCAGATACCTGCGAGCTCTGCCACCCTCAGACACCCCCATCCTTCTGTGACCCCATGGGACCTGAGACCACACTGTCCCTATGAGGGCTCCACCTCTGCTTAGCCTCTGGAGCGATGTGCCTCAGTGGAGCAGACTTTTAAAAGTTCAGATTTTGTGCTCCGTTGCTCCACCGCTTGCCGGGAGCCAGCCCTTCCCCTTGGGGTCTATCTTCCCATGGCTTCAGATTTGCTTCTCTGCACGTCCTACCTTCCAGAAAGTAGTCGATTTTCTGTTCCTAGAATTGCTGCTCTTCTTCTCTTCGATCTTCTGTTGGGTTTGTAGGTGTTCAGAATGGTTTGATAACTATCTAGCTGAACTCCTGCGACCTGATGTCATCTCAATTTGCCACTCCTCTGTCATCTTGACTCCTCCTCTCGAGTATGTGAGTTGAATACAATGCACCAGCCTTGGAAATAGTCACTTACTTCAGAGTGACCTGCAATTCGCCATGTCAAATGAATGCTAGACGACTGTATTTATTCATTGCATGATCTCTAAATCTCTTGGGTGAAGGAAAGGAGGGTTTTAAAAATTTTGGTTTTTTTTTAAAGATTTTATTTATTTATTTGACAGAGAAAGATTACAAGTAGGCAGAGAGACAGGCAGAGAGAGAGGGGGAAGCAGCCTCCCTGAGCAGGGAGCCTGATGCGGGGCTCCATCCCAGGACCCTGAGATCATGACCTGAGCTGAAGGCAGAGGCTTAACCCACTGAGCCACCCAGGTGCCCCCAAAATTCTTGGTTTTATACTTACTTTTCAAGTTGCCAAATATGAATTTGATAGAAAAACCTTGCACCTTATTCCACCGAATGAGACTTCTCCAATAATGTTTACAGATGACTAGTCTTCTCTCGCCAAACATGTTTAGCAAGAGGAACAACGCACTTTGAAAACGCCTATCAAAGGAATTTAATCATAGTATAAAGACTCCCAGGGTGAGCCTGTGTAGTGCAATTCCTGCCCTGTTCACCATTACAGGTTTATTTAATATATTCTGCACGTAAGGCTTCATATGGCAGTGAGGATGCTTGATTTAGGCATTAGGATGTTTCTGATCCCCTCAGAAGCTTTTCTGCCTCAACAGGTCGCAAGCTTCCATGGCCGGCTTTGATGAAGCCATTTATCTTGGTGCCAGCAGCAGGCTGTTGAAAGCGTGCATGTGGGAAGGCATGCGGCAGATTATGCACGAACTTGTGAAGTTAGGAGATTATTATTGACAATCAGCTTGGAGGAGATTTAGGCAATGTGTCCTTCTGCACAAGGCTGCTAAACTGCCTTTCTTGAGACGCTCAGAGGGAGACAGGGAGGGGTTCTTTCCTCTCAGGCCCTCGCTCTTCCCAAGTGTGCTTTGGTTCAGAGAGAGACTGGGAAAGAATTTCTGGTAGGCATTGTACCCATGTGATGAGAGAGCTTGACTCAAAATTTGCATAGGAATGTCTGTGTCATGCCCTTCCAGGTAGCATTTTGGCAATCCACAAAACCCGTGCTCGAAACACTAAGCAACCCAACTGGTAGCCAGTGCATAGAGCCCACATCAAGTAGCTTCTGCTGTATAACACACTTTTCCAAAACTTGGTGGCTTTCACCATCAGTCATTTAGCTCACTATCTGGTGGGCTGCCCAGGCAGCTTTTCTGGTCAAGGCTGGCTCTATCGATTTTTGCTGGTTTTCTTCATGGGTCTCCAGTGAGCTGGAAAGTCAGCAGGTGATGGGGGGATCCAGAATAGCCTCAGTTACATGTCCAGCAGTTGACTGGCTATTGGGGCAGCTGACTGTGGTTCTTCTTCATGTGGTCTCTTATTTTCCAGAAGGCTAGTTGAGACTTAGGATCCCAAGCATAGCAATAGGGCAAACTTTAATATGCAAGGACTTTTTAAGCCTCTGCCTGAGTCATGTTGGCTAGGGTCCCATTGTCAAGAACCAAATCACAGGGCCCAGATTCAAGGAATGGGACTCATCTTGATGGGAAGGGCTGCAATATTAATATTGCAAGGGTGTGGACAGAGGGGCTGGGGGACGATTTTTGGCCATTTTTATAATCTACCACAGAGCCACTTAGCATTTGCCAAGTCTTCTCACATGCATCATCCTCACTCCAACCATGTGAGATGGAAACTATGATTCCCATTTTGCAGATGTATAAACTGGCTCAGGGAATCAAAACAGCTTAATCAGATGGAGAACAATAGCATTCTTGCCCCGCACCACAGCAGCCTGAACTACATGCAGTGAGGAACTCTGTTATACTCTTAGCTCTAAAAGCATGCCCTTGGGAACTCAGCATTTTTTGCTCTTGCTCCTGATATCACGGGGTTCCCAAAATTAATGAGAAGCAGAGTCATTTCCTGGCACTTGTTTCAAGTTCAGATTCCAGGGCCCCACCTGGGGTTCTAATTTAGTCAAATCTGCTGACAGCCAGGGAGCTACGTTTGAAGCAGGTGACTCCAGGAGGCTCTGATGCAGCTCCCACACTGAGAAACACTGGTTTACGTCAGGGTCCCGGGTGTCCCTAACATGGTGCATTTTTCCGCTATGGCGGAGAGCCTGCACTTGCTTTCCAGAGCCATGAGTTAATAGCATTGGGGCAATTACTTGATTTCTCTGAGACTTAGTCTTGACGTGTGCAAAGGGCTGGGATGGAGATGTAATGAATATCCTAAGAAACAGTGAGCCTGGGGGCAGGTGGGTGGCTCAGTGGGTTAAGCCTCTGCCTTCGGCTCCGGTCATGATCTCAGGGTCCTGGGATCAAGCCCCGCATTGGGCTTGCTGCTTGGCGGGGAGCCTGCTTCCTCCTCTCTCTCTGCCTGCCTCTCTGCCTACTTGTGATCTCTCTCTCTCTGTCAAATAAATAAATAAAATCTTAAAAAAAAAAAAGAAAGAAAGAAACAGTGAGCCTGGTGCCTGGTAGATGCCCAGTAAATGCTATTTTTTCTGTTCTCTTCACCCTGACAGGCTGTAGGACCCACTGATAAGGGAAGTTGATGTGAAGTGGAAAAATTGTTCCTAGAATGCTTTGCAGATGGGCACTGTCAACGCCCATAAGGGAGATATGATGGTCAAATATTCATCAGCACCTCAGAAAGCACATAGCTCCGTTGGGGGTGTGGATGAAGGTATCAGATTCGTCAGAAGTCTAAGAATCATGACTGGAAAGAGTGACAGGCCTTGGAGGCAACAGCTGTTGTCATTAGAGGCCAACAATATGCACAAGAGGCACAGAAGGGGTGGTCATGCCTCAACCCCTCCAGTCTTTTCCAAATTGCTGTGAACTTCCAGTGTCAGCACAATTGTCTGTGTGCCCCTAAACAATGACAAAATGTATAATGATTCTATGTTAAGACTGAGCCTTACTGAAGTCGATTGTGTCCACGTGGATAGAATCCTACAGAATATTTTCTTTGAATCATTTCAATGAAGGATCTAAAACATGGCACGTAGTATGTTATTTCCAAATAATGTGAGAGATTTTCTTGAAGCCTCTGTGCTACAGTGATGACCAAATGGCTGGTTTCTTCAAAGTTTTTTTTTTCTTTTTTTCATCTTGGCACTTTTTTCCCTATTTTTTAATGCTGCTTCTCCCACTGCATCTCTCTCCGACAAGTCTCCTTTTCCTTGGTAGTTTCTGTCTTTGGAAATGTCGTGGTTTTCTTTCTTTGTCCCTTCTTTCTTGTTTTTGAAAAAGAAAAGGCATCCTCCCCCCGCCCCAGGCTTTTTTTTTTTTTTTTACCCAAAGAGCCAGAATCCATTTTAAAATGTGTGCCTTTACTGTTACCGGCCTTCAAATCTCTCTGCGGCTGTCATCTGCAGTAGACCAGTAGATGGAGCACATCTCCTATGGTAACCACCGCCGGAGGTAGTAGGGTGGGGTGGTTTCCCCTCCTCTGCCGTTTTCCCTGCAGAGAGTTGCTGGAACACAAAGCGAACCTCCTAATCTTGGCTAGACTAGAGCATATATACTTTTCCGACTCATGTCAGCAAGGCAGGGCTTCACAGCAGCTGATCTAGGTAGGCGGTAGCTGGAGAACAATGAGGGCTTCCGCACGTGGGCATGCGCGTGGAGCGCGGCCCCAGTTTTGAAGAGTTAGCAGCTTTGCGCCCAGTGTGCCCTTTCATTCCCTTCTCTCCCTGCCCCTCCTCCCTACGATTCCTTTTGGCTATCCGCACTTGACCTCTTTGCTGTTGCTCCCGAGTTGCAGAGTCCCTAGGATAGAGAGCCCGTGCACTTTTCTGAAGACCACTAAGTACAGTTAGAACGCGTTAGAGCGGGAAAGAAACTTCTGTGTCATCTAAGATTGAAAGCAACAGGGCCCAGGTTACCAAAGGAGCCCTGTTGGCATTTGGGGCAGCCCTCGTTTCTGATGGGACCGGCGTCGTTGTCCTTGCTGTGGCTGAGTGGGCATCCCTTAACCGTGGGCTCATGGCCCGGAGACTCTCCCAACTCGCCCGTGTTGACTGAAGTCACTCAGTGCGGCTATCAAACAGCTGATTTGATCTTTTTCATCAAATCAAGTGGCTGTTTTGACTTTGCTGTATGATGGGGAAGATGCAAGCGTCAGCTTTTGAATGAATTTGTTCCGTATGTTGCCTGCTGTAGCAGCTATCATGTGCATTTGGGGACTTGTTGGATATTTAGAGTTTGTCCAAGGTCCGTCTGAATCAGCTGAAGTACTTGAAATAGACCCGCAGATTCATGGATCCTATTTCTGTTCTATAGCATTAGAATCTTTTGGCTTAGGGCTTGGCAATGCGCATTTTTAGCAAGTCTGAAGACATCGGCAGCTTGAGAACTTATGAGATGTTGCTGGTCCCTAATTTTTTGAGGTCCCTCACCTGTTTTGGCTGGGCCTCCACTTTCCACCCCCATTCTGGGGCGAGCGTAGCTTACGGGCCATGTTCTGTGCAGAACTTGGGGCTGGGAACCAATAATGTCAAGTCATTGTCCATTTTTCTGAGTGAAAGCTGGGATTTTCTTTGGTAAAAAATAGTTCAGAAAAGCCCATTTGAAGAACTTCTCTTCAGGGGAAGCCAGCCACTTGCTTCTATGATGATCAAAATAAGGACATTTGTCCTGAAACTTTATTAGAACGCTGGGCTGGCATCTTGTGAACCGTAAGTGGTGTGATAAGACATTACCAACAACCTCTCTCATTCTACATATTTGAAGATCCTAATATTTATTATCTATGACCAGAGACTTCATATCAAAAGGCCAAAATACTGCCTTGAAGAGATTCGTGTGGAAACGTAAAGAATTGGCTGATTCCAAGACACTTTCCAAGTTTCTAGGATTTTGCCAGTTGCATCTTAGGGGACTGTGGCAGAGGATCCTGGGGAGCCTTCTTCCTTAGGACAGAACCCTTCTTGCAGTCAAGGTGTTCAAAGACTGCCCTGAATCTAGTGCAAGGCCATATGTCCAAACCTCCTTTGCGGATAGTTGTGGCCATGTAACTAAGTTGTAAACAGAAACGTCACATGGGACTTCTGCTTAAAGGACTCATTGGGGAGGGATCTCCTTTTGTCTTTTTTCTCTCCTTCCCTTCTGCTCCATTGAAGGTGAAATGTGAGAGGAGGAGTTCGACTGGTCATCTTGGACTGTGAAACAGCCTTGAGGGTAAAAAGCAGTACTGAGGATGGCAAAATGGAAAAACCAAGCTTAGTTTTCTTGTAACTTTGTGGTAGCGCCACACTAGCCCCAGACAGACTGCTTTCAGACTTATACATAAAAAAGAAAATCTGGTGTTTTCTGCTGCTAATATTTTGAGTTTTATGGGGTTTTTTGTTGTCATTTTGTTTTGTCTGGTTTTTAGAGAGGGAGAGAGTGCAAGTGGGGAGGGACCGAGGGAGAAGGAGTGAGAGAGAATCTTAAGCAGGGTCCATGCTTAGTGTGGAGCCCGATGCCGAGGGTGCTCTCACGACCCTGAGATCATGACCTGAGCTGAAACCAAGAGTCTGACACTTAGCTAACTGAACCATGCAGGCACCCCAAGGTTTATGTTTTAAATGCAATGAAACTAGTTCTGATACACATTATAAATCTCCTTCTGTTACAGGGGTTCTCAAACTTTATCCTGTATCAGAATCGCCTGGAGGACCTTTAAACACACACATTGCTGGGGCCATCCCCAGAATTTTGGAGCCAATAGGTTTGGGGGCGGGGCCTGAGAACTTGCGTTTCTGATGAGCTCCCATGTAAGGCTAATGCTGCCAGTCCTGGGACTGCACTTTGAGAACCACTGTTCTTTCAAGACTATCTTACATTGCTAGCCAGCTGCCTACTCAAATCATTGAGGTTGAGCATAGGGCCGCTAATTTCACACCTCTGAATTGAAACTGTAAGAGCTTTCTCCTGACCTCAATAAAATCCATACAGATGCCACAGTTTATTGGCTAAGAGCCAAGTCACTTTGCGATTACTTGGTTCAGCTGCAGTGCCTTCTCTGAGTCATTCTGGCTGCCTCCTCCCTTCCCTGCTCCCTGATCCTAACTCCTCACTCAACCTTTTGACCAAAATATGCAAACAACTTCCAGAGAAGTCTCTTACATTCCACCGGAAACTCCTTTAGGGTCATCAGTTCAGACCAAGTTCAAGATGGAGGAGAAAGCATTCCATTCTCCTTATTCATGCTGGGCAAGACCATTTTTCTTATATCTGCTGGGAGGCAAAACCATGTCGGTGGAAAGGACAAGTGTGTTCCTTCTCATGTGATAAAATGCCAGATCAAACTTGGGATAGCGTTGGTGGTTTCTACTCCCAGTCAGGGCTGACTTGCCCTTTGTTACTGGGGCTTGCTAGCAGCGGCTCTGCCTTTGTAACTTTTTGCTGGGTGGGTTAAGTCCAGTCTTTCCCACCTCCTGTAACCCACTCCAAGTCCTCAGGAAATCCTATCTTAATTTACGTTCCCCAATATTTTGTCCTAATTCCATTATTCAGTGTACTTTGGAGTCAGGCATACCTGAGTTTGAAGCCCGTCTTGACTACTTACTCTGTGAGCTTTAGCAAGTGAGTGACCTAACTGAGATTCAGGCTCCTCATTTGTCAAAATGCAGCTAATTGCATGGATTTCACAGGACTAAGATAAAGATGAAATTAGATGATGCCTATAAAGGGCTTAACACAGTTCCCAACTCCTGGTAAGTGCATAATACACAGAATTTATTATCACTAATGGCAGCCTTTCAATCTACTGAAGAAAACTTTAGTCCCTACATGATACCAAAAGCAGGACCTACAAACAAACAAACAAACAAACAAAAACGGACACATTGGACTTCATCGAATGAAAAGTTTTGCTTTCCAAAAGCTCCTGCTATGAGAAGGGAAAGACAAGCCACTGACTGGGAGAGAATATTTGGAAATCACATGTGCAACTAAAGACTCATATCCAGGGGCGCTTGGGTGGCTCAGTGGGTTAAGCTTCTGCCTTCGGCTCAGGTCATGATCTCGGTCTTGGGATGGAGCCCTGCGTGAGGCTCTCTGCTCAGCGGGGAGCCTGCTTCCCCCTCTCTCTTTGCCTGCCTCTCTGCCTACTTGTGATCTCTGTCTATCAAATAAATAAAATCTTAAAAAAAGACTCATATCCAGAATATATAAAGAACTCTCCAGATTCAACAGTAAGAAAGCAAACAGTCCAGAGGCTCAGTCACTTAAGCACTGGACTCTTGATTTTAGTTCAGGGTCATGATCTCTGGGTGACGGGATCAAGCCCTGCATTGGGCTCCATACTGGGCATGGAGTCTGTTTAAGATTCTCTCTCTCCCTCTCCCTCTGCTCCTCCTTCCCCTTGCTTGCCTACGCTTGCTCTTTCTCTCCCTTTCTTAAAAAAAAAAAAAAACAGTCCAATCAGAAAATGGACAGAAGACTTCAACGGAAATTTCACCACAGAAGACAAATGGATGGCAAATAAGAACATGAAAAGTTATTCAACATCACTAGCCATTAGGGAAATGCAAAATGAAATCATGAGAAAATACCACTACATCAGAATGGCTAAAATGAAAAGTGACTCATCATACTGAATTCTGGGACGAGTGTAGAGATATGGGATCTTTCATAATTGTTACTGGAAATGTAGAATCATACAAACATCTAGAAAGGAGTATGGCAATTTCTTTAAAAAATAAAACATATACAACTGATCATCTCAGAGAAATGAAAACATATACATGGATATTCTTGGAAGCTTTATCTGTAGTAGCCCTAAACTGTAAACAACCCCAATGTCCTTCATCAAGTGAATGGTCGAACACATTATGGTACATTCAATCCAATGGAATACTAGTCAGCAATAAAAACGAATAAACCATTGATACACACAACAATTTGGATAGATTTTAAGGGCGTTATGCTGAGTATCTTAGTCCATTTGGGCTCCTATAACAAAATACCACAGACTAAGTAGCTTATAAACAACAGAAGCTTACTTATCACAGTTAGAGAATCTGGGAAGTTCAAGATCAAGTTGCTATCATGGTTTCATTCTGGTGAAGATCCCTTTCCTGGTTGATTGCCTGTAACTTCTTCCTATGTGTCCTCATGAAGGAAGGGGCCAGGGACTTCCGTGGGTCTCTTTTATAAAAGTAAGAATTCCATTCACAAGGGCTCTACCCTCACAATCTAAGCACCTCCTGAACACTTCCTAACACCCTCATCTTTGGGGGGTAGGATATCAATGTAAGAATATGGTGGAGGAAGGCACAATATTCAGATCATAGCACTGAGTGAAGAAAGCTAGTCTCACAAAGTCTTATACTTTATGGTTCTGTTTATGTAACATTTTTGATGTTATGTATCATTTGTAATGGCAAAATCATAGAGAGGGAGAACAAAGAGGTGGTTTCCAAGGGTGAGGGAAGGGGAATGGAAGAAGGAGGCATGACTATAAATGATGGAGCACAGGGGAGTTCCTTTCTGATGGTGATGTCACAAATTCACACATGTGACAAAATGCATGGAATTAGATATAAAAACGAGTGCCTGCAAACAGTGGTGAAATCAGAGTAAGATTTATGCTCTGGTGACTTGTGCCAATTCACTGCCTGGTTTTGATGCTGCATGACAGCTCTGTAAGGTGTCATCACTAGGGGAGGCTGGGTGATGGGTACATTGTGTTGTGCTATTGTTGTGGCATCTTGTGAATCTATGATTATTTCAAAATTAAAAGCTAGAAAATAGCAACAATAAAATTGCAGCCCAGTCACTGTCAATAACCAATTCAATCAGTAAAATGAGAGGAAAAAAAATCCTCAGAAATACTGGTTTTCATAAATTAATTCATTGGAGAAAAACGAGATTTTTGAAGAGATTTGTGATTGATACTGAATTTTTCTTCAGATGGTTACTAGGTTTGTTTTTTCTTTCTAGAGCTGGGTACCTGTTGTGTTATCATCGGAGCTTTAACATCCTATGGAACATTGAGAAAGAATACATTTTTAAAAAGGAATATAGTGTTGAAATTATCCTCTGATCACAACATAACCTTTCCCCCATTATACAAATGTCTCTTTCTGGGCACACTACAGAAATGTCTAATTCTCTGCCACTTTAAAGTTCTAGGTAGAAATGATAAGGTGACTTTTTGTAGCACCTTTCCCTAAGCGTGAAGAGTTAATAGCGGGTGGTAGTGTCGAGCAGTGTTAAAAAGTCACCCAGAGTTGAATCCAGTGAAAGGACAGCTTTAAAAGAGCAACAGAGCAATTCAACCCTTAAGCAGAGACCTTATTTATATGCCACATTTCGGCTGGGAAGAGATTTTATGACCAAATCTTAGAGCCTTAAAGATGAAGTCTATAATGTAAACATGCCAACAGCATTAACTCTAATAGCACAAGGCGGGCTTGGCGCACAGCCCCATTTATTATTTTGGTTCTCCTCAACACGAAAGACATTTCAATAGTCAGTATAACACTTTCACTTATATGCTTCTCATCTATGAACTTTGAGATGCGACACAGAACTACATGTAAAATTGAATTATAAACCCCACTGTATATTTTAACCCACAGAGTAGATTCAAACTTTGGGTTCTGGAATGGACTTTGATCACTTCTTGCCCTCTGATAAAATAGACTTTGGGATATAGGATGGGCAAACCAAAGCTTCCTTCTGATTCGTTCTGACTCTTCTTTCTGGAAGAAGTAAACAACTGAGAACTGCTATCTTTTGTGGCCTGAGTTGCCATCTAGGTTAATTTGGTTAACGTAAAATACGGTCATGGGTAGAGAAAGCCACAAAAACTATCAGTTATCTGCTTTCTATAACTCTTGCTTCTGAGCCTTTATATATGCTGTTCCCTCTATTTACAGTGCTCTTCTATCCTTCTATCTACCTCAGACTTTGCCCCTGCCCTTGAGAGGTTAATTTTTTTTAAAGAAGTCTCCACACCCAGGGTGAAGCCCAACGTGGGGATTGAACTCATGACCCTGAGTTCCAGACCTGAGGAAAGATCAAGAGTCAAAGGCTTCACTGAATGAGCCACCCAGGTGTCCCAGAAAGGTTAATTTTTATTTATCCTCTAGAACTTAGCTCAAAACTTACTTTCTAAAGGAAATCCTAGATTACATCAAATCCCCCATTATACTCTCTCAGCATCCTGGGCTTCTCTTTCACAGCATTTATGACAGATGTCATTGAACAATTAATTTAATAGTTAAGTTTTATATTATGTATTTTCTACTATACAGTAAAGTCTACAAGGGCAGAGAGATGTCTGACTTGCACAGATTCATATCCTCAGTACCCAGTACGGTGCCTGGTATATACTAGGTATTCAGCAAACATTGGTTGAATGAAGTAAAAAATGCAGGAAGACAAAAGTAGAAGCCAAAGAATGGTAATAATCGTATTATCTATGTTTATTGAGCACTTAGTACACATAATGCTAAGCATTGGGTAAATGCTTTGTGTATGTTATGCTATTCAGTTCTTACCACAACTCTACGATAAATACTATTCTTATCCCCATTTAACAGATAAGAAAACTGAGGATTTAAAAAGTTTAAGGAAGTTGCTCAAGGTTACATAGGTAGTAAATTTTTTTTTAAGTAGTCTCCATGCCCATGTGGAGCCCAACAAGGGGCCTGAGATCAAGACCCTAGCTGATCAAGAGTCAGATGCTCAACCAACTAAGCCACCCAGGCACCCCTTGCTGGTAACTTTTTGAGTCATGTAATAGCTTCTTTCGTGTTCCTTTTCACTCCCTTCTCCCTCTTCCATCCATTTTTTAACTACACTGACCCTTTCTCAGTGGAGAAAATTCCCAATGTCAATGATGGACAGAAGAAGTACCTTTTTCTGGACATTCTCTGAGGACCTTGCTCCCTGGGGACGAGCTGCTTCTAGAGCATGTATTTGATGTGGTAGCTAAGGGCAGATCAAGTTGCAAGTTGAGAGCTTCAAAATATCTTTGTGGCAGTCTGTCTGTGTTTGGATATGCTGAGGCAGGTTCAAAAGCAGTGTTCTGCTCGTTCTAATATATATGATAATGCTGTATTTTAGTTATAGGGTACTTTTTTTAACAAAATCAAGGGTCTAGAAGTTCTTTTTCAAGATACCAATTTTGAATAACATGACACAGTTTTAAATACGGACTCATAAGGCTGTTGAAGACCCCCAAATGTGAGTAGCAAACTGCTAATATTTAATATTTTTCCAGTCTGACTCACGGTTCTCCCCTCACTGATGCCAGCTAGCGCCTTCATCATGACTGTCACGGTTTAGCCGTTTTAAAATATACGTCACATACCAAGTAGGCTGTGGTAGCTTTCTCAGTAGCATTTGGAAACACGTTAAAAATACGCAGCTTGACTTTTCATCCCCTTCACGCCCTCTGCATCTCCCTTTTGGAGAGCTCAGAGGGAGGCATAGCGGGAAGAAAATCAGCCCAAAGAAAGGAAAAAAGAATTTCACCCCTGTGGAAAACAACGTGCAAACACAAATCTATTGTTCTTAATTCAGGTTCTGGTTTCCACGCCCGCCTTTTTGTGTCTATCATTTTATTTGCGTTTAATAGTGATTTTCCACTTGGGGGTGTTCTTTTGGTTACCTCTCCTCATATCTGTCTTGCTAGTCCTGCTATTCCACTTGCTCCTCCAGCTTATTTTTATGTTGTTCTTGATGATTCTCGCTCTTCCTTCACCACATTCATTCACTTTATTTGCATCCTTTCCAAAATCTCCACTCCCTCTTTGTTTCTCCAATCCCAGACAGGTCTTTCTTCCAACTCCGAGAATACATTGACTCTAAGCCTTGGCCCTTTTAGTTAACTAATTTTATTTCCTTAATTAATCCCTGTGTGTTTTATTCTCAAAATCTCTCCACAATTTTCTCTAATTGAATTTCCAGCTCCGTATTTTCTTGTGAGGTTTCCTTCTGGCATGGCATTTACTTGTTTACTTTTTTCCTTCATTACTGAGTTTAATTGGAGAGGCTTTTTTTTTTTCCATCTCTGTTTTTTGTCTTCCGATGTACGTGGACTAAACAGTTTGAAACAGTGAACAAGGGGGGCAAACAGAAGGAGCACTGGAGCTGGAGTCAAAAGGTCAGTGCTCATGTCTCAGCTCCGCCCCTTAGTCCTTAGAAGCCCATCTGTGGAATGGAAATACTGATATTACCAGCCCAGCTAAGGGATCAAATGAGGTAAAATGATGTCAACAGACTGTAAATGTCTCCTACTCAGGGGATTTTTAGTCCCCGCGGAAGTGCTCATTTCTGTAAAATGGCAACTCTTTTCCAGTTAGCGCAGGGCCAAAACAAAATGATGGAAAATGTGAACTTAAGCGGTAGAAGTTGAAAACCTTATCAAATTCTCCAACAGGTACTGGTTAACCTTTTGGTAAATACATCTTGGTAATGGTGGCGTAGACGATGCTGACTGTGTCTCCATCTCTTGGCAGTAGTGTGCCCCAAGAAGGCTGTGGGAGAAGTAGAGGCCTATGGAAACTTACTTGCAAGATGAACATTAAACCAGAATTCAACTAGAATTAAAAGAGAGCTTAAGTTCTTGGATCCAGAGGCATTCATTCCAGTTTCTCATACAGAGACGGATTCTTATCTTCCTCATTTATTTAAGTGGGTTGTACAGATTTTGCCTAAGCACTTTTTAGTAGTGAATCCTTGCTCTTTTGAGGAGCAACTGTTTTGTTTTGTGTAAAATGACCCATAATGCTTGCCTGCTCCTTCAAGTGACTTCCTGAACAAGTCCAATTCTTCTTACCTGAGACAGCTATTGGATATTTCTGAACAGTTTCTAGGTTATTCTTTTCCTCTGGCTGCATTTCCTGTCCCTTGAATGGTTTCTCACATAACATGGATATTCGTGCCCTTCGACATTCTCAGATTGTTCCATTTCTCAATGGCCTCTCTGAAACTGAGCCTCCAGAGCGGGATGCTATAGTCTGGACCTTTTCTCCCCACAGAGGTCTGGACAGTATGGTGTCACTGAGGAGGCTCATTTGCCCTGGGAGCGTGGGTGCTGTTGCTGGTTTGAGAAAGCAACTCTGCAGTCCATAGAATTCTCTAGCAAGAGTCAATAAGCTAGTTTTTCCATGTATGTCAAGAACTTGCATAGATTAATTTATTTTCAGTAAGACTATAGAGAGCTTTAAACTATGAATAATGAATTTCTTATTATTATGTAGAAACCAGAGGTGTCCATTCAGTATAATTGGAATTACTTGAGGTTACGATATTCCATGTGTCGTGTTTATGCAAAGGATAGAATGCTCAGTGTCAACTTCTTATTTATCATTCTTCTTTAACATTTATTGAGTTTTTACTTTGCTCTCTGCATGTGAAGTCTTTTACGTATACAATAGCCCTATGAGGTAGGACAGTTATTACTCCCATTTTATCGATAAGGATACTGAGGCACAGAGAGGCTTATTAATTGTTCCAGGGGTAACTGGCAAGTACATCTGAACCTGGGATGTCTGACTCTGAACTCCATCCAGCCTCACCTCTCCATGCAGTGCATGATTGCAAAGTATTACCTAGGGGAATTGGTGGATTTTTGTTAAAGGAGAATATCTGAACAAGTCCTTATCCTGATTTCTCTCTCTCAAGTTTTCAAGGTCCATTCCATGGAACATTGGTACTTTAAGATGACATGAGCGGGGGGAGGCAGGGGGGTAGTTCTCATGTTAAAGACCACACAGTCAGTTGCCATTTTTAACTCTGTCACTTTGACCATGCTACACTAAAGGCCTGATTCAAATATAAGCGGCAGGTATCCATGAGATAGTATACAGGAGAGCCCTTTGTACATGCCAAATACATGGTACATGCTTATAGCTTCCCAGATCATTCAGGAATTTTACATGCCTAAGAATGCCACTTAAAACAGTTACTTCTTGGCTCATTTACATATCCTTTACAAAGTATTCCCAAACTCGCTGAGTATATGGTTATCGGCAGTTACAACACACGTAATTATACTGAATGAGGAAGTTTAAGACCCAAATATGGATGCTATGTTAGAATAGAAACACTGGTAAAGAACAGGAAATGAGAAACTGTTTAAATCCTATCATGGTCTTTTGTAATTCTCTGAATCAGAAATTCAGTTGAGTTCAACTGCCGATGATGCTCAAGGAAGCACGGAGGAGAAATTTACATGAGTTGTTTTGCGCCGCCCTTCCATGTACTTCAATAGCAACCACAACAGCGACAATAAAGACACAGAGCAATTTTCTAAGTTTACACTGTGTTTTAATAGAACAATGAATTCGAGCACTCTACGGCCATCTTTTTTTTCTATCATTATAGTCTTATTTGCTAGCTGACTTCCTTTTATCCGTCTCTGTCCCTCACACACCATGAATAACTCTTTCAGATCTTCATACCACCCCCCTTCACATGACGTATTTACTAAATTATCAGGGCCCACTTAAAAGCATCACTTTGGGAGACTAAACAAATAAAGTCCATTCAATCTCTCTGTGTAAATGACATTTTCAAAGACAAGTTGAAAAAAAAATCAATCCATTTGGTAGAAGACACAATAAAAATGTCACAAAAACCAGGCGTAGAGTCAAACCAAGCAAGTTTGTACATTTTTATTATTATCTTTCCAAAATGGAAAGGAAAATAGAGAATACATGAACCTTAATTTTTGAGACCAGCCTGGGAAACTGTAATTACATTAGCAACATCCAACAGTGCTATCAACACTGAGCAATTCCTCTCATCTCAGCGCAGCAGCCGACTCAGAAAAATCACACCTTCCAGCTCATGGGATTTGTGACACTTATTAATGCATGTGTAATTGGGTAAAAATAGTACTTACCACAAACTTTATTTTTGTTTGCTTCTGTATTTCTCTAAAGGAAAAAAAATACTCATGGATCTCTTTCTGCTTCTTTAAGAAAGCTATAGTCAGATCCCCTTGGAAGAAGTATATAGTATGACCTTCTTCAATCCTAGTCACCTGAAGGCTGCCATACTCCGGACAGGAGAGAGTTGTGCCAGCAGAAGCCCTGGGAGCTCTTCCTCCTCCTACAAAGATGCTGGAGGTGCTGGGAGATCCTAGGCATCTGTTAACTAGATCCCTTTGCCTCTTCTTATGCCTACTTTTTCTCCTGGATGCTATTTCCACAGCATAGTCCTAAATTATGAATCATATAATGTTCCTCCTCTGTTCAAACATCACCACGGCTTTTTCTTGCTGATTGCTTCAAGTTTAAACTTCCCAGGATCCATCCAGAGAGTAAATTCTTTAGGAAATCTAGTGCCATCTACTCCGTAATGCCTATTTACCTCTTCTCCACATCTCCAACCCTCTGCCCTTGCCTTGCTTTGTACCCGTGTTCCCCCCCATGTTGATTCTGGGTTCCCTCCGTGAGCTGACTTCCCTTCTCCTTTCTGCTTGTTCAAATCCCTGCCTTTCCTCCAGTTCCTATTCACCTTCCATACCATCCATGAAGCCTTCTCTCTTTATCTTCCTATCATTAGGTTGGAGACCTTTCCTGCAAGAAAAAGCCACGATATACAAAGACAGAAGGGAATTAGGTGTGGAAAACTTTACCCCTCACCTTTATTTATTTATTTATTTATTTTACTTTTTTAAAAAAAATCATGTTTATTCAACTATAACATACACACAGAAAAGGGCACAGATCATAAGTGTCCAGCTTGATGACTTTTTACAAAATGAATCATCCATTTATCAGCACCCGGGTCAAGAAACAGAGTATAATGAACATCCCTGAGTCACCCTTTTGCCCACATCCAGTCTCTCTGCTGGCATCCTCTAGGATAACCACTACCATTATTTCTATCACCATATATTAGTTTAACTAATTCAAACTTTATTCAAGTCAGGAAAAGAGTATTCACTCTTTTGTGTCTGTTTTCTTTCCTTGAACAGTATGTTTCTGGAATTCACATATGTTGTTACATATGGATGTGCTATGTTTATTCTCATCGCTGTGTACTATTATGTTAATATACTTCAACTTATTATTGATTCTACCATTGATGAACAATTGGGGAAGCTTCTAGTTCAGAACTAATTATAAATATTTCCACTAGGAACAATTTTGTACATGTCATTTTCTGAATATATATTTGCATTTCTTTGGGGGAATATAAGTAGGAGTGGAATTGCTGGGTCATAGGATATGCATATTGATATGCCAAATATTTTTCCTAAAATATTCCTGTAATTATTCCTACTGACAGTCTAACCAACAATGTGTAAACATTCTGGTTGCTTTATTTCCTCACCACTCTTGCAGGGCTGGTTTAGTGACCACAAATTATGTGTTGGGGTATTGACTTATTTTTATTGATTTTGAGGGGGCTTCTCTTTGCCTCCTGGACTTGAATGCCTGTTTCCTTCCCTACATTAGGAAAGTTCTCTGCTATAATATGCTCCAATTTACCCTTGCCACCCCCCTTCTTCTTCTGGGATCCCAATTATTCTAATATTGGTTAGCTTTATGGTATCTTAACTCTCTCCTCATGATCTAGTAGTTGTTTATCTCTTTTTCTCAGCTTCTTTTTTCTCCATCATTTTGTCTTTTATATCTCTCTTCTCTCTTCTGTCTCATTTATCCTAGCAGTTAGAGCCTCCCTTTTTTATTGCATCTCATTAATAACCTTTTTGATTTGACTTAATTAGATTTTGGTTATTTTATTTCTCCAAAAAGGGATTGTCTTTTGCTTTCTATGCTTTTTTCCAGCACAGCTAGTATCTTTATAATTGTTTTTCTGAACTTGAGTTCTGACATCTTATTTATATCCATACTGACGGGTTCCTGGTAGACAGTACTGCATCTTGTTCTCCTTTTTGAAGAGAGTTTTTCCATCTTGTTATGCTGTCCAGAGAAGAATAGATGATCAAAAGAACAAAATACTAAAATGGCTGCAATGATCCCAGAAAAATATATACTAAACAAATCAGAAGACACCCAAAACTGGAAAAAAAATTTAAAAAGAATATAATCAGATAGGTGAACAGAACAGAGCAATACACTAGATCCTGTGTGTGTTTTGGTCTGTTTGTTAGAAAACTAGATCCCAAAACTGTAAAGAAATAAAATTTATATACGTACAAAAATAAAATTAAATACAATGAAAGGATAGAATGTAACTGTAAAAATGAAAATTAAAAAAAGATTTTAAAAAGAGTTAATAAAATAAGAAGTTGGTTGAAAAAGGAAAGAGAAAAAAAATTAAATTGAAAGACTAAAGAATCATATGAAAAACCCCATGAATTCTATATACTCTTTTCCCCTAGCCCAGAGTTTCGCAGTTCTCAGTGATCTGTAAACTTGATCTTGGCTGGATGTTCCTACTGATCTTCTTGGGGGAGGGGCTGGTTATGCTGATTCTCAGGTTTCTTGCCCCCTGGTGGAATTGTACCACCCTTGCCGGGGGCCAGGCTAAATAATTTGCTCTTGGATTGCTCTGGGTTGCTCTATGTGGCTTTTATTCCCTGAAGGTTTTCCATGCAGCTTTAGAGGTTGAGAATGAGAATGGTGGCCTCTGAATCTCCAGCGTGAAGCTGAAAGCTCGGGGTGGGGGTGGGTCCTCAGTGCATCCTCAGGGAAAAGCAGTCAGTCACTCTTGTCTCCCCGATCTCCACCCTCACTCTGTGTTCACCTGTCCTGTGACAGCATTTCTTTCTCAGGCACATGACCCCCTTTCAAGTCTCCAAATCCTGCAGACTCCTGCGGCGCTACTGTGCCACTTCTACCTAGGGGGATAGAGCAGGGTCTCACCATTTCTGCTGTTAGTTGGGCCCCTGCTCCAAGATCAGTAACCTGACTGTGCTACAGTTCACAGTATATGGCAACCCCAAACTGAAAGCCCTCTCTCAGGTTCGCTGATTGCAGCTGGCTTCCCTGCTCAGATGCCTGGGAGCTCTGCCACAATCAGGCACCCCCAGTCTTCCATGACCTGGAGGATCCTGAGACCACACTGTCCCACCTAGGATTCTGTCCCGCTTTGCCTCCTGAGCACCTTTCAGCCAGGGACATCCCTCACTTAAGACTACTAAAAGTTCTGATTTTGTGCTCTGCTGCTATATCACTTTCTGGTAGCTGGCTTACAGAGGCTTCCTCCCCATGCCGTTTATCTTCCCATATATTGCCTCAGATTCACTTCTCTGCACCTCGTCCCTTGCAGAAAATGGTTGCTTTTCTATTTGTAGAGTTGCAGCTCTTCTTTTCTGAGACCTCTGGTTGAATTCACAGGTGTTCAGAATGATTTGATAGCTATCTAGCTGGACTCCTGGGACCAAATGAAACTAAGGTCTCCTACTCTGCCATCTTGGACTATCTCGACTCCTCACCTTTAGTTCCATGTAGTCTAAATATATAATTGCTACATTTCATTCCATTTCCAGCTCGTGTCTTTTATATCTCTTAGATGTCTCATGGCATCTTGAACTTGAGAAGCATCCCTACTTTCTATCAATATCCGCATACCTTCTGTTAGGTTCCCTCTTTCTAACAATGATATCATCCTATACCCAGACACCCAAAGCTAAAAATCCAAACACTGTCCTTCAAAATTCTTTATTGCCCATCTGGTCACCAAGAACTATAGTTTCCTGTTTTCCATATTTCTCAACATCACTCTCTCTTCTCTTCTCCACTGGTTGAACTGCCAGGTTTTCTCTGAGCTCTCCTGCCTCTTTTCCAGCATCTTTCCTCTTTCCTTACTCTCTCCCTTATCCTCCTCCACCTTGACCCTTAACATGGGAAGCCCAATGTGGCCCACACCACTCTCTCTATCTGCAGTGTATTTCACTGTTTCTTCTCTTCAACATCTCCTATTCGGTTTTCAAGATACCATCCAGGTAACATCACACCTGAGGAAGCTTCCAGGACACCCACCACTCTCAAGGGAAGCTAAAATTTCATTTCTCTGTGTGTCTTTACTTCCATCATAGCACTCAAATATCAGAATTAATGTTGGTCTCTCCAACTAAAGTGTGAACATCTTGAGGGTAGAACACCTAGCATCTATCACAGTGCTTGAACACAATGAAGTCCTCCTAAGGAATTATTCAGTGAATGAATAGCACATAGTTCTAAGCTTCTCTGTGTGGTATTTTTAAAAGAATTATTCATTGGTTTACAGACATAAGTGTATCTTTCTAAGATTATAATGACCTCAAGAATAAAAAACTCTGTGTCTCTAAAACTGCACTTGAATAACCTCATACACAAGAAGAAGTGTGATAGATACACTAGAGATCATGACTGAGAGTAATGGGTCAAATATGTGAGCTGATCAAGAGGCTACATTTATACTTTTACTTCTCTTTCCTGCTCAGTCTTTAATGGATACATCTTCAGCTTATTGAGTAGAAGGGTAATCATTTTTCAAGACATCACTTTCATGTCTAGCCAAGGGCACCCATCAACAGAGCCCATCATAAGCTGTGGTTGACCAGGGCTCTAATTTGGCTGTTATCACTGAACTCTTTTGTAAGAAAGGTTGACTAAGCAGTGACCTTGTCTATTTCACAAGATATAGAGAGCTCTCCCTCTAAACTTCTCCCATAAGTTACAAGACCTTTCATTTTAATGTCTGGGAGCTATAGATGAGGTATAAATAACCATCAAGCAAGCTGTGTGGTGGAGAAATAATAGCAGATCAATAATCCAACAAGCCAGAATTCTGCTCTTGATGAAACTATTCAAATAATAATTTATTGGTACAGTAGTTTCAGTTTCTTAAACCTATACAGAATTTAGAATGAAAAAGAAAGTATATGTAATTCAATAACAGGGATAAATGCAAGAACCAAAATGCATAAGAAAAGCTCACATATTGCCAAACTATTCCATGTGTGTGTCTTTTTTTTGGACATCTGATGGACCTGGGGCTTGATCATGTTTTATGATAATTCAAAACATGGCATTGCCTACACATTTGCCATACTCCTGCTATATTATATTACGTCATATGGCTCCTCTATCCCAGCCAAACTGCTCCACAACGTGGCCCTGAAAATGCTTCACATTCTGGCTCCTGCCTGGACACCCCTACCCCTCATGTCACCCTTTTCTAAGTCATGCTCTTTCAAGACGTAACAAGACCCATAAAGTGCATATAATGCCTCAAAGGCAAAATGGATACTAATTTGGGAGGACTTAATTCTTCAGACAGAAAAGAATTCCTAAGGTGGTTGGGTATGGGTATGCTGAATGTGATTAGAATATTGTCTTAGGAATAATCCCACCTCCTCCTCCAAGAAATTACTATGCCAAAATAGATAATTGCAATGCCCTGGTCAACTTAGGAGGGTTAAATATAATAATTAGTGACTATTACCTAGTGAGTGAGTTAAGGCCAAACTTATCTAAGGAATAAAAAGCAAAGCAATAGTAATTCTGTTCTTAAGTTCTTGGTGTTTTCAAAGTGCTTAATATATATTATTGCATCATATTACTGGCCATATTACATGAAGAAGAATAACTGGTAGGCTTTAGCCCCAAGCATCAATAACACTGTTATGGCCAGCAAGTTCTCTTCCTGCTTCACATCCTAAATAACATCAGATCATTCACTCACTCAGTCAAAAATATTTTTTGAAGGACACCTAGTTGCCTCAGTGAGTTAAACGTCTGCCTTCAGCTCAGGGAGACTGGCTTCTCCCTTTCCATCTGCCTGTCTCTCTCTCTCTCTCTGTCAAATAAATAAATAAAATCCTAAAATTTTTTTTAAAGATTTTATTTATTTATTTGACAGACAGAGATCACAAGTAGGCAGAGAGGCAGGCAGAGAGAGAGGAGGAAGCAGGCTCCCCGTGGAGCAGAGAGCCCGATGTGGGGCTCGATCCCAGGACCCTGGGATCATGACCTGAGCCAAAGGCAGAGGCTTTAACCCACTGAGCCACCCAGGCACCCCCTAAAAATTTTTTTTATTTCCTACTCTGTTTTAGGCTGTGTTCTAAGCACCTGAGGTAAAACCATGGACAAAATGGAAAAAATCCTTGCCTTCATAAAGTTTATATTCTAGAAGGAGAAGACAATGAGCAAAATAAGTAAGGTAAGGAAGTGATAGATGTTACAGAGGGAAATGAAGCAGGAAAGGGGGCATAGGAAATAGGGAAGATGAGTTCATCAAAGAAGGCTCACTAGAAAAGTGGTATTTGGGCATCGAGTTGAACAAGGTGAGGCAACAAGTCATGAAGGCAGAGTCATGTTTATGGTAGATTATTTGCAAAAATTACCACAAAAATTTCCATCCCTACAGCTACATCTTTGGGTAGGCCCTTCCACATGGATTCTAGGACTAGCCATGTGACCTTCTTTAACCAATGGGACAATATCAGGTATGATCCAACTGATCTCAGTAACTCTTGTGACCACCATATGTAAACGAGCCTGGGCTACCCTGATGGATGATGCGAACCATGTGGCTAAACCATTCTCATTGCCCCATCAACAACAAGCCACTACTATTATAGTGTGAAAGCAGTCACAGAAGATACATAAACATATAGGTATGGTTGTGCTGCAGTAAAACTGGCTTTATGAAAAGAGGGGGTGCCAGACCAGATTTGGTCAGTGGTCGGTAGCATGCCAACTCCTCTCCTAGACTACCTAGCCTCAACCACACTGGCCTAGACAATAACTGTCTGGTCAACCCAGAGAACCATGAAAATCAATCATTGTTATTTTAAGCCATTATGTTTTGGATCAGTCTGTTACACAGCAAAAGGTAACTGCTACAGTGTTCAGGCAGAGGAAACCAAAAACACGACCCTGATGAGGGAGCATGATTGGGATACTCTAGGAATTATTAATAGAGCAATGTCACTGGAGCCAAGTGAACAAGGAGAACAGTAAAAATGTTAGTGCAAAAGAAACAGGATAGAGGGAAAGGATAGGCAGATTAAAAGAGCTGTGAGGGCCATTGGAGCAGAGGAGGGATATGATTTGACTTTTGTTTTTAAAAGCTCAGTCTAGCTCCTATGTTGAAAATAGACTCTAGGGTACAAGGGCAGAAGCAGAGAGATCAGTTAAGAGTCTATTGCAGTAACCTGAGTGGGAGGTTCAGTTGACTGGACTTGGGTGGTAATAATAGAAGTTGCGAGAGGGATCTGAATTTGGGTATATTTTATTTTATTTATTTATTTGTTTTATATATTTTTTTATTTTTTATTAACATATAATGTATTCTATGTTATATAATATATAATGTATTTTATTATTTTTATTAACATATAATGTATTATATGTCATATAATGTATATGTATATGTTGCCCCAGGGGTACAGGTCTGTGAATCATCAGGCTTACACTGATTTTGGGTATATTTTAAATAAGATGAACTAATAGTTTGGATGTGAGCTAGAGGAGAAAGAAGGGAATTAATGATGACATCGTGGCTTTTGTCCTGAAAACCTGGAAATTGCCATGAATTTGTGATGGAGAAAATTGTAGGTAGAGAGGTTTTCGGGAAAAATATAAGGAGTTCTATGTGTGGCACACTAAGTTTAAGTTGTTCGTTAGGTTTTTAGTAGGTATTTGTGCAAATGGGTCTGAAGTTCAGGGAAGAGGATTGGATTGGGAGTACAAATTTGGAATCATTAGCACAGAGAGAGCATTTTAAATGTATGAAATTGATGAGATTGCCAAAGGAGTACATAGACACAATGAAGAGAAAAGCCTTAGGAGGTGAGCTTTGGGACATTCTAATACTAAGATGTCAGGGAGATGATGAAGAGGAATTGAATACTAAAGGAGCAGGCAACCAAGAAGCAGAGGCCAGAGAAGTATCAAGAAGACTGGGAGAGTGAAATATCCTGAAGGTCAGCTCAAGAAAGCGTTCAAGGCAGGTGAGGGCTGAGAATTAACCCTTGGCATGATCAGTGCGGAGGAAATTGAAGACGATGACAAAATCCATTTTGGTGGAGTTATGGACATGCAAGCCTGATAAGCATGGGTTTAAGAGAAGTTGGGAAGAGAGGAAATGAAGACTGTGTGTATGGAGAGTGCTTTCAATGAACTAAGCTGTGAAGTAGAACAGAGAAACCAGTCAGTAGCCAGAGGGTAATTAGAGGAATATTTTAGAGTAAGATAAAAAAATATGATTTTATTCTGTAGGGAATGATCCAATGAAGAGAGAGAAAATGATACAGAAAAGAGAGTGAGGCTGTCTTTGACCATGCAGCCCATTCAAGCCACCAGATCACTGTATCAGCATGAGTAACTCCCGATGAGACACAGAAAGAAAGTCCTTAAGTGCACAAGAAGAGATGGGCACCAGAGCAAAAAAGGAGGGGTTAGCCTTAGATAGAGGCATGGAGGTTTCATCTAGAAAGAAGAGAAGGGGTAGACTAAATGTGCCCACAGGCTGGTGGGTGGAAGGTAAGGTGGTAGATGGGAGTCTCTGGATGTTCTTATAGTTTCTGTTTGTTCAGTGAAATAGGAAGCAGGGTTACCAGCTGAGAGTGAGGATTGGAAGGATGTGTGAGTGGTTAGAGGCTGGAGGAAGTAGTAGATTGTTCCAGAAACAACTCCCAGTGCATAAGGCCCTTGCCATTCCTCTCCTACACAATTCTGAGTTTCCCATGTGATTTTCTACAGCTAACATGACATTGGCAAATATGATGCAAACTGTGGCTTAAAAGAGAGCCTGTTTCTGGGAACTTTCCCACCACCGCTTGAGGAAGCTCAGGCTAGTCTGCTGGAGACATGTGACCCATCCAATAGCAAACACCAACTTCCCTCTTACACAAACCAGCCCCATTCAAGTCACCAGACGACCACAGCCCCATGAGTGACACCCAGCAAATCCAGCAGAGGAACTACCCAACTGATTCCAACCCAGTTGTTGACCCACAAACTCATGAACAAATACAATAATCACTGCTTTAAGATATTATTTATTGGGATGGCTTGTTATGTAGCCAGGGTTAATGGATATAGAAGAGAATTATAGATAATGGGCAGGGAGTACAAGAGAGATAGTAGAATAGGGAAATATAGTTTGGTGGCTGGTGGTACCAAGGGACCACTTAAGAACCATACTTATTAAATTTAAGCACATTCAGTCAAGATGTTTGAATTTTTCTCTAGCCACATTCAGTTACATGGGTGCAGGTGTGGTCTAGGAAAGAAAGGAATTTAACCAGGTCAGGGATTTTTGCCAAGCAAGTACAACAAAGCCAGAGGGTCAGGTGAAGTGGAAATATGTACAAGGGAATGATTATCATCATTTACCATGGGCTTTAACCCCAGAAAATAGAGGAGGTCAAGGAGTTGAGATGCAGTGAAAATGTTATTGGACCATTTGATAGAATTTCCCTGAGGGGTTAGAAGATTTTGGGCAACAGGACACTGGGGAGAATGAACTAGAAAAAGAGGAGGTGGTCATGATACATGATACATGATACATGATACATGATACATGAATTAGAGATTATGGAAAGAGGACAGTTATCACAGGTGACAAAGTCTATGATATGACTACAGCAATGAGTGGCTAACTGGATTGGAGGATAAGATCATGGGAGAAGAAGCAAGAAAATAATAGGCCAGGTTGTGGAAGGATCATCTATGTGGATATTGAAATCAGCAGGAATTAGAACAGGGCTCATACTGGAGAAGGTTGCTATCAGCCAGGAGCAAGATAGTCAAGAAACATCAGGTGGGGGTCCCTACATAACTACAAGAAGGGATAATGTGGGGGCATGGTATGATGGCATCCAGTTTTAAGCTGGGCCATTTAAGGGCAAAGGGACAAGAGGGAGAATGGCCTGGAAGTGTGAACAAGGAAGGAGGACACTTGCCTTACTTTCAGGCACTGTTTGTGTTGGGGGGGAGGGAGTGACCATGACTCAAGGAGGCTGTCCCAGAAGTAGAGTCCTCAGTGATATTGCTGATTGGCCACAGAATGAGAAGGTGAAGACAATGTTCAGAAAAGAGATTGAGAATGTAGTAGGAGATCGTGCTGGTAATGGCCCAGGATTTCCAAACAGCCCAAGGGAAGAATTTCAAGAGTTGGGGGAAGTTGAGAGAAGGGGACAGAAAGGGGAAGTGCCCAGCCTTATGAGGATTAGTGTGTGAAGGCTGAGGAGTGTTCTGGGAAACAGGGGTGGGCGATGTGGTTCTTGTGGTGAGGAACATAAGCAGCCATAGAGGCCATTTGAGATTAGACCTCGTGAGCACGAGGCAGACAGTGATGGGGAGGCATCATTTGTGGAGGCTGGGGAATTTCCAGGGAGCCCCTCTTCACATCTGTCTATAGAGATGTGGAAGTCTGGCGGTGCTGGTCATGTTTTGTGAGCGGAACTGTCAAATGGATAAATGCTATGCTGTGTAAGCTCGCCGTTGTTTCTGGACCCTGTCTCGACACGCACGCGCTCCCTGGCAGTGACTGGCGGCTAAGGTGCTCGGGCATCTTGTGAACTGCACGGGCTGCTGATAAACTGCCTTCGTCCCCATGTCTGACAAGAACAGTGAATAGCTTTTGAAGAGAGGCCAGACGTGCCAGAGCTGTGTGCCATGTTCTTTCTCCAGGAGGAAGGGTGCAAACGCTGCATTTCTTTGATGTTGCTCTAAAACACTTATGCGGCCCCGCCAGAGGCTTTGATGTTCTCCTAGCGCTTCTGACATTCTGACATGTGCCTTGTACCCTTCTGAAGCAGCAAATTGAAACTGTAGCCAACTCTGGTATAAAAGGCAAAAGGACAGCAAGACCTTATACAGAACTTTCCAATGCCACTCGCCTGATCTGAGATGATACTCTCCCTGCCTCTTCAAATTCAGGATCACTAGGTTTCACATTTTAATGTTCATCCCAAGTGTCTGTCAGGGGCACCCGCATCCTCCCAGGATTTCTCCAAGAAGGGATTTACCAACCCACTCCTGAAGCCCAGATCCAAATCTGTGGTTTCTTCAAATGACCTGCTAGTTACACAGAAAAACTTCACGCTTGCCCGTCAGCTGTCCTCCATACTTCATCTTTTATGAGCTCATCTTGAGTTGTACTTCTTCCCTTCACACCAGACAGACTCTCTCTGGCCTTTGTCTTCAGTTCCGGCAGGCCCGAATTTGGATGTCTGTCTCATGTTGTTTTCTCCTTCACCTCTGTCAGGCCAGCTCCTCCTCATCTTACAAAGTTCAGCTTAAAGCTAAACATCACCCAGAGAATGATCGAGATCATGGCTTTTTAGTCAATAGGATATTCTTTCCTTCATTTCTTTATCCTTGGTTTTCCATCCATATCCACATAATTTGAAGAATGAGTTGGGGGGAAAAGCAAACACTTTTTATTGTTTGGTATTAAAGTTGCTTTTTTCAATTTTTTTTAATACGTGAAATCCTCCCAGACAGAGCATGTCTTTCTGCCCACCTTAACACCTTTATGAATTGGACCATAATGATTATGATTGTGATTATGATTGGATTCTCCATCTTCCTGCCACCCGCAGGTCTCCACTTCTCTTCTTAACATCTTAGACAAGTTGGGCATTTTCTTTTTCTTGAAATTTCTTTCTCTGAAGGCCACTCTCCCTTTGCAGCCACGAACAGATCCAACATATGGTTTCTTAGTGTGTGCTGATGTAATGGCTGGCGCTCTAGTATTGGAATGTGAGATAAACAAGACTGGAAGCCTTATACTATAGAACAACAAAAGAATATATTTTATTAAATAAAATGTATCAATTTTAAGGCACACCATTATTTTGTGTACCACAAAAAAGAAGAAAATGCTATCAAATTAAGACACAATATTTTTTCTCATCCACTAGATTTTCTTTAGATTTTCTAATTTATACTTATTAAAAGATATCTTTTAAATTTATTAAGACATAGATTTTTAATTTTTTTTTAAAGATTTTACTTATTTATTTGAGAGAGAGTGAGTGAGAGAGAGAACATGAGCAGGGGGAGGGGGCAGAAGGAGAGGGGGAAGCAGGTTCCCGCTGAGCAGGGAGCCTGATGTGAGACTCGGTCCCAGGCCCCCAGGATCATGACCTGAGCTGAAGGCAGGCACTTAACCTCCTGACCCACCCAGGTGCCCCTTAACACACACAAAAATTTTTTTTTGGTCATTAGATCACTGTTGTGCATACACACGGAAAGGAAACTATGTGCTAAATTAATTATGTAAGGTACTGCCATAACTTCTTCAGATTCAAATTTCAACTCTTCTAAGATACCTGCCTGTTCACTGCAGCATTATTCACAGCAGCCAAGACAAGGAAACAACCCAAGTGGCCACTGACAGATGCATACATAAAGAAAAAGATAGATACAGTAGGGAAAAAAAGAAGGAAATCCTGCCATTTGCATCAACACGGAAGGACCTTGAGAGTATTATGCTAAGTGAGATAAGTCAGACAGAAAAGACAAATACTATACGATCTCACTCATATGTGGAACCCGAAAAGCTGAACTTACTGAAACAGAATGGTGGTTGTGAGGGATTGGGAGTGGGGGAAATGAGATGTTGGTCAAAGGGCACAAACTTCCAGTTTTGAGTAAGTCATGGGGATCTGGTATACAGTATGGCAACTATAGTTAACAGTACTGTATTATATACTGGAAAGTTGCTGAAAGAGTACATCTTAAATGATCTCGCCTCACCCCACACTCACAAAGATGTGATGGAGATGTTAACTAACCTTATCGTGGTGATCATTTTACAATATATATGTGTATCAAGTCGTCACGTTGTATCCCTTAAACTTACACAATGTTATATGTCATTAATATGTCAGTAATTTGAACTCTTCTAAATCACTTTTGTGCTCAGAATCATTGATGTCTCTTACTGTCATCCTCTGTGCCATCCAGAGTGTTGGCAATGCAGCATTTCTTCTTCTTTTTTTTTTTAAGATTTTATTTGTTTATTTGAGAGAGAGAGAGAATGAGCATGAGTTGGGGGGTAGTTAGGGACAAGTAGACTCCCAACCAAGCATGGAACCCGACGAGGGGCTTGATCTCATGACGGTGAGACGATGACCTGAGCTGAAACCAAGAGCCGGATATGCAACTGACCAGCCACCCGGATGCGCCAACAATGATTCGGTATTTATTAAGAGTACTCTTCCTAATGCCTCTAAGATTTTGTTCCTAGCCTATGATGCCACTCTGTCAAGTCTCGATGTGACTGCTCAGGCAGTGACAGCTATGGCCAATAACAATTGTTAAGATTCATCCCAATTTCAAAGATGTTATAATGTGAAAAAATGTACCTCTTGAAATCAGTGAAATAAGATGGAAGGAGCTTCTGCAGCAGCCCGAACTGTGTTCTCCTCCACGCTTGTTTACATACAGGAGAGAAACCCTATCTTTTTAAAGCTACTGCTTTTCCAAGCTGTCACTCATAACCGAATACAATCCAAACTTAGATAAGATTCTTTTTTTTTAAAGATTGAATTTCTTTATTTGTCAGGGAAACAGACAGAGAGCACACAAGCAGGGGGAGCAGCAGGCAGAGGGGTAAGCAGGCTCCCCTGCTGAGCAAGGAGCCCGATGTGGGGCTCGATCCCAAGACCCTGGGGTCATGACCTGTGCAGAAGGCAGACGCTTAACTGACTGAGCCACCCAGGCTTCCCAGCTAAGATTCTTAAACATATGTTAGCCTTTATTACTTTGCTTTCTCACTGTAACTTAGTCCATTCTTATGTCCTCCTTGACTAATCAATCAAAGCATAATTTTCTTTTCTTTATCTTTTAGGTCTTCTAACACTTTGCTAATTCCCCTCATTTCACCCTTCACTTCAGCCTTCCTGATGCAAATTCCCCATCAATATCCCTCTGAATTGGAACTCGGGACTGCATGAAAATGATTTGTAATAAAAATGTTCATTATTTTAAACTCTGAAGCATAGTATCACTTCCAAGATTAATGATAATGCCTTTCACTACTGAATGTTTGATTAAATATGTCTCTTGGGCTTGCAAAAAGAAACCGAAATTGCTGACAAATGGAAAAAATTGAAGGAGAATTTAAAAATCAGAAATGTAGAACAAGTTTTAAGAGTAGAGACGATTCAGAAGAAATTAATGACTGCTTTGTACTTCTTGTCACACCTTTCTGATGGGAAAAAATACGTTTCCTTTTCCTGGAAAATGAAGCACAAGTTGTCAGTGACAACCGTCTATTAAGAAATTTTCTTTTGTGATACAGTGAGGATTTTTGTCCCCAGAGGTAAATTATTCAACACAGTTAATTTGAATCTGTGTTTGAGCCTGCGATGAAGTTATCAATTTTATCATTTTCCCCTCAGTCTGTTCTGATATTATCATTGCCTGAGACCCCAGTACCCATAGCAACAGTGACTATTTCAGACATGGTTCCTCGAAGCATTGGAGCATGGCCACTGACTGACAAGTACCCAGCTGTGCATCTGGTGGGGGGTGGTATTTTCCCCAGGACTGGACGACCAAGTTGCAACTCACTCAGATGTCCTGACGGGCAGGTTATCGAGGGGTTGGGATGGCTGTGAGTATGCAGGGAGGTGGCACAGCCACAAAAGTTAGCTCCCCCCTTTTGAGGGGTGGGTACATGGCAGAGGAGGGAGGGAAGGCAGAGGAAGGTGGGAATGACAGACAAAGTTAAGACATCTGGAGGGAGCGACGGGGCCAACTTCATCAGTCTGAATTCTCACTTCGTTCCGCCCCTGCCCCACACATTCAAGAGTCTGTTGGTGGACCCCAAAACTGAACCTCAAGGAGGGGATTTCGAACATTCCTTTTGTCTGTGGAACATGAAGGAGAGCTGCCACTCTGTCTAGACTCCCTTGCCAGGGATTCTCACAGAAAAGCTGTGAAATGTGACACTACAAGCAGCAGCTTGTAAGAGGCGCTCGAGTGTAATCACAATGCTCTTTGAGTCTTGTGGGTGAGGAAATCCTTCTTTCCCTGGTAAAATAAGAGGATGTAGATCTAAGCAGACTCCGAAGCATTATCCTGGGGAGTCCCTTTGAGTCACAGGAAAGGGAAGGATGGGATAAAGAGGAGGCCCAGCAGCCAAGACTGAAACAGACTCGGGTCAGCCTCCGAGCACAGGGCAGAAACCACAATAGGCAACGGTCCAGTGCCTAGGTTCCGGGACCCTGTGCATGGCTGGGGTACTGGGTGTCTGTCCAGCTGAGCTGGATTTGCAGGCACAACATGCAGAGAAGCCACTGAGAGCAAAGCCGTGTGGGTGGAGAGTACACTCGGGGGGATTTCCAGGCCTGAGGTCTTCCCAGGTCTTCAGTGCCAACTCAGGTAACAGTGTCGCTGCCTGTGCGGGGCAGGGAGCCTGAACAGCGGGATTCAGGTGTACAGGTGTTGCCTGCCTTCCTGTGAGGTACTCTACCTCTCATATGTTCTGTTGCTAGCTCTGAAGACTCCTTTCCTAGGAGCAGGGTCTGGCTGAGGTTTAGAAGCCACCCCCACCCTAGGCTGGAAGGCACACCTGTAATTACGGCAGAGACTGCAGTGATCAGGGCTGTCTTTACGAGTGTTGGGGATTTCCCTCCCTTCCGGGTCTGGTTATCTGGCTGGATTTCCAGTCTACCCACACAGTCTTGCTTAACCCATTGATATACCTGTGAGGCAACAACAACAAAAACAAAATGGAACATGGCATCAGAAGATCTGTGTTCGTGCCCACATTCCATAACTTCTTATTTGCGTGACCTCCCTTTTTCTCACTTGTTAAGACACAGTCATAACACCTGCCCTTCTTACTTCCTGAGGCTCTTACAAAAGTAAAATACAATAATGTAAATAAAAGGACTGAGATTTGCAAAATGCCATTTTTACTTTACTTTGTCACACCCCGTGTCGCTGGGGGAAATTAACCATAGGGGGTCCCTTCCCATTATCACTGTAGCCCAGGGTGGATCCCTGGGCAATCCCACTTCCTGCCCTTCTTCCCCAGGGGCAACTACTATGATGAATTCTAAGACCGTGGTTTTTTTTATGCTTTTATCATACACATGCACCCACAGACACCAAGGCCCCAGACCACCCACCTCATCTCACCCCACCCCACCCTCACATTGTTTATCAGGGAAAGATTGATTTGTGTTTTCCAGGGTCCCATGGAATACCTTCCCCCCTCCATCTCCCAAGATCCTGAGCTATATGTGGATGGGGCTGGGTGGGTGGAGACACCATGGACACCTGCTTACAAACTTTAAAGGGGAGACATTTTTACACACGAATCAGAGACCTTTATTTCTTTAAGAACCAAATAACTTTATTGAAACCAAACAACTTTATTTATTTATGGCAAAACTGGAAGAAAAAAAACTGGAACTTTTTGCAAAGGCAATACTGCAATACGCATGCTCGGCATGGTGATCGGGAAAAGTCACCATGCACCCTGGGGCTATGGGGAAAACAGTCCCAACTCAGTTCTTTTTGTCGCTGTCGCCCAGGGTGAGCTTGTCAAACAGGTACTCTGCCAGGCCAGCTTCGGGGGCCCCCATCTTGCGCAGGCTGGTCACATAGCCCCCCAGCTCTTTGATGGCCTCGACTTGCTGGTGCAGGTAGTGGCTCTCCAGGAAGTCGCAGAGCTGGGCGTCGTTCTTGTCGGTGGCCAGCTGGTGCAGGTCGAGCAGGCTCTGGTTCACGCTCTTCTCCAGGTGCAGGGCGCACTCCATGGCCTTCAGGCCGCCCTCCCAGTCGTCGCGGTCCGGCCTCTTGATGTCGCGGAGGCGGATGTGGCCCCCGCGCTGGTTCTGCAGCTCCATCAGCTTCTCGGCACGCTGGGTCTCCTCGCGGGACTGGCGCAGGAAGAAGCGGGCGAAGTTCTTCAAGGCCACGTCGTCGCGGTCGAAGTAGAAGGCCATGGACAGGTACACGTAGGAGGCGTAGAGCTCCAGGTTGATCTGGCTGTTGATGGCGGCCTCGCAGTCGGGGTGGTAGTTCTGGCGCACTTGGGAGAGCTGCGGGGTGGCCATGGCTGGCGGCCCGGGCACCACGGCGAAGGTGACGGCGGTGCAAAATGAAAGCTGTGGTGTTAAAGGCGGTGGCGACAGGTCCGCGGTGCGCTTTCAAGCTAGGTGAAGAAGTAAACCTTGTGGTGTTCTCCGTGATGGCGCTGGAATGAGGTCCGTTACTCTGGCTTTGGGAGGTTTGATCCGTTAGGCGAGTGGGGCGTGGTCACGCAGGAAGGGGCGGGCTAGGGGCGGGGCACCACATTCAATTTCTCTCTGAGTCTGAGTGAGGCAGAAGGCCAAGGACAATTCTGAGTGTCTTTTTTTTTTTTTTTAAGATTTATTTATTTTAGGGGCGCCTGGGTGGCTCATTGGGTTAGGCCTCTGCCTTCGGCTCAGATCATGATCTCAGGGTCCTGGGATCAAGTCCCGCATCGGGCTCTCTGCTCAGCAGGGAGCCTGCTTCTCCTCCTCTCTCTCTGGATGCCTCTCTGCCTACTTGTGATCTCTGTCTGTCAAATAAATAAATAAAATCTTTTTTAAAAAAGATTGATTTATTTTAGAGAGAGAGAGCAAGGGGTGGATGGGTGGGAGTGGGTTGGTGGTGAGGGCCAGGGAGAGAGTTTTAAGCAGAACCTGTGTTCAGTGCCCAGCCGGACCTGGGGCTTGATCACACCACCCTCCCATCAGAACCTGAGCAGAAACCAAGAATCTCCCACTTAACCAACTGGGCCTCCCAGGTGCCCTAGTGCAGGGTGTTTTGAGGCCATTTTTTAAAATAACAATTCTAGGGGAGCCTGGGTAACTCAGTCGTTAAGTTAAGCATCTACCTTTGGCTCAGGTTGTGATCCCAGAGTCCTGGGATCAAACCCCACATTGGGCTCTCTGCTCAGTGGACAGCCTGCTTTTCTCTCTCCCACTTCACCTGCTTGTGTTACCTCTCTCACTGTCTCTCTCTCTCTATGTGTCAAATAAAGAGATAAAATCTCTAAAAAAAAAAAAATTCTATGGGTGCCTGGGTGGCTCAGTTAGTTAAGCACCTGACTCCTGATTTCAGCTCAATTTGTGATCTCAGGATTGTGAGGTCAGACTCTGGGCTGCTGGTACAGCCTGTTTAGGATTCTCTCTTCCTCTTGCTCTGTCCCTCCACCCTCCAACACTAGAAAAGAATAAAATAACTCTATTAAGATTTAATTCATATACTATAAAATTCACCTTTTGAAAGTGAACATTTGCATATTTTTTAGTATATTCATAGGGTTGTGCAACCATCACTACGATCAAATTTCGCATTCTCATCACTCCAAAATGAAATTGGCTACCCATAAGCAGTCACTCCCCAGACCTGGCTACCACTAATCTATTTTCTGTCTCTATAGATTTGCCTATTCTGGACATTTCAAATAAATGGAATCATGCAGTATATGACCTTTTGCATCTGATTTCTATACTCAGCATAATGTTCCTAATCTTTCTCTTTGAGGCCATGATGAGATACCATGATGAGGCCATATTATGGAATACTATTCTGTAATATGGATATGCCCCACTTGATTTATCCTTTTGTCAATTGATGGACATTTGGGTTGTTTTCACTTTGTGGATATGAATAATGTTGCTATGAATATTTGCAGGGATTTGTATAGAAATATTTTTATTCTCTTGGGACTATACCTAGGAGTAGAATTGCTAGGTCATAGGACAACTTTATGTTTAATATTTTGAAGAATTGCCAAATATTTTCCAAAGTGGCTATACCATTTTACATTTCCACCAAAGATATCTGAAGGTTCCAACACTGTTATTGTGTCTTTTTTTAGTTTTAGTCATCTTAGTGGATGTAAAGTAGTATCACATTGTCATTTTGATTTGCATTTCTCTAATGATTAACCATGTTGACCATCGTTGTATGTACTTATTGGCCATTTGTTTGACTTCTTTTTCTCTTTTCTTTTTTTAAATCTTAGTTCCAGTATAGCTACCATACACTGCTATATTAGTTTCACGTGTACAATATTGTGATTCAACAATTCTACACATTGCTCGGTGCTCATCATGGTTAAGTGTACTCTTAATCCCCTTCACCTGTTCCACCCATCCCCCCAAACTACCTTCCCTCTGGTAACCATCTGTTTGTTCTCTACAGTTCAGAGTCTGATTTTTGGTTTGTCTCTTTCTTGCTCTCTCTTTATTTTCCTTTGTTCGTTTGTTTTGTTTCCTAAATTCCACATATGAGTAAAATCATATGGTATTTGTCTTTCCCTGACCTATTTTGCTTAGTATTACACCCTCTAGATCCATCCATGTTGTTGCAAATGGCAAGATTTCATTCTTTTTTATGGCTGGGTAATATTTTGTGTGCATATATAATATATATATATATATATATTATAGATATATATTATAGATATATATTATATGTATGATATATATATGTATGATATATATATGTACATATATTATATGTATGATATATATATTATATATATCACATCTTCTTTATCTATTCATTAATTGACATGGGCTGTTTCCATAATTTGGGTCTTGTAGATAATGTTGCTCTAAACATCGAGGTGCATGTATTTCTTTGAGTTAGTATTTTTATATTTTTTGAGTAAATACTTAGTAGTGCAATTGCTGGGTCGTAGGGTAGTTCTATTTTTAACTTTTTGAGGACTCTCCATACTGTTTTCAGAGTGGCTGCACCAGTTTGCATTCCCACCAACAATGCAAGAGTTTTTCCCTTTCTCCGCATCCTTACTAATAACAGTTTTTTCTTGTATTCTTGATTTTAGCCACTCTGACAGGTGTGAGGTGGTATCTCATCATGGTTTTGATTTGTATTTACCTGATGATCACTGATGTTAACCATCTTTTCATGTGTCTGTTGGCTATCTATAAGTCGTCTTTGAAAAAAAGTCTGACCATGTCTTCTGCCCACTTCTTAATTGGATCATGTGGGGTTTTTTGGTGTTGAGTAGTATGTGTTCTTTATATATTTGTGGTACTAACTCTTTATCAAATATGTCATTTGCAAATATATTCTTCCATTTAGTATGTTGTCTTTTAGTTTTGCTGATTGTTTCCTTTACTTTGCTTTTTATTTTGATGTAGTCCCTATAGTTTTTTCTGGTTTCCCTTGCCTCAAGAGACATATCAAGAAAAATGTTGCTATGTCTGATGTCAGAGAAATTACTGCCTGTGTTCCTCTCTGGGATTTTTGTGGTTTCAGATCTCACATTTAGGTCTTTAATCCATTTTGAGTTTATTTTTGTGCAAGGTGCAAAAAAGTGGTCCAGTTTCATTCTTTTGCGTGTAGCTGACTAATTTTCCCAGCATCATTTGTTGAAGAGACCATCTTTTTCCTATTGCATATTCTTGTTTCCTTTGTTGAAGATTAATTGCCCATGTAATACCGGATTTATTTCTGGGCTCATTATTCTGTTCCATTGATCTAGATGTCTGTTTTTGTGCCAGTACCATACTGTTTTGGTTTCTATAGCTTTGTAGTATATCTTGAAATCAGGGATTGTAATATCTCCAGTTTTGTTCTTCTATTTCAGGATTGCTTTGGATATTTGGGGTCTTTTTTGGTTCCATACAAACTTTAGGATTGTTTGTTCTAGTTTTGTGAAAAATCCTCTTGGTATCTTGATAGGGACAGCATTAAATCTGTAGATTGCTTTGGGTAGTATGGACATTTTAACAATATTTGTCCTTCCAATCCATTAGCATGGAATACCATTCCATTTGTTTGTGTTGTCTCTGATTTCTTTTTTCTTTTTTTTAATGTAAGCTCCACACCCAGAGTGGGGCCCCATGGAGGGCTTGAGCTCAGGACCCTGAGATCAAGATCTGAGCTGAAATCAGGGGCTGGATTCTTACCCAACTGAGCCACCCATGTGCCCCTTGTCTCTGATTTCTTTCATCAGTGTTTCATAGATTTCAGAGTATACATCTTTCTTCTCCTTGGTTACATTTGTTTCTAGATATTTTCTCATTTTTGGTACATTTGCAAATGGGATTATTTTCTTAAATTCTCCTTCTGGTATTTCATTATTAGTGTATAGGAATGCAATAGATTTCTGTATATTGATTTTTGTATCCTGTGAGCTTACTAAATTCATTTATCAGTTCTAGTAGTTTTTTGGTGAGGTTCCAGTACTACGTTGAATAAAAGTGGTGAGAGTGGACATCCTTGTCTTGTTCCTGATCTTAGAGAAAAAGCTCTCGGCTTTTCACCACTGAATATGATGTTAGCTATGTGGGTTTTTCATATGTGGCCTTTATGATGTTGAGATATGTTCCCTCTGAACTTCTTTTGTTGAGGGCTACTATCATGAATGGTTTGTGTACTTTATTTAATGCTTTTTCTCCATCTATTGAAATGATCATATTGTTTTTATCCTTTCTCATGTTGATGTGATGTATCACATTGATTAATTTGTGAATATTGAACCAGCCCTTGCATCCCAGGAATAAGTCCCACTTGATAGGGTAAATGATTTTTTAAAAAGATTTATTTATTAATTTGAGAGGGGTGGGGCAGAGGAGAGTGAGAGAGAATCTCAAGCAGACTCCGTGCTGAGCAGAGTACCCAACGCATGATGCAAGACTTGATCCCATGACCCATGAGATCATGACCTGAGCCAAAACGGAGAGCTGGTTGCTTACCAACAGAGCCAATGAAGGCAGGTGTCCCATGAATGATTTTTTGAAGTGTATTGTTGAATTCAGTTCGCTAGTATTTTGTTGAGGATTTTTGAATCTATGTTGATCAGAAATATTGGTCTGCACTTCTATTGTTTTGTGGTGTCTTCATCTGATTTTGGTAACAGAGTAATGCTGGCTGGCCTCATAGAATGAATTTGGAAGCTTTCTTTCCTCTTTATTTTTTAGAATAGTTTGGGAAGAATAGCTATTAACTGTTCTTTAAAAATTTGATAGAATTCACCTGTGATGTCACCTGGTCCTAGGCTTTTGTTTCTTGGGAACTTTCTGATTACTGATTTAGTTTCATTGCTGGTAATTGGTTTGTTCAAATTTTCTATTTCTTCCCAATTCAGTTTTGGGAGATTATAGGTTTCTAGGAATTTATCAATTTCTTCCAGGTTGTCCACTCTGTTGTCATATAACTTTTCATAATAGTCTCTTATAATCCTGTGTATTTATTTCTGTGGTGCTGTGGTGTCAGTTGTTATTTCTCATCTTTCATCTGATTTTGTTTATTTTAGTCCTCTCTCTTTTTTTTATGAGTTTGACTGAAGTTTTATCGATTTGGTTTATCTTTTCAAAGAACCAGTTCCTGGTTTCATTGATCTGTTCTATTGGTTTTTTGGTTTCTATTTTATTTTTCTCTAATCTTTATTATTTCCTTTCTTCAACTCTTTTGGGGTTTTGTTTGTTCTTCTTTGTCTGGCTCTTTTAGGTGTAAGGTTAAATTGTTTATCTGAGATTTTTCTTACTTCTTGAGATAGGCCTGTATTGCCAGAAACTTCCCTTTTAGAACAGCCTTTTCCACATCCCAAAGATTTTGGACCATTGTGTTTTCATTTGTCTCCACGTGATTTTTTAAATTTCCTTTTTAATTTCTTGGTTGACTCATTCGTTGTTTAGTAGCATGCTATTTAACCTCCCTGTATTTGTATTCTTTCCAGATTTTTTTCTTGTGGTTGACTTCTAGTTTCATAGAATTGTGGTTGGAACAGATGCATGGAATGACCTCAGTCTTTTTTAACTTATGAGATTTGTTTTGTTACCTAATATATGATCTACTCTGGAGAATGTTCCATGTGCGCTTGAAAAGAATGTGTATCCTGCTGTTTTTAAGGTGGAATGTTCCGAATGTATCTCTTAGATTCATCTGGCCCAATGTGTCATTCAAAGCCACAGTTCCCTTGTTGATTTTCTGTTTGAATGATCTATTGCTCTTTATCACCACTTTTGGCTATGTTATCTTATTTTATTTTTTTAAACATCACAAATAAGATTTTTGTATTTGTCATGATGAAATGTCGGAATTTTAAACAGATTCTTGGACTGGTGACTCATAGTTACCAGCTCATTCAACTTTAGTACCAGTCTCACCCCCAGTAGCTTTTCCAGAACTACTACCTTCACCATGAAGAACCATGAGCTTTCCAAATTCAAAGTTGGGCTTCTTCAGCATTTTTACTTTTCTTTATTATTATTATTATTATTATTATTATTATTCTTTATTTGAGAGAGAGTATGTTCTACCTGTCTTCAGGTTGTTTTCTTGTTTATTTCCTTGCTGTGGGTGTTTTCTAGGTGTAACTGTGGGACAAAGTGAGTTTAGGATCCTCCTATTCTGCTATCTTCCCAGGAAGATTTGCATATACTCTTAGGAGTTATGTCTATGCAAATCCATTGTTTATTTTTAAATAACATTGTTTTTCTTTTAATTGTGGCATTGTAAGAATTTGTATATTCTTGATACAAGTCCCTTATCAGATATATTATTTGAAAGTATTTTCTCCTATTCTGTGAGTTGTCTTCACTTTCTTAATGGTGTCCTTTGCAGCATAAGAGTTCTTAATTATGATGAAATTCAATTTATCTGTTTTTTCTTTTGTCACTTGTCCTTTTGGTGTCATATCCAAGAAACCATTGCTTAATTCATGGTCACAAAAACTTATACCTAGGTTTTCTTCTAAGAGTTTTGTAGTTTTAGCTCTTACATTTAGGAACATTGAGGTCTCTGATCTATTTTGAATTAATTTTTGGATATGATATAATGAAGGAATCTAACTTCATTCTTTTGTATGTGGATTTCTAATTATCCCAGCACCATTTTTTGAGAAGACTATTCTTTCCCCATCGGATGGTCTTGGTACACTTGTTGAAAATCAGTTGACCATAGATATATGGGTTTATTTCTGGACTCCAAGTTCTATTCTGTAGATCTATATATTTGAACTTATGCTGATATAATACTGTCTTGATTACTGCAGCTTTGTAGTAAGTTTTGAGATAGGGAAATATGGGTTGTCCAACTTTATTTTTCTTTTTCAAGATTGTTTTGGCTGTTCTGGAGCTTGCTAATTTCTTTCCCCAAAAAAGCTAGCTGGAATATTGATAGATATTGCATTGGATCTGTATATAATTTGGGAGTGTGTTGCAATCTTCATAGTATTAATTCTTCTGATAAATAAATATGAGATGTCTTTCAATTTCTTTAGGTCTAGGATCTTTTTTCTCCTCACCCTGAATCCAGGTCTGGAATCATTTAAAATACAGATTCTGATTTAGACAGAGGCTAAAAAATCTCAATTTCTAAGTAAGCTCTCAGGTGATGCTTGACCACACTCTGAGTAACAATTACCTAAAAGGGAGGAGACGTCTACCCTTTGTTGTCTTAGTCTGTTTGGGTGCTATAACAAAGTACATAAAGTGGGTGGCTTATAAACAACAGAAATTTATTTCTTACTGTTCTGAAGACTGATAGTCTAAGATCAGGATGCCAACATGACTGGGTTCAGGTGAGAACCCTCCTCTGCAAAACATATGGCCATCTTCTTGCTGTATTCCCACATGGTAGAGGGAACTCTCCAGTCTCTTTTATAAGGAGCATTAATCCCATCCATGAGGGCTCCACTCTCATGATATCATCACTTCCCAAAGGCCTTACCTCCTAGTACCATCACATTGGGGAGTAGGATTTCAACATGTGAATTTGGGGGGTGGAACCACACACTGAGTCTACAGCATTTATTGAGGTTTGGAGTTAAGGAGGACCCATGTATTGGTCTTCACAAACAGAAACATCTGTTCCCACCTCACATACAGTGATTCTAATAGTTAACACTAGATATAGATTGGTATGGGAAAGGAAGAGAGGCCTTTCTCCTATCAGGAAAAATTGTGAAAGACCTTAAAATTGGAAAAATTGTGAAAGACCTTAAAATTGGCAAACAAAACCAAACCAACAAATAAAAAAACAAACCACATTTACTGGTTGTCCTTTATAGAGCACTATTCATGGTTATCTCCACCTTTCATTGATTTTGAGCTATTTTGTTACTCTGTAAATTGCAGAAAACTAGTAATAATGCAAATGATTCTTGTCCATATGCAAGTGAGTTGTGTCGGGTGGAATGCAACTTATTTCAGACTCATTTTCCATCAATTTCTGCATTTATCTCAACATTCCTCATTGCCTGCTTAGATAGCTATGGCTCTTGGAATTGTCCTTTGAATCATTTGTAACATCTTACTGGTTTTCTCATTAATTAATGACTTAAATAAAATCTTTGACATGTATTATCTCACATTGGATAGAAATTTTAGTTTCGTTTTCTTTAACTATCCTCGAATGTTCTTCGTACTCATCCCCACCTCACTAGAAACATAATACACCCTACATGAGTTGTCTTGGTACATTAAGTACTTTTTGGGCTGCTCACCAGGGTTATGATTCCAGAAAAATATCTGGGATCTAAAGGCATAGAATTCCTGACTGGGATATGGACTGGAATGATAACATCCCTGAGGAGAAGGAGCCAGAAGGTACTCTGGGAAATCAGAGAACTTATGCAAACTGTTGGAGGAAGGGGACATTTAGACAGTGGGCCACAGGAGGAACCTCATCCATAGAACACTGAAGCCCCTATGGAGCTGAGGCTGGCCCAGTGCATGCTAAGGAAGGACAGAGAAATAGGTGTGAGCAGTAAAGGCCTGTAGAGAACCAGAAGCAGCTGAGAACCACGGGACTGTTGAAAGCTTCCAGGCAGGAGAAGTAGTCAGCAGAGATTTGAGGGGATCTGAGAGGCTGAGATGCATGATCTGGGTAAAATTAACTCTAGAAGGAGGTAGGAACATGAACTTTTCAAGCCAAGAGAAAGGATCCCTTCATCAGTACTTTAGTGCTCCCTGAGTCACACCCTTGAAAGGGGTGTTGGGACCCATAGATACTGAGGTGGAGTATTTGGGACTGGGCCATGAATTCTCTTTTCCAGAGAAGGTTCCTTCCAGCTGGTGATCAGAGCAGGGAAACTCTAAGGCATTCTGGATGGTTCAACCAAAGGGTATCTTTTTCACGTGAAGGCCATAGGAAAGTTTAGTGGTGGCTTCTGTTTGGTGTGGTTTGGTACTAATGAGGTATGTCCAGCACCCACATACACTGTATTCTGAAGAGGCAAATGCTCCTTCTGGTCTTCACTTCTTCACTGTTCTGATTTTAGATGTGGGGAGAGGAGAATTGGTATCTTGAAGGACAAAGCAAAGACCTCTAAACTTAAACGTACTCATTGTATGTATTGGTGTGTGTAAGTTGATGACTGATATTAGTTCAATTAAATACAAATTTTCTCTAAAGTTGTCACATTTCAGTTTTATTCAATGTGCTACATATTCTCCATTTGCTTCTCCAGTACTATTCTCTGTCTTTTTTCATCTTACTCTGAGCCCTGGGAGGCTGACTTGTATGGACTGCGTCCATGGTTCCCTCGCCTTCTGGCTCCTGGTTGGGCTCAGCCAATGGGAGGCACTGGCAGGAGATGGGAGGGCAGGAGGAGAGGGAGATTGGGATATTTATTTTCTTGGCTCTCTTCAGGGAAGATAATTAAGAAGAAAATCTATTACCCTTTAATAGATTGAGCTCCTTGGATGAAATAGGACCACTCTCAGGAGGGGCCTTCTGCAGGCACTGCTCACTTCAGAGGAATTTACCCCAAAGAACGAGTGGGTGTTCTTTGGCTCAGGTTTAATGCATACCCTAAGAAATTCATGAGAACCCAGAATCCAGTATGCAGCTAGACATTGCTTCAGTCCACAGAATAAATGGAAGAAATAGACTAGAAATAAAGAGGAACTAGTGTACCTCATCTACAACAGTCTCAGGCAACAAAACAACAGCCCAAGTGAAACTGCCACCCAAGATCCAGGCTCTAGTTACATGGATTGTAGATTTCTCTAGCTCCTGGCTCCCTTGTTTCCTTAGGTGACTGACCCTTTGGTTACCACTCATCTAATTAGTAAGCCCATTAGAAAGAGAAATAGGAAGGAGGAAGCAGGGAGAGTCATTTTCTCCTTGTTATTAGCCATGTTGAAAAGTCTAGTTAGCGGAAAATATTGATTCAATAAGGTTGAGGATTAACTGTTTATTTCAAGTAAACCCTTGTCTTTCCTCGCTCACCTTCTACTGCTCATGATCAGAGCTATTGCAGAGTGCTCTGCACAGCACTGCAAAGTGAGTCCAGTCAATGTACACAAGGGATTATAGAAGCTGACTATTTAGATAGCTCTTTAGCATTTGCTCCTAGGCAGGAAGGTACAATCCTCAATTGCAGATAGCGAAAAGTGGATTTTGAAAGTTTTCTGTACTTCTTTTCTAAATAGAGGATGAATAATTTTTATTATGTGACATTCAATTCCTTCATAGAAAGCACCAGGTTTTAATAGTCAGGGTAGGAAAAGCTATGTTGTAGTAATAGACCAAACCTAAAAAGCTCAATGGCTGAAGACAATGTCTATTTTTTTGCTCACATCACATCTGGCGCAGGTGAGGCAACCCTCTTTCATGGCTCTCCAACAATGTTTAACTATATTCCACACTACAGGCAGGCTATATTTCACCTTTTAGTTGTACCTTCTCAGAATTCTTCACTTCCAACTGTACAGAAGGGAAACAGGAAGTGCAGAGACCTCCCACTTACTCTTTATTACCTTGGACCTGAAGTCATAGGCACTTTAGCCCAAACCAGCCTCAAGGACGCTGAGAAGTATAGGGGAAACATTTGCAAACCTATGATATTTAGTGAGTAAAATAATCTCTGCCATCCATGTTTTATCCATTTCTCTCAGTTATTTTAAAAACTTATATAGAACTCACTTTTTGACCAATGTTATTTATTTACTTGAGTGTGATTATAACAAGGATTCTTTTGAAAAAAAATTACCACATTGTGTGTGTGTGTGTGTGTGTGTGTGTAGGTCCATTAAGTAATATAACCTGTGTGGTCCCATTTCTATATAATTGCTTCTATAATCATATTTGTCTCCCAACCCCGGTCCTAGGTTGACATTCAGCCTCAGATCCAACCCCATGTTTTACTTGAAATCTCTTCTGTCTGAAGTGAACACAGTCTCCTCTGAAGATCTATAGAGATTAGTGCCCATACAGTTAGCACGGCAATCAATTATGGACTGCCCCTTGATGGCTTGTCTTTAATTGCTTTGAACTATAAATTATCTCCTTTTGTGTTGTGTCCCTTTGGCACAATGTTGTCCTGACGTATAACCTCCTGGAGGGCAAACACACTTTCTGTAACTCTGAAGCACTCAAGAAAACGGAATATCACAGAATAGGTGCTCAAAAACTGTGGGCTGATTTAATCTGATTTAATTGAATTGATAGAGTCAGAAAATATGTATTAAACTACTAAGTATCACAGTAGTGAGTAAACTACTATTAACTACTACTACTCACAGTAGTGAGTAAACTACTATTAAGCTCTAGGATCTGTGTGGAGAATTGTGGGTAAGGAGATGATTAAAACATAGTGCCTATCCTTGGGAGGCTTTCAGAATTTTAGGAATAGAATGAATTCAAACTAACAGAGTGTGGTAGCTAGTCTCCAAACATGGTCCCACCTATTCCTTCCCTCTCAGTTCAGAGAGTGCTGCTCCTCATTTAGAGTTAGTACTTGTTTTTCCTCCCCAGTGCCTGCCTTGGCCAATAGAATATGGTAGAAGCAGCATTCTGGGACTTCCAAGAGGATGGGAAGAATTTCCTTTTTTCCACTCAGAAGTTTTGCTCTGCCCCTCTGAATTCCACTCTCCCTCTGCATCCAGTCACCATGTTGGGAAAAGACCAAAGAAGTGGCAACAAGGAAAGAAAAAAGGGGCTGAGTTCCCAGACAACAGCCAACCCCAACTGCCAGCCACGAGTGAGCCATTTTAGATATTACAGATGACCGCAGTCCCAGCTGACGTCACAAAGAGAACAATTCACACGCAGAATTGTAACATAATGAATAAAATGGTTGTTGTCTTAAACCACTATTTTGTGAGGGAAGGGGGTTGATTTGTAGCAAAAGATATCTGACACACAGAGTCAGAACGTTTTATCAGTATAATGAATAGGTCCACCCAGGAGGGAAAAGGAGGAAGAAGGTTCAGGAATGCCATCAGAGTCAGAGAGGTGACATTGGAGCTGATGAGTAAAAATACCCCAGGCAGAATTGAAAAGAAGGGCTTTCCAGTTAGTGACCCCACGTAAGAAAAGCCATGGAGGAGTGAAGAGATACAGCGTGCACAGAGAACTTATAAGCAGCTTGTGATGGGTGGTATGTGAATGCAAGAGGGAACTACAGGTATTTTAAGAGAAATCTGAAAATCCAGGAACGTGGCTCTAAGATTGATTCTCTACCCAATGCAGTACTTGGAACTTTTCAAAACAGAAGAGTGTCAAAATCAGATTTTTGTCTCAGATCACTCTGGAATGAGTGAGAGGTAGAATCGAGAGACATGACACCACAGAGAATAGCCAGGAAACTTCTGTGGTGACCCAGGGGTGAAGGTGAGGCATCCATTAAAGTCGCCCCAAAGAGGGGTGTGGTGCTGAGGGACATGGAGACGAAGGGTGGAACAAGAAAGGTATTGAGGTGGATAATCTCTTAACGTTTTTAGATGGATGCAGCTAGTGAGGGAAAGAGAGGTTTCGGACTCCCAGCCTTCAGGCTTTGATTCACCATTCTGGACACTGGCAATGCAGGATGCCCAGGTGGTGGGGGAAGAAGGTAATGACCTGGTTTTAACTGAACCCTGTGAGTTCTAGAATGTCCAAGAGAGGAGGCCCTGGAAGACAGTGACTACTTGGTTTGAAGCTCAGGAAAAAAGGGCTCAATTACATTCATAATAAATTAAAAAAAATATTTGCTCAGGACCTGTGCCAAAAGGAAGTGCCTTTGTGGGTATTTATCCTGTTGCAAAGTAGTAATGTTTTAGAGAGGAGCATGTCTGAAAGATGGCGTGTGAGTAGCCGGGCTGCCGGGGAGATCATGTAAGCAGAAGAGGAGTGCTCAGACTTATTTTTCCATTAGCATTGATGGGTTGTGGAGAGCTATAGACATTGCTTATCCAGGCTCCTTTGTGGTTAATTTGACTGAATTTGTCCTGAGACTGCAATTGTGGGTGTAGTTTGTGGCTGTGAAGGATTTTCTCTGTGTGAAGCTAACTGACCCACCTGGGCTTAAGCTTTGTCTTGGCCTTATTAGGCCCACTCTCCAAACACCTGAGCAATCTCCCACATAAGGCCACATGATGTGCCAATCATCATAATTATATGATATATCCAAAGGTTTGCAGCCCAGGGAAATTACTTTGATGTTTTTGAAAAGGTCTGAGAGCTCATCACAGTTTTGTGATTCCAAAGAACCCAACTTCCTTACCACATGGTACTTAACTAGGTGATTATTTGGAAGGCAAATGGAAACTTGTAGGCCGGCATCTAAAACTCTGTAATAAAGGGTGTTATGGGCTTTCTGTTTTCTGTTGGCAGAGCTGCTTCTAGCCATCGCTGTTTGTGAAGAGGCTGATTTGACCCCAGCAGGTCAGCCGTGGCCGGTCTGTGTGGGGGTTATACATGGAATTTTACGACTTTTAATGGGTCCTGAGAAGAGCAGTGGGCATTTGATCTGAATCTGGACCAGCCTGTTAGCTTACTACTTTCTATTGTCGTCCAGTCATCATACACTGGGACGATCTTCAATTATTTTGATAACTTGCTCATTTTTTTCTTCTGGCCTTGCCTCTCACATACAGGAATATCTGTAAATTCACTGAATTTGATGACTTCATATGATTTTATTTTCCCAAATGTCATGGCTTACTTCGGAACAAAACCAGAAATGATTCTGGTGCTGGAGTTTCCAGGTCACAGAAAGCCCAGGCCCTGGGCTAGAGTCTCTGTTCCTCTTTCTAGCCCAGAACAGGGGTGTGAGCTGCAGAGGGCTAGGTCACAATGCCACCCACCTCCCTCCATCTCAATGTCTTAGTACAGGAAGAGTTTAATTCTCGTTCAGGACCAGTGAGGCAAGTGAAGGACCTAGGGCACAAAATTTAAGAAGGCACCAACTGTCGGGATCAGGAAGGCACTGGGGCCTGTTTTCACTAGATCTCCACCATGCGTCAATAAAGAGGAACTGTTCGTGATTGCTGCAGAGAAATCCAGACTGACAGAGGCACGATCACCAGAAGAGTCGAACCAAAACATGGCAAATTGTGCGCAGGCTCTTAAAGCTTCCACCGGAAGTGACACCTGCCACTTCTGGTTAACATTTCACTGGTCAAGGAAAATCACATGCTCTGATTTCAAGGGGTTCAGAGAAAGGCCGCCTCACCACATGCCTGGAAAGTGGTGACCTGAGAGGATTTGGTGACCACTCCAAATGATTTCCATCATTTTTAATTCCTAGGTTCTCTAGCACGGAGGTGCCCCTGAGCCCACTGCCTCTCAAAACCAGGGAGTATGATGAATTCTGGGGCTACTTAGCTGATGGGTCAGGACTGATGGGCTGTGCTCCTTAGCATCATCTGCTCTGCCGAGGAAGACATTTGCAATGTGCTAGGACAGCAACAGCCCGGAAGGGAAGCTCTTCTCTTGCCTCCATGAGCAGCGGCTGTAGTCACCAAGGCTTGTCAAACCTCAGCGGCAGAAAGAGCCCCGCTCCTCTCTCTCTATCTCTTAATCTCCCTCATGCTATCTTTTTCATAATTCCAGGAAACTTTGGGATATATTCTGCAGGAGAGATCTTATCCTAAGTAGAGTTGCTCTATGTCACCCCTTGTGGGAAGTGAAGGTCAGTCAATGGGCATTATTTATTATTCATTGCGGGCTCCAGAAATAGCTGGACAAAAAGGACAAAATACAAAATAAAGAGGGAAGACTGAAGTCGTGGGATCTTGCCTTTGATTTTTATTATTGTTTCTTCCTCTTCTTTAGATGTAAATTAAAGCAGGGGTTGTGAAGTTAAAAAAAAGAAAATCTTGTATTTTATAGGAAGACTTTTTTTAAGGACATTTGCACTTTTTTCATAATTCATCAGTTCTCATCCAATATCTCTGACTCCCAGATTTGGCACACCCATTATTTATTTATTTATTTACTTACTTACTTATTTATATCCCCACCCTGCAAATGAATGGTGTATGGTTAAGTAAATTGTGGTATATTCATACAATTAGACAATACTGAACAATATCCATGGCTTGTTCCTTTTTATTGTTCAGGAACAAGCCACGGATACACTCAGCAACAGGGATGAATCTCATATACATTGTGTTGAGTAGAAGAAGTCTAAGACACAGAGATCACTATATATTTCCACTTAGACAAAGTTTTCAACAATAGGCCAAACTAAGCTATGGCTATAAAGATTAGAAAGTGGCTGCCTCTGGGAGGGGGATTGACGAGAAAGAAATGTACAGGGACTTTCTAGGATAATGGAAGTATTCATAAGTTGGTTGGGATGGTAGGTACAAAGGTGTTATGGCTCATCAGACTCTATATTTAAAATCTGCACTTTTATGATATGTAAATTATACTTCAATTTACAAAAATACAAAATAAATTCAAGGTATGAGAACCATGGGACCCCAAACTAACTTGTTTTCTCTGCAAGTGATCTCACTTCTTTTCCTCAGGGAATATTGAAAAAATATTGAAGAACGATATCCTCGCCCATGGTCAACTGAGTCAGAGGAGATCAATTTTAACTGTCCTAGCTTGACTCTCTCCCAGGGAGAATTTAAGAGCTACATTGGGGTTTGAATTGCCACATGGGATCAGCCAGCCTTTGCTTCACTTATCTCCTATTAACAGCTCATGGTCACAAGAGTGGTAGGGCCAGTTACAGAGACTCTCGCTCTTTGTCTACTTAGAATCAATAGAAATACATGATGCTGCACAAGATTAAAGCCGAACCCCTAGTCATCCATTTGTTGAAAATGGAATGCACTACCTGCTATTCCTCTAACGTGTCAGTGTGGTTCTGGCAAGTGAAAGGTGCTGCGTTGGATGCGGGCGAAGTGGTGGCCACTGCAGAGGTAGACGTGTAGAGAGAGGGCAGAAGGGAGGGAAGGGAGATAAATATGTTCCCTTGTAATGCCACAGAGGATCACATTACAAGCTTGCAGAGGCTTGCAGATGTTGGCATCTAGTCTGCATTTACTGAAATGTGAGACTTGCAGAGAAAAGAAGGAAAAATCCCACCTTCGGCTGATATTTGGCCTTGCAACACTGTTAAGAATTTTGTTTTGGGGGGCGCCTGAGTGGCTCAGTGGGTTAAAGCCTCTGCCTTCAGCTCAGGTCATTTTCCCAGAGTCCTGGAATCGAGCCCTGCATCGGGCTCTCTGCTCTGCAGGGAGTCTGCTTCCTCCTCTCTCTCTCTCTCTGTCTGCCTGCCTCTCTGCCTAATTGTGATCTCTGTCAAATAAATAAATGAAATCTTTAAAAAAAAAAAGAATTTTGTTTTGGTCCTTCATGCTTCCTAACTTTGGAAAATGAACGACCCCTGTTATGACCCGCTATCCTTTTATATCACAGTATTTACATTTTTATATATTTGTAACCACGAATGAATGAGATACATTTAAAAAAAGGTGGATACCATAGGTGCTAAAAAGAAAAGAAGTCTATGCAGTTATTTAAAACTAAGAGATTTTGAAAAATGAACCTGTTTTGGGTACACAAACCTTCTTCCCCTTGACTATTAGAGCAAATCTTAAAATCAGTGGGTTTCTTTTCAAAGTTCACTTACAGTTTGGTTTGGTGTGGCTTTTGTTTTGTGACATCCTTGACCCCCAACAGATTGCACTCCTCCCGCCCTGTGTTCCTGTCCTTGAGCAGACCCTACCCTCAATGCTGACTTGGGGCTTGGCCACGTGACTAGCTTTGGCCAATGGGAAATTAGCAAATGTGATGCAAGCAGAAGCTGAATAAGCCCTTACACACTGTGGCTTGTCCTCTTCCTAATGCTTGCTTTTAGAACCCCGCCACTGAGCTGTGAGAAAGTCCATGTAGCCACATGGAAGACAACCAAGGGCCCTGGCCAATAGTTAGCCCCAACCTGGCAGCTCTCTGAGCGTGGCCTCCAACCTCCAAATGAGCCTCCCCGGCTAATTCCACATGGGATAGTGGGACGAGCTGTCCCCACCAAGCCCTGTCCAAGTTGCAGATCTGTGAATCAATGAATGACTGTTGTTTTTTCAAGTCATTAAGTTTTGGGTTGGTTTGTTACATATGCATGAAGTAGTACACAAGCTGGTTTTTTTTTTAAAGATTTTATTTATTTATTTGGCAGACAGAGATCACAAGTAGGCACAGAGGCAGGCAGAGAGAGAGAGGAGGAAGCAGGCTGTCCTTGAAGCAGAGAGCCTGATGTGGGGCTCGATCCCAGGACCCTGAGATCATGACCTGAGCCAAAGGCAGAGGCCTTAACCCACTGAGCCACCGAGGCGCCCCAACCCAAGCTCTTTTTTGTATATATTTTATCTAGGTGTCTATCACCACCTGAATGTAAGTTGGCATATAGATTTTAACTCTGTGTAGTAGTTCGGGAGCTCTGTGTTGAGGGAGATTCTGAGACTGCATTCTAGTTTAGCAGAAAAACAGCCACGGCCCCAGTTTTACCTGTTCTGTGCACAGCAGCCAGACCTGTCTTTTAAAAATCAATGTGATGGTGTCACTGTGTTGCCTAAAATCGTCCAGGGGCTTCCCTTTGTACTTCCAATGAAAACCAAGTTCCTTATTCTTGTCTGCAAATCCCTTTGTACACTGGTCTTCCCTTGATTCCCTTCCAGGCTCATCTCACTCACTCTCCCACTCAGGCACTTGCCCAGTCCAGCCTCACACGCTGCCTTTCTGTTCTCTGAACATGCAAAGCCAGCGCCCACCTTGGCATCCTTCTGCTCATGTTACATGTTCTCTCTGCCTGGAGGTTTCTTCTCAGCACTGGCTTCTCGCCATTCAGATCTCAGCCCAAATATCAACTCCTCACTCAGCGCCGTCTGCTGGAGATTCTCTGTCTCCCTCTCCCTCTGCACCTTCTGACATTCGTGTGTGCCTTCTCTCTCTCTCTAGAAAAAAAATATATATAAAAAAAACAACTCCTGAGAGAGACTGCCCTGACTATGGGGATCAGGCAACTGTAATCATATATTTTAACAAACCACCTAAAAATTCAGTGGCTCAAAACAACGAGGAGGAGTCTCTGATTCACAGGTCTGTGGGGTGATGGGGGCAGCCCTGCCCTACATCTCAGCCTAGGGTTCAGAGTGCCTCCCAGGGGAGCAGTCAGAAACTCTCAAGCTTCTAAGGCCCCAGCTCAGAGCTCACACACTGGCCCCTCCCCCATGGTCCAGATCAATTCACATGGCCAACATCAACGGGGACGGAAAGTACTCTTCTCAGGGAGAGGATATTTGCAGAGCAATCGTCAAATCTACCACACTATCAGATCGAGAGCAGCCACACCAGCAGCCCTTACCTTCATTTCACCCACTTTCAATTCTCTGCAAATAATTTATCACTCTCTGATATTTTTTGTGGTTATTATGTTTGTTGTCTGTGTCTCTTTGTTAGAGCATGTGTTCTGTGAGTGCAAAGATATTTGTCTTCTTTAATGCCATATTCCTGGTCCATAGAACAATTTCTGGCTGAGATGAGGGGCCTGATAAGAACAAATGTTAGCTGTAGATGCCGATACAGAGAGAAGGACCTAGAAAGCCACTTATTTTTTTCCAGACCCAACTTATACAAATATCTTTTTTTTTTAAGAAAGATTTTATTTCTGTGTCACCTCTACACCCAATGTGGGACTCAAACCCATGACCCTGAAATCAAGAGTTGCACACTCCACTGACCGAGTCAGCCAAGCGCTTCCAAATATCTTGATATTTTAAATCAGTGGCTCCTCTTCCTGTAATTGCTCCATCTCTTTCAGTATTGTCTTCCAGTAATGTAAGAGACATCATGATGACCTGCTTTGAATGTTTTGTTTTTAATTACCCATCCATCTTTGTGACCCACTTGTGCCAAATGTTAGCTTTAGAAACTGTACTTTAACTCAAAGGGGCCTGACGGGGAAGTACCTTAAAACTCAAATCCTCAAATCAATCTCCTTCCAATTTCTAGGGGCAAATCCTCACCAGAGCTTTGACCCTGTCTGAATTGGGCTTTCCCAGAAGCTGGCCCTGGGAAAGGGAGTGAATTAGAGTTTATTTGGGTGCATGGACAGGGGTAGGGCAGTGGAGTGGTGATACAAGGAAGAGAAGATAGCCCTTCATTGGGGTCATTATTAGGTCAGTAACCAGACTGACCTTCTGGTGGTAACCAGAAGCATCTGGAATTTCATTTCACCAGTTTTAACAATCTGCCTCAGAATTATCCAGGCCAAGGTGTGAGGGAGCTGGGCATTTACACCCCTGTACTTGTCGGGCATTAAAGGTTGCTTGGAGGATTGGGGGCAAAGGAGTAGGAGAGGCGGGAGATGTTGACTCCTAGGGACTTTCACCCACTTTGTAGAACAATGTGGGTTCAGGAAGCCCCAGGGAAGGCTTCTGAAAAAGATGCGGGTGTTCGCTGTTGGAAGTGAGGCTGGATACAAGAGAAGCTTGAGATCAGAGGAGACAGGAGTGCAGAAGACCCTGATTAGCCTTTTTTTAAAACCAGTTTTGTTGTAGATAATTGACATGCAATAAGCTACATACATTTCAAGTGTACTGACGGGTAAGATTTGACATATGTATACCCCCATGAAACTGTCACCGCAGTCAAGATCACGAATAAAGCCAGCACCCTGGAAAATTTTCTGTTGCTCCTTTGTAGTCCCACCCTCTGGCTCCTTGCCATCACTAAGCCATCACTGATCTGCTTCCTGTCACAATAATTTGCATTTTCTAGAACTGTATATAAAAGGAATCATGTGGTATATACTTTCATTCTGCCCCTTTCTTTCATCCAACATTCATCCATGTTGTTGCCTGTATCAACAGTTCATAGCTCTTTGTTGCTGAGTAGTATTGTATTGTATGCATATATCACGACTGGATGGATATGTGGATTGTTTTGGCCACTATGAACAATGCTACTATGAACATTTGTGTATAAGTCTTTGTGCAGACATGTGCTTTCGTATCTCTTGATGTTACATTGATAACTTGGCATTGGCCATGAGAGTAGTATTTGCACCTCAGAAACTGGCAAACATTACAAATCCAAGGCTTTTCCCCAGAGACCTAGTTGTTAAATATTTGCCACCATACCAGTAGGCTATACCAGTAGGTATAGCCTAGAATTGGAATTACTGAATTGAAGAATATGCACTTGAAAAAAATGCCATTCATCTATGTTATCGAGGAGGCTTTCCAAAAAGGTTGTAGCTCTCTTGTTCATTAAAAGAAGTATATCCTTTCTGTCATCTCTAAATGTTCAACTCCCTCTCAGACAAAGATCTTTCAGTCTAAGATGCTGGTCATTCCTCAGGGTGATCTCGATATTTTTCCTTGTTATAGTAGAGAACAGGAATTTTGGAATGGTTTTGGAAGACTTAAAACACATTTCCAGGCTGCTGGGTGCATTTTTAAGGCTTTCATAACAAGGAAAAGGAGACATTAGACAAAAATCAGGCCAGAAAGGTGACATAATCAAATAGGGGAAAGGGGGCCGAAAGGAAATGTGACACATGAAATTCTTGTTCCACTGGTACACAGTTGTCTCAGCCATTGTTTATAAAGACATGTATTTCCACGTAGTCAAACCCAGTGAGCATGTGCCACTTCTGCTTTACTCATTTACTATTTCACATCACACTTCCATGAATGGACATGTGCTCATTATTTCCATCTAGACTACTTCATAATATTCTATTATTATTCCTCCCCTATTGTTGAGCATTTGGGTTGTTTCCAATTTTTTGACTTTATAAATAGCATGGCTTCCTGCAAATTCCTTCCTTTGCCTTGTAGATTATAATTTCCTTGGATTAGGTTTCTAAAAGACCTCTTTCCCCCTGGCCATGACTTGTTTATTTTGTTCAATGTAGACACTTCTTTTCTTTTCTCTCCTGTCCTACCCCTACATTTGGCAGGGGTGGGGATTCTTGCTAGGGACTGTCATGGGGCCCAATATACATACCCCCCTTTACAAACTAACACACTTTCTCTAATAGTATATTTGCTTCTTTTCCCAGCTAGACTGTGGGTTACACAAGAGGAGGGCATATTGTTTTTTTCTTCTTTGTTGGTACCCTATTGCTTATACTGTAGGGGCTCTGTACATATTTATTGATTTAACTAACTACTTCTCTGGCTTTCTTTTCCTTCTTTTTTCAAGTCGTGTTTGACATTAATTCCCTCAGGAGTTAATAGATGAACAACCCTTAGAGTCCCACTCTCATTCTGCTGCCTTTGCTATAGTTAGATGATGGCTAACCCTGAACTAAACCTTTATTTGGCACCAGGCCATGCCTGCAGTAATCATGAGTCAAGTTCAAGGCTAAGTCAGTATTTCCCGCAGAGATGAGTTAATTATAGGCAATAAAAATGTAAAAGGATTAAATTAGTTAGACCTGCAAAATTATCTTTTTTACTTTTCCGAATGCAGTCTTGTACTTAAAATGGGTGTGTCTTCGGTCAGGTTCCCTGGAAACAGACTGCAGGATAGAGAGATTAGCGGAAAGGAAGTTCCCCGAGGTGTTCTCTAGGGAGAAACACCTGTGGGGGACAGCAGGGATGGGCAGAGGGAGAAGTTAAAGCGTGACACAGACCCATCAGCCACCTCCATAGTGAGTTTGAGACCTGGGGTGGTCCTCCAGAGTCATCCTAAATTGAGGTGAGGGAACAGGGACGTCATTACCTTCCCCTCATTGGCCAGTCACTGGATGCAGCCTGCTCCCAGAGAATGCTTATCAGTGAGATTCCCAGAGAGGGACTGTGCTGTGAGCCAGCACCCCCCCGCCAACTGCCAGCAGCTGGGAGGATCTGCTCCTCAGTCCTGAAGGGGGTATCTGGGGAGACACCAGGGCTGCCACCTGGTGAACCACCTCAAAGTGGAGAGCTGGGAGAATTGATTGGCAGGTCTCACAACGGGGTGGAACCAAGTCTCCATCTTCAGTCAACTTAATCCCTATTGTTCCTGGGAGTTCTGAAGTTTGGAGGAGGTAATGGCTGAAACAGCCCGAGTTTGTGTGGTCTCAGGACGTTTTTTTTTTATTTTTCCTAAGAAAAAAGAAAACACAACCGTCACCAGCCTCCTTTCCCTCAAGGTGGTTTCCCCCATATGCATTCCCCTACAGCTGTTTCCTCAATTTGAAGCCCCAAGAGTCGGAGGCAGGAAGGTGTTATGATATAATCAGGAAGTCTGCCCACAAAAGTTGAGGATTGTCTCGGGAGTCCCAGAGATGTCCTGAGGTTGGGGATGGGCCTGTGTTACCACAGATACCTTTCCCTTCACAAATCACCACCCACGAAACAGTTTCAAAGGGAACTGTAGACATGAATCCCATTACGCAAACTTATTTATGAGGCTGAATTAGCTCATGTCTGCAAAGCACTTTGAGCAATTTGGATAGACCTCCTAAACTGTTTACTTAAAGTATTACCTCACCCTTAAGTCAATTTCCTAGAGGTAGGACAAGCTAAACAGCTTCTATTAGAAAATAATCTCATGAGCTTTCCCAACATCTAATGTGTATTATCATTAGCAGTTTGATGTAAGGGTCTGCTTGTTGAGGCAAGACAATGATTTTTCACTTATTTTCCATACATATTTATTTGCTGTCTTTTAAGAATGGATTATGATTTTTATGTTCAAAAAATTACAGCTTGGTATGGCCCACATTTAAATGAATACTTTTAGACTGAAAGAATCAGTCATATTTTTGACAGAAGGTAACCAGATGTCCTAATTATATGTGTGTGTGTGTGTGTGTGTGTATGTGCATGTTCTAGCACGTTCTATGATAGAATTCCAGTTCCCTGGATACAAATAGCCCCAGTGTCCTCCAGGATCTCAGGCAAGAGAGGGCTTCAGGGTAGTAAGCATGGAATCCATTTTAGGCATACAGAGAATATTCTTCTGTACAATGTTAGCACAGTGGTCAATTTGTTTAAAAATCGGGTTATAAGGATATCTGATTCCTGCTACCCTGGCTGCTTCAGGACCAATAGAGAATGGTTCTCTCTCCTTCCCACTCATACCTAACTCATAAGAGTTTCACAATATCTGACCATTAACGAACAGGTTGGTTTTGGGGGATGGGAAGTATGGTAGATCCAGTCTCTCTCTCTCTCTTTTTTTAAAAGATTTATTTATTTATTTGAGAGAGAGAGAAAGCATGAGCAGGAGGGGCACCACAGTAGGGAACTCTGCCACTGATACTTCTGGAAACCGGGCATATCTGCTGCTGCCCATCATAGTGACTCAGGGAGTGCCAGCTTCTCTATTTATTCATCTCAACCTCTACTTAGTTATTTACTTATTTAAAAATTGAATTTATGTGTGTTTTTAATGTATTTTTTATTTTACAATCCAACAGTTGGTGGAAGGGTCACCAGCTTCTGATTCAAAGGCTGGCATAGGTGGGTCTCCCCCGTGAAGGTTAGGGTTCTACATCTGTATTCTTGTATCCTCTGCCTCCCATAGCGTACAAGCTTATCTCCCCTTCTATTTTGAATGAGTTATTTGAGATAGGAGAGAGGGAGAGGGAAAGAGAGAGAGAGAGAGACTGTAAAGAAGAAAACCAAATTTCAGAAATTACACCAAAAACCATTTTTACAAACTTTATTGTCCCATCAGAAAGGCAGTTTTAAACCTCTCAGTACTACTTTTTACAAACCATTAAACTTTCCACTGTTACATGTTTTTTCCCAAGGAATGTGTAAAACAGTCATCCCTACCCTTACAAGAAAATTTACGTGATTATATATTCTTGGGGGAGAAATTTCTAAGCATGAAGCAAAGCCAGAGGCCATAAAGAAAAATATTGATAACCTTTGCTACTTCAGGAAAAAAAAATGCCATAAACAATGTTAAAACATTTGACAAATGGGAAAACATTTGCAACTCATACGACAGAAGACTAATGTCTTTAATATAATAAAATCTCTTACAAGCCAGTAAGAAAACTTTTAAAACCACAGTACCAAAATGGTCAGAGGATATGTACAACTAATTCACAAAAGAAGGCAAATAGTCAACAGCCATAGGAAAAGATACTCAACCTAACTATTAATAAAAATGCAAAGGAAAACAATAAGGCATAACCTCTCTATCAGACTGGCAGGGACAAGAAAGATGTTGAACACAGACCTGAACCAATCTGGCCATCCAGCAAGCACCCAGGTCCTTTAGTGAACATATTAAAGCTGGGTGGGGGGCATATCCGCCTGCCTTCACAACCTTGCCGGTGGCTGGTTTATTACTATGGAATGAAATATTAAATCCAAGTCTCCAAATTGTCTCAAACAGACAAACACTTCTTCGCAAGCCAGTACAAAAGAGGATGAAAGGCTTGTTCTGTGGAAAATGCTTGTCTACTCCTCATAACGTGACTGGCTGGTTTTGTAGCGGAGTCGGCATGTGGCAGAATCCAAGCCATGTGCTGTTTCCGTGGCATCCACCACGGGGGCTGGAGCAACCCCTTGCTCCTATAGGGGTTGTAGAGCTCAGGCAACATTCTTAGCCGGAACACCGCTTATCTCACCAATAAAGACACATCTTTTCTTTCCTCAAGTGTGAGGTCATTACAACTGCGGATGTCAGTTCTCGACTAGCGCCCATCAGGTGCTGTTTAAGTACCTCTGGATACTTGAAATGTGAGCCCACACTCACACTCCCAGCTGGAGCACACAGAATTACCTCAGGCCCGTAGAGAAACAATGGCAATAGAACTGTGGAAATCAAGTGGGAAGAAACAGTCACTGCAGATTGGTACCTTTCTGAAAGGTAATGTGTCAACATGTATAACAATATCAAGTGAACATACCCTACGAATTAGTGATTCTACTTGTGGCATTTTATCCTAAGGAAGAAAGTAAACGCATGCACAGAGGTCTGCCCAGGGATATGCATGGCTTCCTTATTCTTAACAGTGCAAGGTTGCAAACAATCCAAATTTTATTAGTAAAGGAGTGATGCACATCCGTGGTTGCTTGAGAGTGGGAGTGGGCCTGGGAGAGGTGGAAGGGATGCCAGGGCAGGATTACAAATGGCCAGGATGAAGCTTTTGGGGGGATGATGGACATATTCACTCTCTTTGTGGTGATGCTTTCATGAGCGTATAAATCTAGTAAAGCTTTTCAAATTATATGCTTTAAATACAGGCCGTTTACTGTATGTCAGTTATATCTAAATAACGGTGTTTTAAAAATTCCGTCAGTAGATAATGAATAAATAATAACCAGGGGAAGATTTACTGAGCACTTCACATGGGCCTGATACCATGCCAGGTGTCTCTTGATTCTCATGTTAGCCTTTTGAATTCAGAACTGTTATCATCCCCATTTCTCACAGATGAGAAAACTGAGGTTTAAAGAACTGACAGGATCTGTTCAAAGTTGCACAGTTAGAAAGTAGCTAAGGGTAGGACTCAACAAACTGCAGCCCATGAACCAAAGCCAGCCTGGCCCCTATTCTCATAAATAAAGTTTTGTTGGAACCCAGCAGAGCCCATTTGTTTACATATTGTATATGTCTGGTGTCACACACAACAACGACAGAGTTGAGTAGGTGGCAAGAGAAATCACGTGCCTCAGGGGATGGCTAATTTTTTGTGTTGACTTGGCTAGGTCATGGTACCCAGATATTTGGTTGAACGCTATTCTCCATGTTTCTGTAAAGGCATTTTTCAGATGAGATGAACAGTTAAAGCAGATTACCCTCCACGGTATGGGTAGGACTCACCCAGTCAATTCATAGAAAAAGACAGCAGTCCTTGGTGAAAGAGGGAGTTCTGCCAACAGACTGCCTTCATTCTGCAACTCTTCCCTGGGCCTCCAGCATGCTGGTCCTCCCTACAGAGTCTGGACCTTGACAATCATGTTAGCTAACTCCTTCAAATCTCTCCCGTTCTCCATTTATAAATATATAGATAGAGAAAGAGCTAGAGACGGAAGTAGAAATATCTACAGACACAAAGTTATAGACATATAGATAGATGGATCCAGACACAGAGATACAGACCTAGATAGAGATAGATCTGTATCTCAGTGTCAATATCTAGGTCTCTTGTTGGTTCTGTTTCTCTGGAGAACCCTGAGTAATATAGTCCACAAAATCCAAAACATTTATATGGCCCTTTACAGAAAAATGTTTCTAACTCTTAGCTTTGAGCCAGGATTAGAATCCAAACAACTCGGCTGTAGAGTTTATACTCTAAGCCACTACCCTACACAAACATCCAACCAATGGAATGCTTTATGGCCATTAAAAATTATGATAGTGAGGGGTGCCTGGGTGGCATAGTCAGCTGGGCATCTGACTCTTGGTTTCAGCTCATGTCGTGGTCTTGGGTTTGAGGGATTGAAACCTGGTTGGGCTCCATGCTCACTGCAGAGTCTGCTTGAGACTCTCTTTTCTTCTCCCTCTGTCTCTGCCCCTTGTGCGTGCTCGCTCTCGCTCTCTCCCTTTCTCTATCTCTCTCTGGCATAAATAAATAAATCTTCTAAAAAATTATGATAGCTATGCTTACTCCTTTGAGAAAATGTTTGGAATTTATTGCTAAACAAAGAAAGCAGGTTATACCTGTATTTATGGTATTATCACATTTCTATTAGAAACAGTATACATGAGGAAAGTTATAAAAATGTATATACTGAGTATGTTAACAGTGGTTTTCACCAGGCACTGGATTATGAGTGATTTGTGCTTTTGCTTTATACCTCTTCGTATTGTCTGAATATTTCACAATGAGCATATAATCAGAAAGAAAAACGTCAAAACAATTTTCATTCTGAAAATGTGAAGAGAATGCCTAATGGTATGTTTTTTTTATACTGCCTCAAAATTACGCCATGTACATCCAGGTCAGGGTGTCAACATCAAAATGTCGTTGATGGCAAAACAGTGACAACTGTACAGTAGTCACATCCCTCTCCACCATGTCCTCATAGTGCATTGTCCATACAGCCAGCAGTCTGTGTGCTCTTTCACAAATGCTCAGCTGACTGTGTGACTCCTGTGCTTATATTCTTCTAGTGAATTCCCATTTAAGGACCAAATTGTTTCCAGCATGGCACATAGCATCTTGGTCCTTGGCTCTTGCTACATTTGTCTTGTCTACTCTGTTCCAGCCATACTGATGTATGTGCAGTTCCTGAAAACACCCTGTTTTTTTTTAAAAGATTTTATTTGAGAGAGAGAGAGAGAGAGCAGAGAGTGAGAGAGAGTATGAGTCGGGCAGAGGAGCAGAGGTAGAGGGAGAAACAGACCCCCCACATCCAGAGTCCGACACGGGGGGCCTGATCCCAGGACCCTGAGATCACGAACTGAGCCAAAGGCGGACACCTAACCAACTGGGTCACCCAGGTGCCCTAACACCCTGATTCTTATCTTGGTCTCACAGGAGTTAGGGTCATATTATTGCCACTGAGAACAATCACTAGATCTTGTGTTTGTTTTTTCAGTGCCTAGAATAGTGCCTAGCACAGGTAGGTATAACAAACGTGGAATAAAAGATGGCTGAATGTATAGCATGCAGAACCTCTATTATGTTAATAAGTTTTCAACTTTGGTCCTGGTAGACAAGATGGCCGGAGAGGTGACATTTTATGTCATTGAGGTATCGCACTATTAGCACTGTTCTTCAGGTGCGTTTTGGGTGGGTTTACTTGGGAACCTAATCATAACATACAACATAGCTTGAATAAAAAGTGGTTTTAGTTCTCTGCCTCTGTGTCAAAGACGGGCTCCATGTTCACCGACCATTTCTTTTGCCTGGCCGCCCAGAAAAGCTATTTCTTAGCCTCCCTTGCAGTGAGTTTCTGAAATTATGACTGAATTCTTGCCAATGGGAATATGAACAGAAACGATCTGTGCCTCCCACCAATGTGCTTTCAAAATATTCTCATTTTCTGCTCCATGTGACCGGACTCAAAGGCCCCCGAAATGGTGGAGTTGCACGATGTTAGGAGACTGGTCCCTGATCTATGATGTGGCCTCAAAAGGAGTCTTTGTTGAGTTTAGCAACTGAGATCATGGGGTCTATTTGTTGTTGCAGCCCAACCTAGCTTCTCCTGACTGCATCATCTGCCAGAGAAACTTTTATAACTCTTTGAAGCTGGGCAGGACTTACATGGTCACTTTAATTTGACACTTCAGAATGCAGACATCGGACTATATCTCCTTATTCAGCTTCTTCATTTTTATTTTCCAAATGATTTGAAAGAGAAACATGGAGGAAGATAATGACTATTCAGTAGAAAGCAAAAAATAGTACAGAGCACAAATAACTCACAATTAGCATAACAATTCTTGCTATTAATATGAATCATTCACTTCTTCTCTAAATTTTTTTTATAGTTTAGAAATCTGCAGTGTTTAATAGAAACCTCCAAACACACTGCCTTTTAGATGAAAGGGGAATTGTATACATTTATCAAATACACGTATAGATTATGTGTTTAATTCACTGAGTCATCTATGTAAGAGTGAAATCCAACAGAAAATTAATTAGGACCTACTATGTGTGTTTTGTTGTACAGCAATGCTCTTCAGTTGGTATGCAGATGGGGTTGTTGGTGGATTCAAGCTACTTTTCTGTTACATAAACTTTGCTAAATGTGACCAGAAATGTGGATTTTTTTAAATTGGCAATTATGATCCTTGGGCTGCATGTTATTCTATTAGACATCTGGCTGCCAAATCCATGCAGGACCTTTTCATGACCATCATATACCACAGGGAACAGTAATTTACGCTGAAAATCAAATTAACTGAAAAGGGGCTTTTCCAAACAAAACACAGGAAAGCTTATTATCATAAGTGCATGCAAACTGAAGTGTTTGATCCAGTGTGGGGGTCTTTCCTATGAAATTTTGCCTGATTCTCCCTCTTTGCTTAGCACACCATCCTTGAGCTATCATTTTTAGTTTATGTGAGCTTATAGCATGACCCACAGCAATTATTTCTTTCCCAGACCCTCTAGTGGACTGCGAGTTACACACCAACCCCCTTTTGACTTCATATCCTAAGGGCCTGGCATGAAGCAGAAACCCAGTAGATACATATGTTATGAATAGTCATGTAATTGTTGAGACTGTCATGCTTTCAGGGTTAGAAAAAAACCCTTCCACAAATTCCTACTTTACAGTTACAACATCTTACAGAATTTTTGCATGAGTTCTATATCAGTATGTCAGGGTATACTATATAGTTTCAGGATACCAAAGATATTTATTTATTTGGTTTTTTATTTGTTTATTTATTTGTTTTATTGAGGTATAGTTGACCTATAGCATTACACTAGTTTCAGTTGTACAACATAATGATTTGCCATTTGCATACACTACCAAATGATCACAGCATGAGTGTTGTGACCACCCGTCACCATACAGAATTAGACATTTTCCTCTTATGATGAGAACATCGAAGATGTACTCTGAGCAATTTTCAAATATACAGTACAGTCTTATTAACTATAGTCACTGTGCTGTCCATCACATCCCCAGGACTTTATATATATATATATACACACACACATACATACATATATATATATGTGTGTATACATGTATATACATATATATACATGTATATATATATGTATATATGTGTGTGTATATATATATATATATATTTAAAAGATTTTATTCATTTATTTGACAGAGAGATCACAAGTAGGCAGAGAGGCAGGTGGGGGGTGGGGGGAAGCAGGCTCACCGCTGAGCAGAGAGCCCGATGCGGGGCTCGATCCTAGGACCCTGAGATCATGACGTGAGCCGAAGGCATAGGCCCAACCCACTGAGCCATCCAGGCGCCCCCAGGACTTATATATTTTATAAGGGGAAGTTGGTACCTTTTTGTTCCCCCTTCAGGCATTTGCTCCCCCTATCCATTCTCTGTATCTAGGAGCTAGGATGCCAACATTTTTAAAGAGAAACATGGTAGGAGACTGGGAGGAGGTCAAGAAAAGATTGGAGGAAGACTTTCACATGACTTACTGACCTGTGCTGGAGCAGAATGCCAGAATGGACCACAGGGTGCTCAACAGTCGTGAGGGGCCGTGGGGAGTCTCGTCGTATGTGGAAAAGGCCAGGCTTAGACCAGACATCCAGCCACACAAGGCAGAGGAGGGAAAGGTTTGTTGTGAGGCCATGAGACGTTGTTGTTTTAGCTTTTCCGCTGCCTGCATTGCTGTCCAATAGGACCAGACTTGAAGGGGAATGCATTCTCCTATAAAAACTTCCAAAGGGAGACGAAACCACTGCCTCCGGTATTTAGCCTGCCTGGTTGCCCCTGTATACTTCCTTGTATATCTTCCCAAATTCTTGACGCTACAAGTTAACTTCCCCACCTTTTTTGGTGGGGGCGGTGGTTCTCTATTTAGTAGAGCTGGAGAACAACTAGTCATCATTCAGCATAAGATGTTAAATCACCCCAGTTGGTTTCTTCCCTTTTGTATGAAATTCCAGTTCCCTTATTTATTTCTTTTAGGATCTTGTTTGCTAAGCCATCATGTCTGTGACTCTCCGCTGGAATGTGGCTGGGCTGTCTCTTTCATCCTGAAGTTCTGAACACTATGCCATAAAGAGAACATGATGAATGGCCACAGAAGAAAAAGCTAGTATATGAAATCCCTAACTGTGACTTTCCTTGTGTCCTTTGTATCCTCCCTAGTTCCTTCACTCATTTGGAGCACATTCTACGTGCCAGGAGTTGTAGGAGCTCCAGGATATCATGGCAAACGAAACTAACCCAAATCCCTACCCTTACAAACTCTACATTCAAGCTAGGGGAGACGGATAATACACAAAATATGTAAGTCAGGAATCCTATTATGCCAGCTGATAAGCAGTGTGATGTAGCCACATGAAGGGGGGAAGGGCAGGGATAGAGTTTGGGGTTGCAGTTCCACTAGTGCCCAAGATGGGTTTGAAGGAGAAGTTTGTGAAAAATGATTAAAGAAGACAATTCAGGTGGTACAAACCAACACTTATATTTTATGAAATGGGCAGTCTCTATTCCCAAGGGTCCAGAAAACTGCAGAACAGAGAGGAAGGCAGGAGGCTTTTATAAGGATGAAGATTAGGGAACAAGGCAGTAAGTATAGAACCCAGAGGTGGTGGTAGGTGGGGATTGGCTGACTGGTTATACTGTGTTTCTGGCCAAGCCAAGCATTTAAAGGGACACGACACTTAAGTCTTTAAGTTTCAGTTTGCTGACGTCGCACCCAGACAGAAGTGGCTCCATCTTAGGCCCAAACATTCTTTCAACCATGTGGATTTTGAGTAAAGACCTGGAGGAGGTGAGGAAGCCACGACGAAAACAGGCATCTGGTGGTTGGGGGGGTAGGCAGAGCAAACAGCCAGTACAAAGGCCCTGAGGTCAGAACTGGCTGATGTGTTTCAGAAACAGTAAAGTGGCCATCCGATGGGTGTAGAAGAGTGGACAAAGGGGCAGGTAGCTGGGCTGGGGACAGAGGTGCAGCTCAGATTGTGTTAGAACCTTACTGAGGCTAGAAGGACTTTGGCTTTTACTCTAGGATGGGGAGCCGTGGGTGGGCTTTAAGCCCCAAACAGGCCTGATCTGATTATGCCTTAATAGGATCACTCTGTGTGAAGGCGAGCCTGAAGGAGGGAGGGTGGCAGCTGGGAGAGCAGCTGAAGACTCTTGTAATGATCCAGCAGCGTGATTAGGATGGCTCAGACCGGGGCAGTGGAAGCAGACATGCAGAGAAGTGACCAGATTCTAGATATATTTTGAAGGGACAGCCCACGGGATTTGCTGATGTGAGAAAGAAAAGGAGTTGCAGATGATGGCACTTTTGGCCTGAGCCACTGGAAGGATGGAGTTGCCATTCGGGGCTGGGGTCGAGAACGTTTTAGATGGTAGCAGGGAGGTGGTTGTGGTAGGTCCACCCGGAGCTCCGTCTCAGACATGGTGAGTTAGAGAAGACCAGAGGACCTCCAGGTAGAGATGTGGACAAGGCAACCGGGTCTACATATCGGGAGCTTGGGGAGGAAGCACCAGCCAGAGACATCGACCCCGGGAGTCCTCCTCACACTGAAGGTATTTATAGCCCTGAGACACAATGAGACCACCAAGCTAGCATTTCCATTAAAGACAAGAGGTTCAGGGAATGAGCCCAGGGCCATACCATGAGCAGGGGAGGCGGTGGGGAGGTGGGGTGGATTGTTTGTACTAAGGGAGAGCACATCCCTGCCCATCATGTGGAAGCTTTTTGGTGCGAGCAGCCACGAGGCAATCAGCTTGGGGTCGGGGGGAGGAGGGTGATTCCGCTCAGTGTGGGGGAAGGAAAGGATACTGCAGTGCAGAACGTGAGCGGACATGAACGTGAACGCGGGAAGAAGGCAAGGCCAAGGGTTAGGAGCAGAAGGACAGACAGTCTGAGCACAGTGGGCAGCAGGCTGGAGAGACGGAGGTGGGGGGGGTACAGTGTCAGTTACTCTTGTCTCGGTTTGCAACTGTTTTCCGTCAAACTAACTGCAGTGTTTCAGACCGCTCTCCCTGGGCTCCTGAGGTGGAGGGTTTTCCGCAGCGGGAGCGCTCACCTGCGGGAGGTTTCCTGGGATGGGTCACGTGCGGAAGGTTGCGGGGGGGCGGGGGGGGGCGCCGGTGGGAGAGGCGTGAAGGCAGTGAGGGAGGCAGGTGGGGCAGAGGAGCTCCCCTCCGTGATGTGTTGCCACAGAGGCCTCAACCCCTCCCATGGGGGGCTCTGGAGCTGTCCTGGCCTTTCAGCACCATCCCCAAATGAGGCCAGGGGAGGAGGTGTCTGTATGATTCCATCAGCCACTTTTTGGCCCTGGCTGTTCCTTCGTGAGAGGTGGTGTAACCTGCACAAGACCCTGTGCCTGAAGGCAATGCCCAGAGAGGGACACCGCTGTGAGCCGTCAGCAGCCGCTGTTGTCAGAGGCTGGGGTGTGGGTGGTGTGCCCCCGAGAGGGACAGCTCCGGGAGCACACGGTATGCACTGGGAGCAGCTACAAGCCACATGTGCGCCAAGGTCAGATGTTACATTGAAATGAATGCAAAGTAATGGGGATAACTTCCTTCTCCACCCTTGGAAAACATCTTTGTTTCCTGGCTTTTCTCACATGGAGAGTGTTTCCAACTGGGATGGTGTCAGTAAATTACTTGAGGGAAGGGACTAGAGGGTTGGACAAAAGAGGATAAGCATGCAAGAACTAAGGCCATTAAAATTTAAGAGCTGGAGCCTGCCAATGAGGGGGAATTTGCAAAGAACACAGCCGGTATTTGGTATTCGGGTTGGAAAGAGAACCAGCAGTCCTCTACCGTTTTCCCAGGAGGCACAGGGAAATGGGTGGAGGGGACTTTGTCATCCCAGTACCGGAGGACTGCAAAGTAAGGCGGAGTCGTGTGTAATGAAGAATTGTCCCAATGCCAAGGCCAATACTGAGCATCTCTATTGAGAAGCATTGCAGTTGCAGTGAGTTGTGTGCGACCTGGTTACAGGTAGGATGGCTCGGCAGTTTATTCCAGCAACCAGGGCACTGCTGAGCTGGAAGGGTTTTCTTGATAATGACATGACAAAAACCAGTATAACCCATGAGTGAGGCGGGGGAGCTAGGACTGCCAGGAGCCCTGGTGTGGGGGCTTGCAGTTGTCCACACAAGGTAAAGGCGAAATCAAACCCAGGAGCACAGGGTGGGAAGGATGTATGCAGAAGCCTCCCCGTGGCCCGAAGTCCCCTGTCACTGTAGTGACTTTTAAAAAGAATTGAATGTTTACCCTCTTGTGGCTTAAGAGGAGTTACCCATCTTAGCTACAGATACCCGATCATTGTCAACATGCTGGGCAGGAATTACTGAACCAGGAACCTCGACTCTCCTGGTGGTTCCAGTATTCACTCAGCACCATGTTTCCCAGCTGTTTTCACGTCACGGCCTACAGAGAGACTGTTTTTTAATTGCAGGGCGTTCTGGGTTACCTGCGGGAAGCTGAAGGCGACAGGCTCCATCTGGCCATCCCCCAGCCATCAAGGTTTGAGACGTGGGCACTCCTGGGACCTGTGGGAGTACGCCACGCCACAGAGAGGCTGCGCCTTACCAGGTGAGCCTGGAAAGCCCCCAAGAAGCTAAGAACAAGACAGAGATGAAGTATCCCCAATCCATGGTTTTAATGCTTTGTTGAATTTAGTAATAATTTGTTGGTTTAAAGTGCTTAACGTGTTTGGGACGATTTGGTGAGATTAGCCTTAGCTTCCATTTGAGAAATGTGTCTTTTTAGAATGCAATTGCACAATGAATGGTAGGAGGAACCTGCCTGGGTTCTTTCAAGCATCTAGCGTCAGAATGTTTCAGAGAACCCCCGCCAGCGCGTGCGCAGTTCACTCCCCCAGTTAGCCGGTGGGGGCAGGGGCGGTGGTGGGGTGGCGGGCGGCAACTCCGGGTCCAGAGACCGGTTCAGGGAGACAATGGTCTAGGATTCGCTGAGCTTCAGTGCACCTTAAGCCCCAGGTGCTGCTATTCTTGCCAGAAGTAGTCACATATCCTGGGATCTTGGATTCCAGAGAACACACGGGAGTCTGGGGTGAGAAACACTGGGGCGCCCGGTGCTGGAAACCCCTCCTCCCACACTCATTCTTACAGAACGTGGCTCCTGCCAGAGAGAAAGCAAGCTCCAGGCACCCTCCCTCAGCGAACCCTCCCTCACTGTGGAGGTGACCTCTCCAGCGACCCAGTCAGGTGTGAGAGACCAGGATCTGGGCCAAAGGCTGAGCAGGGGCGTGAACACCCAAAGCCAGAAAGGGGGACTGAGCTGCGCAGGCCAGAAGTCGGTTGCCTCCAGGAGGCCAAAGGACCTCAGGGAGCCAGATTTCTGGGTTGGGCTCCTGGGGCCCCCATCTGATGTCTGCGGAAGTCCAAAGCTATAGCAGCCCAAAGGCTCCCACTATTTTAGGAGCCCCTTGTTCCTTCGGGCAGCAGGGAGGTGACTGAGGTGCCTGGAATTCCTCCCAGGAGACCATCACCACCTCTTCCTCAAACCTGTCCCTTGAAGAACAGGGATTTTCGGACCCAGCCCAACTGCTTTCTTTTTGGTAATACCACTCTAACCTGTGTGAGGTGGTAAACCATTGTGATTTTGATTTGCATTTCCCCGACGATTGGTAATGTTCAGTACCTTTTCGTGTATGTGTTGACCATCTGTATGGCATCTATGGGAAAATGTCTATTTAGATGTTCTGGCTGTTTTAAAATACGATTGTTGTTGTTGTTTGGCCAATGAGTTGTATGAGTTCTTTGTATATTTTGGATGTTAACCTCTTATCAGATGTATAATTTGCTAATATTTTCTCCCATTCCGTAGGATGCCTTTTTATTTTATTAATGGGTTCCTTCGCTGTGCAGAGGATTTTTAGTTTGATGTAATCCCACTTGTTTATTTTTGTTTTTGTTGCCTTTGCTTTTTGGTGTTAAATGCAAAAAATTACTGCTGAGACCTAGGCCAAAGAGATGATCCCCTTGTATTTTCTTCTAGTAATTTTACGGTTTCAGGTCTTACATTTAAATTTTTCATCCATTTTGAGTTGATTTTTGTTTCTGGTATAGGATAATAGGCCAATTTCAGTCTTTTGCTTATGGCTATCCAGTTTTCCCAGCACCATTTCCTGAAGAGACTGTCGCCCACTGTATGTTCTTGGCTCCTTTTGGCAAATGGCCATATATGCATGGGCTTATTTCTGAGCTCTCTGTTCGGCAACATTGATCTGTGCCCATTTTTATGCCACATGTTTATGTTTTGATGACTGTAGCTTTATAATACCATTTGAATCGTGGCACATGATGCCTCCAGCTTTGTTGTTCTTTCCCAAGATTGCTTTGACTATTCAGGGTCTTTTGTGGTTCCATATAAATTTTAGGGCTGTTAGATTTCTGTGAATATGTCGCTGGAATTTAACAGAATGTTGTTAAATCTGTGGATTTCTTTGGGTAGTATGGATATTTTAACAATATTAGGTTTTCCAACTCAAGAGCACAAAATATCCTTCCATTTATTGGTGTCTTCTTCAATATCTTTCAATATCTTTCATGACTGTCTTACAGGTTTCAGTTTACAGGTCTTTCAGCCCCTTGGTTAAATTTATTCCTAGGTATTTTATTCTTTTCATGAAATGATAAGTGGGATTCTTTTTGAGAATGCATGATGATGATGATGATGGTCCAATCGAGCTGTAATTGACATATATCATCATATTAATTTCAGGTATATGGCGTGATTACTTGATATTTGTGTATATTACAAAATGACCACCACAGTAAGTGTGATTAACATCTGTTGCCCTACAGAGTTCAGTTTTCATCACAAGGAAAAAAATTTTTAAGATTGACTTCTTATTAATTTCAAATATGAAATACAGTATTATTAACTATAGTTAATATAACTATATAACTATAGTTACTATGTTACTATGTTATATATCACAACTTATTTATTTTATAACTGAAAATTTGGCCCCCTTTACTCACCCACAACCACCAATCTGTTCTGTGTATCTAATCTGTGAGCACACATGCATTTTTTCGATTCCACATGTAAGTGAGAACCTATGGTATTTGTCGTTTTCTGTGTGACTTACTTCATTTAGCATTAACTCCCCCAAGGGTCATCCATATTGTTGCAAATGGCAGGATTTCATTCTTTTTTTTAATGGGTGAATAGTATTTCATTTTATATATATATATACATACATATATATGTATGTATATACATACATATATACATATACATATATATATGTATATGTATATATGTATCTCATATCTTTTTTTTATCCATTTGTCTATTGAAGGACATTTCAGTTGTTTCTGTATCTTGACTATTGTAAATAATGCTACGGTGAACCTAGGGGCGTGTATATGGGGGTGCAGATATCTTTTTAAGTTTGTGTTTTCATTTTCTTCAGATAAATACCCAAAAGTAGAGTTTTAGGATCATAAGGTAGTTCTATTTTTAAAATTCTGAGAACCATCCATACTGTTTTCCGTAGTGTCTGTATAGATGGACACTCCCACCAACAGTGCCCATGGGTTCCAGTCACATCCTTGCCAATACTTATTTCTTGTCAGTGGGATTGTTTCCTTAATATCTCTTTCTACTCCTTCATTATTAGTCTATGGCATGGGAACACAACACTGATTTTGTATCTTGCAACTTTACCAAGTTTGTTTATTCTGTAGTTTTTGGTGGGCTTTTTAGGTGTTTTTTTTTTAGGTTTCTTTCTGCATAATATGTCATTGGCAGATAGAAAGTTTCACTTCTTCCTTTCTAATTTGGATGCCTTTAATTTCTTCTTCTTACCTCACTGTTTCACCTGGAATTTTCAATACTATGTTGGATAAAAGTAGTAAGAGTGGACATCCTAGTCTTGTTCTGTTCTTTGAAAAAAGCTCTTTTTCTTTGAACACTGAATATGATATTATCTGTTTACTCATCTGATATGGCCTTTATTATGTTGAGGTATGTTCTATATATATATCAACTTGTCTCGAGAGTTTTTATTATAAATGGTTGTTGAATTTTGTCAGTGTATTTCTTCTTCTGTTGAGATTGTCATATGGTTTGTATCACTTATTTTGTTAATGTGGCCTATCACATTGACTTGTGGATGAAGAACCTTTGTTGCATCCCTGGGATAAATCCCACCTGATCATGGCATGTGATCCTTTTAATGTATTACTGAATTTGGTTTGCTCATCTTTTGGTGTGAATTTTTGCATCTATATTCATGAGGGATATTGGTCTATAATTGGTTTTTCTTGTGGTGTCCTTGTATGGTTTTTGTATCAGGCTAATGATGGCCTCGTAAAATGAATTTGGAAGTATTCCCTCTTTTATTTTTTGGAAGAGTTTAAGAAAGATTGGTATGAATTTCCTTTAAGTGTTTGGTAGAATTCACATTTGAAGTCATCTGGTCCTGGACTCTTGTTTGTTTTAAGGTTTTTGATTACTGATTCATCTTATTAACCAGTAAGTCTTTCTGGATTTTCTATGTCGTTTCATCTAAATGTATTTGTGAATTTTCCAGTTTTCTTATAACTGATGTCTACTTTAATACCACTGTGGTTAGGAAAGATGCTTCATAGGACTTCAGCCTTCTTATATTTATTAAGACTTGTTTTGTCAACTAACATATGATCTGTCCTGGAGAATGTTACATGTACACTTGAAAAGAATGTCTATTGAGTTGCTTTTGGATGGAATGTTCTGTTAATATCCGTGTAAGCTCAATGTTTCCTTATTGATTTTCTGTCTGTATGATCTATCCATTGGTGAAAGTGGCATATTAAAGTCTCCTACTGCTACTGTATTGCTGTGTATTTCTCTCTTTAGGTCTGTTAATTTTTTCTTTATATATTTCCTATGTTGGGTGCATAAACACATACAAACACTGTATCCTCTGGTGGGATTGACCCCTTTATCATTACATAATGATCTTCTTTTTCTCTTTCTGTGGTCTTTGTTGTAAAGTCTGCTTGGTCCGATACAAGTGTAATTACCCAAGCTTTCTTTTGGTCTTCATTTACATGGAACATCTTTGTCCATCCGCTGCCTTTCAGCCTGTGTGTGCCCCTAATGCTAAAGTGAGTCTCCTGTAAGCAGCACAAAGTTGGGTCCTTTTTAAAAAAAAATATTGTCAACCACTCTATGTCTTTAGATTAGAAAATTTAGTCCTCAGACATTTAAACTAATTATTAATAGGCATGAACTTACTGCTATTTCATTTATTGTTTCTTGGTTGTTTTGGAATTCCTTTGTTCCTTTCTTATGTTCTCTCCCTTTGTGATATGATGCTTTTGTGGAGTAGTATGCTTACATGCCTTTTTTTTTTTTTTTATTTTGTGTATCTTCTGTGGGTTTTTGCTTTGTGGTTACCATGAGCCTCACTTAAAGGCATCTTAAATTTATAATGGTTTATTCTAAGTTATTAACAACTTAAGTTAACGTGTATTCTAAACCTCTGCATTTTGACCTTCACCCCCACATTTTGTTATTGATGTCCTAATTTACATCTGTCTTATGTATCCATTAACAAATTATTGTAGTTACAGTTATTTTTACTACTTTGATATTTTTATTTGTTTTTAGAGCCCATGAGTGTGAGTGTGGGGAAGGGTCAGAAGGCGAGGGAGAGAATCTTAAGCAGACTTTGCACAGAGCATGGAGTCTGATGCAGAACTCGATTTCATGACCATGAGATCATGACCTGAGCTGAAACCTAGAGTCGAATGCTTAACTGATTGAGCCACCCAGGCACCCCAATACTTTGTTTTTTTTTTAACCTTCATACTAAATTTATAAGTGATTAACCCACCACCATTACATTAGATTACTCTGAATTTACCTATATATTTACCATCACCAGTGAGAGTTATACTTTAATGTTTTCCAGTTATTTGTGTTCTTTTTTGTGAAATTAAGCAGTCCCTGCAACATTTTTTTAAAGATTTTATTTGTTTATTTGACAGACAGAAATCACAAGTAGGCAGAGAGGCAGAGAGAGGGGGAAGCAGGCTCCCCGCTGAGCAGAGATCCCGATGCGGGGCTCGATTCCAGGACCCTGAGATCATGACCTGAGCTGAAGGCAGAGGCTTTAACCCACTGAGCCACCCAGGCGCCCCCCCCCCACCGCTTCATTTGAGAGAGCAAGAGAAAAAGAGCAAGAGAGAGCACAAGTTCCCTTCAACATTTCTTACAAAGCCAGTCTAGTGCTACACTTCTTCGGCTTTCCTTCTCTGGAAAACTCTTGTCTTTCATTTCTGAAGGACAACTTTGTTGGATAGAGTATTTTGGTTAGCAGTTTTTTTCCTTTCAGCACTTTGAATATAACATGATACTCCCTTCTGGCCTGTGAAATTCTAAAAAAATCTGCTAATGGTCTTACAGGCATTCCCTTGAATCTAACAATTCATTTTTCTCTTGCAGTTTTAAAAATCCTCTTTGTCTTTAATGTATGATTCTTGAATTATAATGTGTCTTGGCTTGGGTCTCCTTGGAGTCCTCTTCTTTGTAGCTCTCTGGGTGTCCTGGACCTGGATGTCTGTCCCTGTTCCTGAGGTTAGGGTAGTTTTCAGCCAGTATTTCTTCAAATATGTTTTCTGCCCCCTTCTCTTCTCTGGGACCCCTCTAATGTTTGGTGGTGTCCCATAAGTCCATTAAGCCATCTTCATTTTTTTTTGTTTTTTCCTTCTTGCTTCTCTGGATGAATTCCACTGTCCTATCATCAAGTTCACAAGATCTTTTTACACTTCATACAGCCTGTTGCTGAACCCCACTATTGAATGTGTCCTTTCACTTACTATAATCTTAAGCACTATGATTTCTGTTTAGTATTTTTTAAAAAGATTTATTTGAGAGAGAGAGAGCGCGCGCGTATGCACATGCATGTGCGTGTGTGTGCACACACATTCACACACACACACACGCACACACAGAGGCAGGAGAGGGAGAGGGAGACAGAATCCTCAAGCAGATTCTGTGCTAAGTGTGGAGCCAGATGCAGGGCTCGATCTCACAACCTTGAGATCATGACCTGGCCCAAACCAACAGTTAAATGCTTAAGCAATTGAGCCACCAGGTGCCCCTCTATTTGGTATTTTCATATATTCCGTCTTTGGTGAAATCCTTGCTTTGTTCATTTGTTGTCTTCCTGACTTTGATGAGTATACTATGACTGTTATTTTGAACTTTGTATCAGATTACATCACTTATCCCTGTTTCATTGAAGTGTTTTTTTCTGAGATTTTATCTTGTTCCTTTCTTTGGAGCATATTTCCTGCTGCTTCTTTTTCTTTGACTCTCTGCATTTGTTTTTATGCATTAGATGAAATTGCCACTTCTCCTGGTCTTGAAGGAGTGGTGTGTGCGGGACATGGACCTTACCATTTAACCCCACCCAGCTCTAGGTTGTTTCTGAAACCTTTGTGATTGTCTAGTAGCATTCTTTTCTTAAAATTTTTTGTTTAAAGTCAATTAATATATAGTGTATTATTATTTTTAGAGATAGAATTTAGTGATTCATCAGTCTTATATAATACCCAGTGCTCATTATATGAAGTGTCTTCCTGAATGCTTGTCAGCCAGTTACCCCATCCCCTACCATCCTCCCATCCAGCAGCCCTCAGTTTGTTCCCTAGAGTTAAGAGTCTCTTATAGTTTGCCTCCCTCTCTGTTTTCCTCTGATTTTATTTTTCCCTCCCTTCCCCTAAATGTTCATCTGTTTTGTTTCTTAAATTCCACATAGGAATGAAACCATACGGTATTTGTCTTTCATTCACTGACTTATTTCATTTAGCATAATACCCTCTAGTTCTGTCCATGTTGTGGCAGATGGCAAGATTTCATTTTTTTAAAAATGAGTACTATTCCACTGTGCATATATATATATATATATATATATATAT